>NC_044038.1:183644275-183950276 GCF_901765095.1 Microcaecilia unicolor | reverse complement strand
AGAAAACATTTTCTTTATGGTGGAATTCGCTTGGGTCTCTAGTGATAGGTTACGGTCGATTGTTACTCTGAGAATTTTCAGACTGTCTGAGATAG
Organism: Microcaecilia unicolor; assembly: GCF_901765095.1. NCBI lineage: Eukaryota > Metazoa > Chordata > Amphibia > Gymnophiona > Siphonopidae > Microcaecilia > Microcaecilia unicolor. The sequence goes on along the minus strand of NC_044038.1, from coordinate 183,950,181 downwards.
GGAGGGTGTATCCTGGGGTGTTAATGTTTGTGGGTTTGTTGTATGTATGTATTGGAATGAGATGATGAGACAGTGTGTTTTTTCAGTACTGAGTTTTAGTTGGAATGCAATTTGCCCATGAGTTCATGACTGTTTAAACTTAGCTTGATTTCGTTGGTGATTTCCGCCAGATCCCTTTGAAGGGGATGTATAATGTGACGTCATCAGCGTAGGTAAATGGGTGGATAAGGTCTTGGCTAGTGGAGTCATCATGAGGTTGAATAGGATCGGTGATAGTGGTGATCCTTGCGGTACTCCGCAGCCTGGTTTCCATGGTGATGATATGTTTGTTTTTGATTTCACTTGGTATGTTCTTGTGGTTAGGAAACCTAATTTGCAACCATCATCTGCTTTCTACCAGTCAACCAATTATTAATTTGTTGCAACGCATCTGGCACATGTTTTGCTCTATCCCTTATTATCTCTCTCTCGTTGGTTTCTTATTCTGCTCCCTCTCTTATTCTTTCAGTCTCTCTCTCTTATTGTTTTTTTTATTGTGGCTGTCATTGTCTTTTTCTCACTATGTTTCTCTCCATCAGGATCCCTCTCTAGTTCTTCAGTCTGTTTCTCTTCCTCCCCTCATTGTCTTTCTTTGTCAGTTTCTGACCATCTCCTTTTCTCATGCTTCTCACATTCTCTTGCACAGATAATCTTACCATGTTTTCCAATATAATACCTGCAGTGATGTGTTAATGAATTCTAATGAATATAAATTGGAGAACTCAGTTTCTGTGTTCTCTCTTTCTGCTAACAGGGTGAAAACAGAGAAGACGGTAATATAGTGCAAGACAACAGCATGATGAATGCTTACAGTGCATAGAATGAACTGCAGTGAAAGGAGCGTTGCCAGCTAGAGACAAACCACCTCACAGCCCCCCCCTCCCCACGATGCCAGTCTACATACCTCCATTGTGCAAGGCTTCAGCTATTTGTTTTCCTTTAGGTGTTCTAGTCACTGATTATGCCATAAGAAACCAGAAATCAAAGAACTGTGTCAGCTCACAATCTTATCTGTTAGACCACAGCAACATTGTCTGATACATCAACATGTCAAAGCAAATACCAGCATATCTCATACCCCACCCCCAAATCTCCACAGACTCTTTTCAAAATACGTATTGAAAAGATCAGAAATCCTTAAAAGGGTGAAATAATGTTTTCCTGAATAAGGATTATAATCATTTTCCATATTACACTGACCAAGCACTGGAGATACAAATGCAATTTCCAGTTTTCCCAGTGAAGAAACGTAAATAGTAGCATGTACATTGCAGGGGCGTAGCCAGACAACAGATTCTGGGTGGGTCTAGGCAAGAAGTGGGTGGGCACTAAGTGTTCTTCACCACCACCACACCACCACCACCACCACCACCACCACCGAAATAAATATCTCAGCTGGCGAGGAAAAATGCTTCTTTCCACCTTGGCTTACCATCAAAGGGAAATCTTCAGCTGATAGAGCTTTGGATCTCCACCAGCTACCACTAAACATATGCTACTGTTGGGTGGGCCTGAACCCTAAGCGGGTGGGCCCCTGGCCAACCCAGGCCCACCTGTGGCTACGCCACTGGTAAATTGATCTGTTCTGGGACAAGTGTTTTTTAAACCTTAGTTGTAAATGATCTGGAAAAGGGAGACATGAGTGAGGTGATTAAACTTGCAGATGACACAAGGGACCGAGGGAATGGTACAGTATAGGGGGAAGGTAGTGCTTCAGTGTGTGAAGGAAGAGCAGGACTTGGGGGTGATTGTGTCTGATGACCTTAAAGTTTTTCAGCAGGTAGAAAAAGCGACGGCCAAAGCCAGAAGGATGCTTGGGTGCATAAAGACAAGCATGACCAGCAGGAAAAGGAGGTGATAGTGCTGTTGTATAAGTCCCTGGTGAGGCCTCATTTGGAGTACTAGGTGCAGTTCTGGAGACCGCACCTACGGAAAGATATAAACAGGATGGAGTCGGTCCAGAGGGCGACAATGAAATTAGTAAGTGGTCTGAATGCAAAAATTATAGGGACAGGCTTATGAACCTCAACATATATACACTGGAAGAGAGGCGGGAGAGAGGAGACATGATAGAAACGTTTACATATCCAAGGGCATTTATGTACAGGAAGAGAGCCTTTTTCAAATGAAGGAGAGCTCTGGAATGAGGGGGCATATGACAAAATTGAGAGGGACTAGGCTTAGGAGTAACCTAAGGAAGTATTATTTCACAGAAAGGGGTGGTGGAGGCGTGGAATGGCCTCCCGGTGGAGGTGGTTGGAGTCGAGGACTGTTCCAGAATTTAAAAGGCATGGATAAGCATGTGGGATCGCTTAGGAACAGGGAGAATTAGGGGTTACAGAGGATGGGCAGACTGGATGGGTCATATGGCCTTTCTCTGTCATCATGTTGTATAAGTGTTAAAACACAAACAGGTTGTGAGGGGTTGCAGGAGGACCTGGTGAGTCTGGCAGATTGGACACCGGTAGCTGAAATTTAGGTGGACAAGGGTAACGTGATGCATATAGAGAAAAATAATCCTATCTATAGATACACAATCTTGGTTCCATATTAGGAATCATAATCCAGGAGAAGGATCTTGGGATTATTGTTATAATATATTGAAATCCTCAGCTCAGTGTATGACAGTGATCAAGAATGCAAACAGAATACTTTGGAATTATTTGGAAAGTGTTCTAGAATTTAAAAAAAAATATCATAATACCTCTACTTAGATCCGTGATGTGATTACACCTTGAGTATTTGTGGCAGTTCTGGTTGCCACATCTGAGAAACAATATAGAGGAATTTAAAAAGGTGCAGAGAAGGGTGACAAAATTGATTAAGAGGATGGAGTGACTTCCCATGAGGAAAGGCTAAAGCAACTTGGAGGAGAGACATCTGAGTGGGGATATGATCGAGGTCTATAAAATCCTGAGTGAAGTGGAATGGATAAATTGGGGACAGTTATTTACCCTGGAAATGGAACCGACAAGGAATAGTTACGGAAGGGATAAATGGCATTTTATATAACTTGATCTGATTAGTCTTGAAATGAAATTGGATTGTGTGTGGGCATGCAGGCTGGCAGTGCAGAGGATGGAAGGAAGCTACAGGGGTAGGATATTACCCTACCTGTTCTATTATCACTTCCAGCAATTGCTGCTTCCCACTGTAGTGTATTCCTGAGAATGACAAAGCATCTGGAGTATGGGCTTTGGCAACCAGTTTGGGCTACAGAAAGCAGAACTATCAAGGATTAATTTTCTTATTAGTGAGTCAGGGTTCAAGACTTCCTTCTCTGTCCTGATGCTCTTTGTGGACCTTGGGCAAGACACAGAACAAAACAGTAGAGAAGACCAGAAGCAATCAATGGTGTAAAGCTGGATTTATTAGATGCTTTCTAATATGACTCAACATGAGCTGTGTTTGGCTTGTAAGGACTGCCTCAGGAGTCTGCATGCATATCATAGCAAGGTCCAAACCTACCAAAAATTGAACAATCTCTTACAAGTTCTTCAAAATGTATTTGAGAGAAACGCTTGCCAATCACAACAGAAATGTCTTCCAAATCTCAACTGCATAGACAGTGAACTGCTGTTTTTCAGCTTGCTATGATATGGATGCAGACTCCTGAGGCAAGCCTTACCAGCCAAAACACAGTCATGTCGAGTCATTTTAGAAAGCATCTAATAAATCCAGCTTTATGCCATTGATTGCTTCTGCTCATCTTTGTTGTGTGGAGAAAATGTTCTTCTTTTTCCTGTGACTTGGGCAAGGCACTTCACCTTACATAACCTCAAGATCAACAAGACTGTAAGTCCTCCAGGGCATGGAACTAGCTATTGTACATGATGCAATTATCTTGAGCTCATGTAGCAGCCTCTGAGGAAGACTTATCAAACTACAGTTTCATGTCAAGCAACAAGATGGGTCCAGTTAAGCAGTGTGTGCACCATTTCAGGAAAAAAAATCCTAAGTAGAATATTCAGACTGAATAAAGGAAATAAAATAATCAGATTCTAGACTGGCCTTTTGAGGAACCATGTAATAGAAATGCCACACTGGGTCAGGCCAAGGGTCCTTCCAAGCCCGCATCCTATTTCCAACAGTGGCCAACCAGATCACAGGTACCTGGCAGAGTCCAAAAAAGTAGCATGATTCTAGAATCCCAAAGAGTAACACATTTTCAGGATCCCAAATAGTAACAAGATTCTGGGATCCCAAAGAGTTACAAGATTCCAGAAATTCCAGAATCCCAAAGAGTAACAAGATTCTAGAATCCCAAAGAGTAGCAAGATTCCATGCTACTTAACTTCAGGATGAATCAGTGGCTTCCCCTGGGTCTACCTTAATAAGGATTTATGGACTTTTCCTCTAGTAACCTGTCAATAACATTTTTAAATCCAGCTATACCAATGTCTTTTACCACATCCTCCAGCAACAAATCCCAGAGCTTAATAATACATTGAAATAAAAAATACTTTATCCTACTTATTTTAACTGTACTACTTTTAGTAACTTCATGGAGTGTTCCCTAGTCTTTGTACTTTTTGAAAGAGTAAACACATGTTACTCACCCACAATTTTTCCTACATAAGCACACAACTTTGGAACGCATTACCAAAAGCCTTGAAAACTACGAATTACCACCTAAACTTCCGGAAAACACTAAAAACTAACCTGTTTAAAAAGGCATACCCTACCGATCCAACATAAATGCCTGATCTTGGCAACACAACAAAATTAAAGAACGTAATGGACATAACACAACTCTTCCATTGTATGATTCCCTAGTGTGGCTGTGCCACATGAACTTTCTCTTACCACAACGTCACTTTGTATTTGTTTACACCGGAGTCTGTAACGCCTCTCCGGTACTATGTAAGCCACATTGAGCCTACAAATAGGTGGGAAAATGTGGGACATAAATGTAACAAATAAATAAATAAACAGTGCATATAAATGTGACACACATGTGATATGCTCACTCATCACTCAATATACAGTCAAGTTGTGCAATTTATTGATGGAGACTGGGGGTGTGTGCTGGTGAGCATTTGCAAAGATGGTTGCCTAACTGCTTTGTTCCAGATAGACTTGTAGGCTATTTCTGGAGGATGTAGTGAAGATCAGTAGCATAGCTGGTTTTAAAAAGGCTTGGACAGGACAGGGCAGGTCCAGTGGTTCAGAACTAGTGCTATGCTCTGCCATGCAGAGATAGGTGGGGTTGAGTCCCAGATCAGCTCTTCTCCTCCTTAGATCAGTATGTCTATAGATATAGCAAAAGCCCATAGGGGGAGACATCATAGCCACTGTTCCCTCTAAGCTGAGCAGGAGTCCTCCAATTGCTTTGCCACCAGTGATGGGTGGTGCTTCAACATTGTGTCACTGGTTCCCTTGAATCCTGCAGAGCTTGACTGTCCTTCACTATTGAAAATGTGATAGTGAAACAGCACCTCCCACTGGCAGGACTGTAGGTGGAGGACTACTGCTCAGCTTAGAGGGAACAGTGATCACAGCCATTGTTAAGTGTCAGATTTATGAACCCTAATTGCAAACTTCCATTGTTGAGTGTCAGATTTATGAACCCTAATTGCAAACTAATTGCCTTGTGTACAACCTCCAGAAGGATGGCCTCCGGTTGAATGCTGCAGCAGTGACTGGAACAAGCTGCTAAGGTAGAAAAAAATCCTCACACAGTCACTTATGAAGGCTTATGTTATCTGATTTCAACCCTAGTTCTGCTTGATCTGGAAGTACAAACAAGGAGGAGGAAACTATGGGTAAAAAAAAAATCTGTAGACAAGTTTCTGCAGCAAAGGTCCACTGGGTATTAATCTTGCCATAAACCTTTGAGGAGAAGAGTCCATCTTGTTGAAGACATTAGGTGGATCTCAATGGACCATTGCTTTGCCACATTCCTGGAGCCATAGATGTGAGGTTTCTTTTATTTGCAATTAAGTTTAATTAACAAGTACTAGATTGTAAAGAAAAGCACTATATTAGCAATATTAGAAATACAAGACTAATGAAAAAATAGGTGCTACATAGTCCACCAATAAGAGGGAGGAGAAAGCCAAAGGAAAACAAACTCCTGAAGCCTGTGGGGTTCCCTCAATCTAAGGAAAAAAGAAAAGACAAAGAGTAAATGAGTCTAAAAGAGCAGAAACATATATTAATCATTTCCAAGCATCAAGTTCCATCTTCTTCAGCTGCATCAACATGAGTTTGAGTGGGAAGCAGCTGTTTCTTAACATTTATAATGAATTGTTTTTGCCCCACATGAAAAAAAACCATTTTATTTATTTATTTGTAACTTGTCTTTAACTGACAAACAGAGCAAGGCGGTTAACAATAAAATAAAAATAAAAGCAAGGAAAAGGAACTACAATGTTTTGACAGAAAAGATAATCAAAGATTCCACTAGAGACGAACACAGATCTTCTCTCTCACAGGTACTGATACCCCCAGAAAACCATTTCAATCAACCAGTGTTAGCTTGCTCAAATAACCAAGCCTTCAACGTAGCCTTAAATTTCTTTGTATTAAGTTCACTGTGTAAAGATAGAGGCATGGCGTTCCAGAGATGAGGGACAGAAAAAAGAATGCACAACAATGAGTCATCACCAATTGGGCAAGACGGGGCCCTGGTAAAACCATATGATGAGCCATTTATAGAACATAACACTCGAAGAATATGGATTGGTTAGCGAGGACAGATACAAAGGTGTACCTTGTCGAAAAGCCTTGAAGCCTAAAAAGAATTCTTTAAACCGGATTTGATATTGAATAGGCAGCCAGTGATGATCCTGTAGAGCAGATGTGATGTGATCAAATTTTTGTAAGCAGCAGAGTAAGCCGATAGCTGTATTCTGAAGTGTCTGGAGGCTAGTATGTAAAGTTTTTGTGTCCCCCCCCCAAAAAAAAATGATGTTGCAGTAATCCATGCAAGTCATAAAAAGAGATAGTTTAAGTATATAAAATGTATCATGATGAAAAAGTGAACAGACCAATCTAAGTTGGCAAAGAAGAAAGAACTGGGATTTGCATAAAGCAGAAATCTGCAGTTTAAAAGAGAGACCAAAGCCCAAAAGAACTCCTAAGTACCTGAAGCTAGGAAATGGGGAGACTGGGGAACCAACCAATAGAAGTGGAGCAGCTGGAGCAGTATGATGGCCAGTCAGCCAACAGGCCACCATCATATTACATTTTAACACAAGACAGTGATCTGTGAGCCACTGAGCGATAACTTGCAGGCATTGTTGAAGAGGTGACATTTACAAGGAAAATGCAAACAGAACTTTTCCATTGAGAAACTGAATGAGCACTAGAAATTTGTTTATTGTTTCTTGAGATGCTTTGGTCAAATATGGAAAATTCCATAACTTTTGACCCATAAACCATGTATTTTTATAGTTGAAATACAAATGCAAAATATGATCACGATCTCGAGGGAAAAGAAAATGTAGCATGAGTTACCACCTCTGAATCTGAATGCTTCAAGCGAGCTGTTCAATCCAAACTATCCTGTGTTAAATCAGCTTCTCTATTGTTGCCGTTCTCTCCTTGCAGTCTTGGGTTCTTTTGAGGAACATAATAAAGCTTTTGCAAAGGGTGGAATCACCTCCTTAAGCGAGAAGAGCACCTCCTCAAGATATTTATGTTTAATGATAATTCTTCCAATGACACAGAGAGAGATGAAAAAGAGGATGAAGAAGGGGAAAGTGAAGTGTGTGTGTGTAAACCAAGAAGAACGAGGAAGAAAGAGCTCCAGGCATGTGGATAATGACAATCCTATGTGAAACCTCTCTTAGGACACAGACACATCTTATTCCCTCCTTCCTATATTCTCTCTGCAACAGTATTAGACCAACTTGTTGACTTTTTTGCTCCCCAGTTGAAAGTGAGACCAGCAAGAGTTGCCCCTTCATTCTGCCAAGAAGTTCTCTTGCTTCCTTCTCTGGGCTCTTACTCAATTCCCAATCAACATCAGGGAATTTGCCTGGAATGGACAGCACTACCAAGCAAATATTTAAATAAGTCATAATGCCTATGTATAATTAATCAGTTCCTCTCTTGCTAAACATTCATTTGAGGTATTTAAAGAAATGGAATATTAAACAGCACTGCATTAGAGAGACTGCTGATGTTAAAGTAAGTTACAGAAGTAGGGTGTAAACATATTAATACAACAATAAACAAAGGCTATTGATAAATAATGCATGAATCCTAGAAATTCAGGAAATGTGTCTCCAGTCCTGTGATGCAAATGAAAGAATGAGAGACAGACAGACAGACACAAAGAAAGAGAGAGAGAATGAGAAGGAAGGAGGGATAAGCAGAGATCCTGCACTCACAAAACAATCTTACCTCGAGAACACCATTATACCTCCTAGTGAGAAAATTGAACAAGCCAGAATACTGCAAATCTCTACACAGAAAGTTCAGATTAGTAGAATCCCTCACCTCAGCCAAACAAACCCTTACCTCTTACAGTCCATAAAAATGATCAGCCTGGTACAGGCAAAGCCATTACTCATCCCTGGAAAAGAGCTATGAGAAACAGATCTACTTTTCAAGATCTCCCAGGTACTTGTGACCTAGACTGGCCAATGTAAAGGGATTTTGGATATATAGCACACGTTTTTCAGTTGTAGCTCAAGTTGAGTTACATTAAGATACAGTTGGTATTTTCCTATCTCTAGAGGGCTTATCATCTGTTTGTATCTGAGGTAATAGAGGGTAACTGACTTGCCCAAGGAGCTAGAGTGGGATTTGACCTGGGCTTCCCTAGTCTGTAGCCTCCTGCCCTAACTCCACTCAGAACAGATGCTGGGCTTGATGAACCTTGGTCTGACTCACCATGGCTTTTCTTATCTTCCTATGTCCTTTGTCTTAGTGAAAACAGCTACAGCACCAAAATTTGTTACATCTTTTCACTAGGCCAGAAACATTATGGGATGATGTTACTGAAGCCTTTGAAAATGTAACTAGTTTTACTGGCCAAGACACCCATAGCTGGAGGGTAACTTTATAACCAGGTTACTACTGTAAGGTGGCAGAAATGCACATCTTAAAACTATTTTATACAGAAAAGTAGGCCCTTTATAAAGTACTATCACAAGTGGCTGTAAACGCATAGTCATTAAAGACGTGGCCACTTAGACTAGCCCTATAGCTGGAGTAAATAACCATGCATATATTTTGAAAGAATGCATATAAATTATAGCATTCTATAATCCATGTGCTCTACGTAAACTCTGCCCGTGTACAAACCCACAGTGAAACTATGCACCATACTCATCAGGTTTTTTTTTCTGGGTTAACTTATGTTTTGTTTAGCGGTCATTGATATATAGACTACTACTTACATTATGATAAGAAGTTTTATATTTTTGTCATATCTGTGTTATTATGTTTACTTTGTGCATGTTATTTATGTAAACTTCCTATATGTGCAATGAAAGATGGTCTATAAATTTTAATAAATGAAATTAGGGATTTACATCAACAAGTGAAGTAAGAGCCCTGACCCTAGGAATAGATTAACTTTAATTCATTTGATGGTCATTGAGAAACTAACATAAAACACACCAAATAAATTTAAGGCAGTTTAAACTAGATTAAAGTATGGCTGCTCCCTAAGCTAACAATAACATTAAGAAGAAAAAAAGCAGTTCAGAGAATCTGGGGACTTGCAATGAGTGCCACATGTATAATTATCTACCAGGTGGTGAGAGTTTGGGTGTGCACATGGTGTAAAGAGATCCTGGCTGTCACAGAACAGATCTGATCTCTGGAGGCTACAGTGGCAGATTTGAAAGAATGAAAGCAGACCTTCAGAGGCATGGCAGAGCCATCTCACCTTCAGTCAGGAAGCCCCTATGCTATCTTGGACAAACAAGATCACCTGAACAGAGAGTATTGGTTTGATAGAAAGTATTCAATATCTATGATTTGCCCTCAAGGTGCCATGGTATCATCTTGCACTGAGGATGTGTTTCCAGGACTGCCATTGCATTCGATCACTTGGAATGTAGATAACTGAATTGCTGGTGGGCAGCAGGATCTCTTACAGGTCAAAGTTCAGAGGCAAATGTAAGTGCTAGAGGTCATTATCACCGGACTAGTGCCCGCATTTACCTGTGCTTAATGTTCAGCCACCGCTGCCACCCAGAGCAACGGAACAAAAGAGTGCTCAGCAGATCAATGCAAGTAGCATGCTAATGCATGCTGGTGTGCTCTTTCCTGAATCCACCTGTTGATCAGAGAAACAGCACACTGAACAATAGCGCTGTACTGCCTATAACCCTACACCAACTCAGAACTGATGTTAGGGCAGGAGGAGAAGCAGAAGGACAGCAGACAGACGGCAGGATGCAGCTGAGATGGATTATTTCAGCCTCTCCCAAGCATGGCAGGTCAATGGGAACAAACTTTGCTGGTTGAATTTTGGGCTACAGACTGAGCAGCCTTTCCCTGTGTCCTGAGAGACATACATTTTTTGGCAGCAGCTCCACATATGCTTGAGTCCAGCAGTCTGGATACCAGAATTCTTTCCACTGCTTTCACTTACCACACAGGTCTCCCAGGTCAACTCTCCCATCCATACAGACTACACGTTTGGCAGCTTCTCATGGTCAAACTTTTCTGCTGGTCTTATTTTGAACTAATAAAGTATTTGTACTAAAGACAGGTCTTGTGTGTATGTGATGGGCACATCCCCCCTCCCTCCTTACTTCCTAATGCTGAGACCTCACAGCGCACATAAAATTTGCATACCATTAGCTCTAAGCATTGGGAAGTTCATTTTCGGCAGTACCACGGTGGTATTTTCCATCGTTGTTTTGTACAGTGCCAGAGGTTTGAGCATCTGCACCTCAGGAATTTACCTGCCTAGACACATCACCTAGATAGAATTTTAGAATGTGCTGGTGAGGAGTCATCTGTCATATACATGCGGGTATTAATGAGTTATGGGTAAATTTGATTCTGGAAGCCAAGTTTAGGCTTTTATGGCTTCTTTTACAAAGCCGTTCTAGCGATTCTCATGTGGCAAATGAGAGGAAGCCCATAGGAATTGAATGGGCTTCCTCTCATGCTGCACCAAGAATTGGTAGTGCAGCTTTGTAAAAAGAGGCCCTTAGTTAGGAAATTCAGAATCCCTAGGGCAAGGTTTTCAGAAATGCTACCCATTCCATGTGGGGCCTCAGTGGCAGGCCGAGCTCTTGAGTTTGAATGAACACATGAGAGGTGCAGGAAAAGAACTTTAGATTTGTCAGGAAATGGGTAACATTTTGGGGAAGGGGAGCCTTTTCCTTTATTTATAAAATGTATTACCTGGTTACACCGAAACAGCTCACACTTAAAATATACATAAAATCCACATGCTATCACAAAGAAATGAGAGCAGTTTTTAAACCAAATGATGGAGAAATGCTGATAGGCGTTCAGAAATGTATGAACCTTCTGTACCTGAATGTATAAGAAACCTGCAAGTCTGAAAGCTATTGAAGCAGGTCAATAGGTATTTTTCTGGCTCTGGAGGGCTCACAATTTAAAAGAAAAAAAACCCCAAAACAGCTGAAGTGGGATTTGAACCCAGATCCTCTGGTTCTCAGCTCACTGCTCTAACCATTGGGCTACCCCTCTGCTCTGTATGGATGTCTGTGTGGACATTTTATAACATGGATGTTTCTGTGCTCCCTTGTTTTACCCTGTTCATAATTTGGACACTTCAGTTTGGCGGCGGTGCAACAGCTGGCCGGAATCGTATTATCGAAAAAAAATGGCCGGCCATCTTTTTTTTTGATATTACGGTTTAGGCCGGCCAAATGCCAGAGTTCATCGGGTTTGAGATCGCCGGTTTTGTTTTTCAGTGATAATGGGAAAAAATGTCGGCCAACTCAAACCCGGCAAAATCCAAGGCATTTGGTCGTGGGAGGAGCCAGCATTTGTAGTGCACTGGTCCCCCTGACATGCCAAGATACCAACCAGGCACCCTAAGAGGCACTTCTAAAATGTTTTTTTAAAATACGCATAGCTCCCTTACCATGGGTGCTGAGCCCCCCAAATCCCCCCAAACCCACTCCCCACAACTCTACACCATTACCATAGCCCTTATGGCTGAAGGGGGGCACCTTCATGTGGGTACAGTGGGTTTTGGGGGAGGTCTGGAGGGCTCAACACTTAGCACCACAAGTATAAGAGGTGGGGGGTGGGCCTGGGTCTGCCTGCCTGGAGTGCACTGCACCCATTAAAAACTGCTCCAGGGACCTGCATACTGCTGTCAGGGAGCTGGGTATGACATTTCAGGCTGGCATAGAGGCTGGAAAAAAAGTGTTTTATTTTTATTTTTTTAGTGTGGGAGGGGGTTGGAGACCACTGGGGGAGTATTGGCAGGTCATCCTCCATTCCCTCTGGTGGTCATCTGGTCAATTGGGGCACCCTTTTGAGGCTTGGTCGTGAAAATTAAAGGAACAAGTAAACCCGGCAAAATACTGCTTAACGCTGCTTTTTTTTTCCATTATCCGTGAAAGCCGGCCATCTGGTAGCCAAGCCCATGCCCGCCCATGTCCCGCCTTTGCTACGCCGCCGACATGCCCCCTTGAACTTTTGCCGGCGAGTCGACAGGAAAGCGGTGATGCTGTAAAAAAAGCAGCTTTCGATTATACCGATTTCGCCGCTTTTGAGAGATCACCGGCCATCTCCCGATTTATGTCGGGAAATGGCCGGCGATCACTTTAGAAAATAAGCCTGATTGAGGCTTAAAAAATCATGGTTAGGGTGGAATATTTAAATAGGGAATGGTGTCACCCATTCAAATACTACCTAGACTGCGGACATGCCATGAAACTAAAAAGATAGCACACTTAATTGTAAAAAAAATAAAAAAATTCACTCAATGCAACATTAAATTACAGAATTTGTGGTCAAAAGATGTGGTCAAGGCAGTTAGCACAACTAGATTTAAGGGTGTTTATACACGTTCCTGTAACAACAAAAAGAAAACATTATTAGCTATGTAGGCTTGGAAAAGCTCTGCTTATTCCTGGCAAGAATCAGCACGGAATTGGCGTAGTCTGGATTGACTACTGTTGGAACCAGGATGCTGGGCTTCATGGAGCTCTTGTCTGACCCACTATGGGGCATCTAATAACAGTAATTGAAAATCAAGATGTGGTCAAGGAAGTCTTAAATACAGAAATCAATTATTTTATTACATCTGTACCCCATGCTTTCCCACTCATGGCAGGCTCAATGTGGCAGGCAATGGAGGGTTAAGTGACTTGCCCAGAGTCACAAGGTGCTGCCTGTGCTGGGAATTGAACTCAGTTCCTCAGGACCAAAGTCCACCACCCTAACCACTAGGCTACTCCTCCACAACAAAGCAAGTAGACTTCTTCAATTTTTCAATTCATATTCCATATATAATATCTTAGATTAATCAGGGTAATCAGGTGCTCATCTTAGTTGCAGTAGGCTAAACATTTCTTTTTCTCTTTTTTGCCTCTGTTTCTTTCAATTAAAAGCACAAATAATTTGCTCTTACAGTTCTCTGACATAGCATTATGTTTCGCTATGTCAAAATAGCTGCTTCACAGAATTCCATTCAAACTTCGGAATCCTTCACTTCAAAAGCCCGGTCTGTTATTCCACAAAAATATTAAGTAATATAGGAAATCTTTTTTGAACTTTTGCTTTACATCGATTAACACACAGAAAGAGAAGAACAATGACAAGCAGAAGAATCAGTAAGAGGGTGACTGAAGGGAAGCAGGACAAGATGGAGAGAAATACACTACACTCTTGTGTTATTTTGTTTACACAAATGGTGTTGCTTTGTGAATTTTAAAGCAGGTATTAAAAGAATCTCTAAGTCTCTGAGGGGAAGGGACAGCAGTGCAGAGAAAAACTTTTATTATTATTCAGATTGCCTTTCCAATTCTCAGCATGATACAAAAGAATACTCACAGCATCCTTTTATTGAACTGATAGGCCACCTTACACTGTCCACTACAGCCAAACCATTTCATACAGCTAAAAAGATCTCCTTCTCTCTGCTGTATATATTTTATATATCACAGTAAAACAATAAGCAGCCCTGGTTTGGAGGACAGAAGCAGGTTGGGACATGGTGAATGTGGTGACAGGCAGACAGAATATTTAATCTGATTTAAACAGAATATTGCAGCCCAGAGAAAGTGCCTCAGATATAATATTAATGAGAATATTTTAATAAATAATAAACTATTGAATCAATTCACAATCAGGAGACACAATGTCAGAACTTCAAAGAGTAAAATTTTGGAAAAAAAAAAAAAAAAAAGAATAACAAGCACATGAACAAACAGCAACTGGAGATCTCTATGGACTCTTCTTAAATGCCTTTTTATTTATTTCCATAAAACACTGGTTCCATTTTGCAGAGATTTCTGGATACACAGGCGAGATTGATGCTCTATTGGAACTGTGTCTGCTCCTTCTAACATCCTGTATGAACTGCAAAATTCTGAAGGGGAAGGCAGAAAGGAGAGGGGATGGAATTAAAAGGCAGAAGGGCATTAAAGATGGACAGGATAATTAAGCAAATTATTTTTAGACAAATTGGAAAATACGTAACGTTTTTAACACCATTTGTTTGGGGAGGTCACCTTGTGTAAATTATACCTATAAACCCATGCACCCTGTAAGCATGCAATGAAATACACATTTTCTTTAGGTAGTGGTGACTATACTGCCCAGACGTAGAAGAGCTGAAAGTTAAAGATATATATAGGTTTCTGTCCACTGGCTACCCCATGTCACATAGGGTTTGATTCACTCACATTTTGGACTTTTAGTGCACTTTGCAGCATAAAGTTACTTGATGTCTTTGCAATTAAAATAATCACATTCTTTGTTAGAAAAACCTGGAGCTCAGAGACCCTGTGTGTCTTAGGAGAGCATCCTATATAATAAAAAGCACCTCCAACCTTCTGAAGCTGACTCCGTGGCACTGTGGCAGTGTAGGGTTCGTAAGTCTGTCATTCAGAGTTTCATTGGCTCTCACTGTCCCCGCCCTCACGTCGAGGAAACGGAACGCTGCATAGTTGCCAAGCAAACAAACGTGACATCACAGGAACGAAGAACCAATCAGACAGAACGGAACTTGGAGGAGGGAAGTGGAGTGGATTGAATCTCTAACAAACAATCATATACAGGGAGGTACGAACATCAGTGGAGGCAAGTGCACAGAACGGAAGGGAAGACAAACATTTAATCACTTTGTCACTCACGCACATCACAAACACACACACACACACAATCACTCTGTGTATCTCTCTCTTACACTGTCTGTAAAACACACTGTCACTCTCAGTCTCTCACATGGGCAACTGTATGTTGCATTCTCACGAGTAAGGAGCTCTTCTGATGTGATTGTTAAACTGATTGAAGGGCCTGAACAAGGAAAACTTTTACCACATTGTAACACAGTTTACACAAAAACTATTGTATATAAAGAAATTGTACACATGTAAACGACAATTATATTCAGAGTACAATCGTGGAAACATTAATGGCAGGAACTCATTACAGTGCTAGCGCCCATTTCATTGCGTTAAGAAATGGGCCTTTTTTACTAGTAAGCACATAAGCATCGCCATACTGAGATAGACCAACGGTCCATCAAGCCCTGTATCCTATTTCCAACAGTGGCCAATCCAGGCCACAAATACCTGGCAAGATCCCAAAAGAGTAAAACATATTTTATGCTGCTTATTCCAAGAATAAGCAGTGGATTTCCCTAAGTCCACACTAATAGTGGTTTATGGAATTTTCTTTTAGGAACATGCCCAATTTTTTAAAACCCTGCTGTACTACGATTAACATGGCTATTAGACCAGCTACCTCTCCAAATCACTTCACATTCTCCTTATTCCTTTTCCAATATGCAGTAGCTCTCCTGACCTCCTCATCATCTAGAACTGTGTGAGGGAAGCTCTTAGAGTGTCATCTCAAAATAAGTGCCTTTGGCTCAAAATGCATATCCATACTTCAGTCACTATTCAAACTCTTTTAAATATAGTTAAACCATACTCATGGACGTGCCCTACAGAAATGTTTGGTGGTATTTATACTACTTGGATATTTGTACCGAGCCCAAAGAAAACATTTAAATGTTCAACAGTAGCTTGTGAAAAGTATGGCTATAAACATATAAAAATTTGCACCTTTTGACTAGTAGTGCAAGCTGAGGGGCCCTTTTACTAAGCTGCATAAGTGTCTACTCGCACCCAACTTACTCCAAAATGGAGTTACTGCCCAGCTACCGCATTGCTCTTGTGGTAATTTCATTTTTGGTGTGTGTCCGATACCCACATCTGAAAAATATTTTTTATTTTCTGACGCACAAATTGGGCACGCGTCAACTGGCATATGTAGGTCATTACCGCCCAAGTCTTTACCGCTAGGTCAATGGCTGGTGGTAAGGACTCAGACCCAAAATGGACGCATGGCAATTTTCATTTTGCCGCATGTCCATTTTCGGCAAAAATTTTAAAAAGGCCTTTTTTATAGGTGCGCTGAAAAATTATTCTGCGTGCACCCAAAACACGCATCCACACTACTGCTGGCCATTTTTCAGCGCACCTTAGTAAGAGGACCCCTGAGTTACATTCAGGTGCAATAGAGAAAGACCTTTCATTCCCCTCATTCCCTTGAGAACCACTGTTAGCCTTAGTGGAAAACCTCTCAGATCACAGTTAGTGCTCTGTTCATGGTGCTGAAGCTCACTTCAGCAAGAACACCATTGGTGAAAATGATTTGCTCTGAACTTCTGTCCATGGTACTGCACATTTTGTAGAGGTCTGAACTCCAATGGCAGCAAAATTGTCTCTGAGAAGAAATGAATCTAAAGCAAACATCTAACTAAAACCAGAGAGCAGGTAAATTATGGAGATTAAAAGTAAGTAAATAAATAGGGATGGTGAAGGTGTATTTGCAAGAAGCAGATGAAGAGTGTTTAATTCTGAAGGAGAAAAGGAATCGGTTAAGGTGCACTAAGGTTTCAGTGCAAGAATATTCATTCATATATAGCTTTTTATTATTATTATTTTCCCATAGAAGAGCTGTGAATTTTTAATAAGTCTAATTTGCTGTTATGCTATAAACAAGCTGGCTGTAAAGGGGCCAGAGTGACTGAAAAACATGTACAGAGCAAAGAGAATAGGGACAGAATGTTTTCATTGATGACGTTGAGACAAAGAGGCACTTGCCAGACTGTGGGAGTTTTTAAATCTAAAGTACAGCAAGTTTCCAGCCCTGCAGACACTACACCAGATAAAACCATGAAACATTCTTCCCTCTGAGACGGAACATGACACCACACCAGAAGAAACCTTGGAATATACTTCCATCTAGTAATAATTCATTGTATTTGTGTTTCTTGTTTTTGAAAACCACCATCCAAATAGATATCCCAGAATGCATTTCCACAGTCTTTGGCAGTCACCCATGATACCTTTCTGCTGGTATTGGCAGGTTATTAAATGCTTCTATGAATAAACTGAACAAAAGGGCCACAGGAGGATTATCCAGAAGCTGCCGGTATAGAGTTCAAATTAGCCTTTGCGATGGGCGATTAGAAATCCCACTGAAGAAGATACCAATGTCTCTATACTAAGTCAATCAACATTGTTCTAAACTCAGAATTAGGTGTAGATCATTATTTCCCAGAATGTTGAATCCTTTTAATTAGAACTTCAGGAAGACTATTTCATTCAGAGCAAGGAGAAATGATGGGACATAGCGTTAAACCTTTTAGGAAACCATTGTATCCTGACCCTCTTAAAGTAGGAATAGAAATAATTGTTCTAAGGACACACCCAGCCAGCTAGGTTTTCAGAAAATGCATGAGATTTGTAGGCCACCAATTTATCTCAATTTCCTTTTTCACCAGAGACTCTAACATTCAGTGCTTTGTGTTGCCAAAGCACTGGTAATTAAGTTGTTTTCTCTCAGTTTGGGCTTATTGAGACTGCAATCTTGTCAAGGGTACCCACACCATCAAACCTGTGATCCTCATCTTTCATGCCAGAGCTAGGACTAGCAAAGTACAGTAGGTTCATCTCTACCATGCTATTACTTGGGGAGGAAGGAGGTAAGTTGGTTCTCATTCTCGCCTTCCACTTCACTATCCCAGCAAGGGAGGTTTTCACATAGAAAAACTGCCAAGGATCAGTGCTCAGCATGAGCCCTCCTATAAGAAATTATATTGGTCTCACAAATGTGGGTTTTATCATTGCCACTCCATACAGGTTATCCCAATTCCTTCTTAAAAGGAAATTGTAATCAAACCACTGCTATTAGGGTCAGAACTACGACTCCACACATGTTGCCACTTGTCTCTATACCTTCAGTTTTTATAGGTAAAAACTATGATTGTCTCATAATGTTTCAAAGTTCATAACTATTTTAGCTTTATCACCTGTTCTTGAAGGTTATTCCAGGCATTCTCACAGCTTCTAAGAAAATATTTCCTCACATGATTTTTGAATAGGCTCTCTAGCTCCACAACTTCCATTGAAAACGGTTTACATCTTGTTCATGTACCCCCTCTCTACTCTATATATATATATATGTTGGTCCTTAAGTCTTAGTTCATATGGCTTTTGGTGTCTACCCTGCACCATTTTGGTTACCTTTCTATGGATAACCTCTAAACTAACCTTCAATTGTGACTCAAGGTAGCCACTCACTGCCCATGAACTTGATTTGAGGAAGAAGCAAAGTACAAAGTACATAAGATTTGTCTTAGAAGCAGAACTAGGATTTCATGTTCTGGTACTCAGAATTTCCTACAAGGCACCAGCAGTCCTGTGTCTCTCTAAGTGACATTACATTATCAAAACACTGCACCCCAGACACAGAGGTTCATCTCTCAGAGGCATTAGAAAAGAAATAACTTGTGGTATGCTGGATAGCATGCCACAATTCTTTCATTGGTTGAACATTAGGTGAAGCTCCAGAGCATGTAGCAGAGCTCTAAAAGAAAAGGAGCCCATGAGAACACTGGAAGTCGTAGTGTCTGGAAGTCCTAAAATGGCAGGAAGTGAGCTCAGGGAGGCAGGAAGCATGGGAACTGTAGTAACAAAGCAGCAAGAGCCCAGGGCACAGCTGAAGTTAGTTACCTTATGGTCAAGGGAACTGTTAGCTGGTGCTGTTCTTGGTTTATATTTAAGGGATTAAGGAACTGCCAGTGTCTGGGCAAAGACAGCAGCAATGTGGCATTTACTTACAGAAGTGTGCAGATATATGTGTTAATGTCAAATTTCTTCTGTGATGGTGTGAGCAAGTGTTCAGGCCTTGGGCCTTTAAACACACAGTCAAACCACAGTTTAAGGGCAGTAAACTAATCCTTCATTTGTATAGTTAGATTCAACACACACAATAAGCTTGCCTTTCTTCTCAGATTGGCAGCTCGGGTTCAACATAAAGATTACTTTAATGCATATACAACAGAGGCCTGATCCTTAACAGGCCTACCAATTCAATCTCAAAAAAGATCTCCAGAAATCTCTGCCAACAGAAGCAGAAGCTTGTCTTACCTTGCAAGCTGTAATGCTTCAAATTTCTCAAGAGTTCTTCAGTTATCACTGGCAGGATAAAGGCTTCCATCAACTTTGGCAGGAACTTGGAATCTTGGTTCAGCTACTCCTGGGCCTCTCAAATTTACCCTTACTCAGAAGAGTTATCCTTGCTGATCTGGGCCACACCTTCCTTCCTAGTTTCAATTCTATTAAGGTGGCTCAGGGAGGATGTGCCTTAAGGGGAACCAGGATTTGCCTAGGCACTTACATCATCTGCCTAAGCACTGTTCTACAAATACACACTCAACTTACATAGCAAGCATTTGCAAGGGGTGCTCATATGGGTGGTTACCAAAGCTTCACACAAGGTACAGTTGTGAGAAAAGCAAATAAAATATTAGGGATTATCTGAAAAAGGAAGGAGAACAAATTAAGAATATCATTATGCCCATGTATAAGTTTCTAGTGCAACTGTTCCTTGAGTATTCTGTGAAGTTTTGGTTACTATAAGAAAATAAGAAGATTAGCTTTGCCATAATAGGGCAGGCCAAAGGTCCATAAAGCCCAGTATCCTGTTTCCAACAGTAGCCAATCCAGGTCGCAGGGTTTAAAAAGGTTTGGCTAATTCCCTAAAAGAAAAGTCCTTAAGCCATTATTAAGATGGACTTGAGAAAATCCACTGCTCATTTATAGGATAAGCAGCATAATACCTGTTTACAGTTCTGGGATCTTGCCAAGTAGTTGTGACCTGGATTAGAAAGAGGATATTGGGCTTAATGGATCTTCGATCTGCCCCACTACGGTAACACATATGAGACTTGAAGACCTGAATATGTATACTGTAGAGGAGAGGAGAGACAAGGGAGATATGATACAGATGTTTAAATACTTGAAAGGTATTAATGAACAAGGAAATCTTTTTCAAAGCAGTAGAACTAGAGGAGATGAAATGAAGGTGCAAGGACGTAAACTTACAAGTAATGAAATTAAATTAAATTAAATTCTCACATGCATATTCTGCTGAACCAAATAATGTCTCAAGGTGCATTACAAAATAAAAAGAACATTATTGAAATACATCATACAAATTTCATAAAACACTAATCAAAAGGAAAACATGTTGCTTTCATGTATGATTTTTATATAGGGGCCTTGAGTGGTGTCAGTGCATGGGTTTGTTACATGCCAAGGCCCCCTTTTACCACCAAGGAAGGAAATGGTCCTGCGGTTAGTTAAACACTTGCTATGCGGCCATTTCCTTGGTGGGGGGGGGGGGGGGACTTACTACTTTCTATTTAGGAGGAGGTAAGGGCTCCCTTTCTAACTCGATGCCCAGAGCTGCCTGATTACTGCCGGGTAAGCTTCTGGCACTAAAAAAAGAAAACAATTTCAAGTACCAGAAGTACTGCCAGTCTCCTCTGGTAGCTCGGCGGTAGGACAATTTCCCACATGCAATTACCACTGGAGCTCTACTATGGCTTTGTAAAAGAGGTCCATAGTTTTTACTGGACTTTTCTCATTGCTTTTACTTAAAGTGAATATGCACGATAGTTAAGGGATGAACCCTTTCATCATTCTTGTAGCAATCATATCCTTTTGATGTGTTATACGATTTATTCAGTCCAGACAGTTTCCACCTAACATATTTACTGTTTTTGGATGTTTATAAAACTTGATAAGGTTAGACAGTTTTTATTTAACATATGTTATGATATTAGTTTTATGGGGGGGGGGGTTTAGATACATGGTATGTTTCGATTGTTTCATTTAAATTGATTTATATGTATTGCTGACACTATGTTTGGGTCTAGTGTTATGATTTGTGGTTTAACTATTTGTATAATTAATTTTACATATTGTCCAGTATGTATATTATCATTTTATGTTTTTCATTTAGACCCCTGATACAGTGTTTAGCCGAAACATGGACACGTTGGGTCTCCTAATAAAAGACATCAACCCCATCTTCAAAGCCCATTGCACTTCTTTTTCTATATTTGGTTTGGCTTTTTGTGGTTGGATTCCCTCTCTTCTGCTTATTATACTATTTTTTTTAATAATTGTGTTCATCCACTGATTTGATCAGCTCATTCTCACTCCTATCTCTAGATAATTTAGGAACGTGTTAAACAGCAGAAGTCCCATTACAGACTCATGGGGCAACTCCCACTAGTGATCCTTTTCCATGTGGATAATTGGCCATTTAATCCTATTCTCTGTTTCTTTTTCTTTTTTTTTTGGCCAGTTTGCATCCACAAAAGGGCATTGCCTTCTAACCATAAGGAATTCAAAAAGATGTGGGATAAAGACAGAGGATCCCTATATTGCCAGTGGATGGAATCAGAACAAAAGTTAAATGACCTTCACACTTTTAACAAGGAATAGAGAGATGTAACCTGCCATCATACTGAGCAGACTAAATGGTTACAAAGGGAACAGTTGTTTAACCTTCAAACAACACACAAAGTTGAGGACACACATGAAACTAATGACCAGCAGATTGAAAGCAAATCATAGAAAGTTTTTTTTCTGATAGGGCCCTCTTTACTAAGGCACTCTAAATGCTAAAATTAGCATGCGCTAAATGCTAGAGACACCCATAGGAATATATGGATGTCTTTAGCGTTTAGCGCACGCTAATGTTTAGCACATGATAAAAACGCTAGAGAACCCTTAGCACAGCTTAGTGAACAGGACCCATAGAGGGGCTTAATCGAACGTCGCCAGTGAATTAGGTCGCCAGTGATCTATTTTGGCGGCGGCACAACAGCTGGCCGGAACCGTATTTTCAAAAAAGATGGCCGGCCATCTTTTTTTGATAATACGGTTTAGCCCGGCCAAATGGCCAGAGTTCGCCGGGTTTGAGATCGCCGGTTTTGTTTTTCAGCGATAACGGGAAAAAATGTCGGCCATCTCAAACCCGGCAAAACCTAAGGCATTTGGTCATGGGAGGAGCCAGCATTTGTAGTGCACTGGTCCCCCTGACATGCCAGGACACCAACTGAGCACCCTAGGGGGCACTTCTAAAAATGTTTAAAAAATACACAAATAGCTCCCAGGGCATAGCTCCCTTACCTTGGGTGCTGAGCCCCCCAATCCCCCCCAAACCCACTCCCCACAACTCTACACCATTACATAGCCTTATGGGTGAAGGGGGGCACTACATGTGGGTACAGTGGGTTTTGGGGGGGTTTGGAGGGCTCAACACTTAGCTCCACAAGTGTAACAGGTAGGGGGGGGGATGGACCGGGGTCTGCCTGCCTGAAGTGCACTGCTCCAGGGACTTGCATACTATACTGCTGTCAGGGAGCTGGATATGACATTTGAGGACTGGCATAGAGGCTGCAAAAAAGTGTTTTATTTTTATTTTTTTTAGTGTGGGAGGGGTTTGGTGACCACTGGGGGAGTGTGGGGGAGGTCATCCCCCATTCCCTCCGGTGGTCATCTGGTCAATTGGGGCACCTTTTTGAGGCTTGGTCGTGAAATTTAAAGGACCAAGTAAACACGGCGAAATACTGATTAACGCCGCTTTTTTTTCCATTATCCGCAAAAGCCGGCCATCTGGTAGCCACTCCCATGTCCGCCCATGTCCCTCCTTCGCTTCGCTGCCAACACGCCCCCTTGAACTTTTGCCGGCGTGGCGATGGGAAAGTGGCGATGGTGTCAA
Source organism: Microcaecilia unicolor (assembly GCF_901765095.1). Classification (NCBI taxonomy): domain Eukaryota; kingdom Metazoa; phylum Chordata; class Amphibia; order Gymnophiona; family Siphonopidae; genus Microcaecilia; species Microcaecilia unicolor. The sequence continues at coordinate 183,926,922 of NC_044038.1, read as the reverse complement.
AAACACTGCTTTCGATTATACCATTTTCGCCGCTTTTGCGAGATCGCCGGCCATCTCCCGATTTATGTCGGAAGATCGCCGGTGATCACTTTGAAAATAAGCTTGATAGTGTTTAATTAAGCTGATGAAATGTGACCAGAGGATGTAGTGAAGGCAACTAACATTGCAGGACAAAAGAGGTTTGGACAAGTTTCTGGAGGAAAAGTCCATAAAATATTATTAGCCAGGTAGACAACAGGGTCATGGCTATGAGAAATACATCTACTTTTTGGGATCTTCCAGGTTCTTGTGACCCGGACTGACAATGCTGGAGACTCAAGCATGGCTTATATTCTTAAATTCTTATGTTGTGAGAGTGAGGTTTAAAGCCATAAGCTGCAGTTTGGACAAGAGTCTAGGAAATATGGTTTGAGGAAAGCACTTTTGATGAATGTTAGGCAGGTGGCAGCATAAGTAAATATATGTTAATTGTAGTAATAAATCTATGTAGAGAACATTCATCTAAATATGTAACTAAAGCATGTAACTGATACCAGTACATCAGTGGCCTTTTCATTCATGGTAAAGAAGCTTGAGTTTCTGACCCAGAGAGCTAGCTTCAATGGGTCCTTTCCTACAACAGTCGATATGTGCATCTGAACAATATTGGACTGGATGGTTTTGAATTTTTTTTTCATTTTCACATGTATGTTTTGTTTTTGTTTTTCATCTTCATATGGGTTCATTTTTGTTTGTTTTGTCAGCTCTATTTTAAAATGGCATTAATGGACCAAACTCCAGGTGGTTTGGAAAAGTGAGATATAGAAAGAGCTGTGATAAATATATTCAGAGCAAATTATCCTCAGCAGTAAGTCCTGTTTGAGGAAGCAGAACAGATAATCAAAAAAACAACATACAATGAAATGTGTATTTGACAAAGCAAATGAGGAAAGTGGATGTGGGACTCAACTTCATCTCATCTGATGCAAAGAAAATTCAGAAACTTGTGGTTTTGATCTCTGCTTAGGTTCAGCAGCAGTTCTCCATGGCACCAGGATTTACTACCACAAAATAACTTGTCATCAAAGACTCAGGACTGGCAACAAACACAAATTTAAAAATGAACTGCAAACACACCATGAGAGAGATGCATGCCTGGGAGTTATAAATATTACAGAGAGCCCATTTTACTTTATCAACAGCTCTTGCTTGATCTGCTTTATCCACAAAGGCCCAGAATAATCCAATGAGACACTTCCAAAAGCTCTCAGGATCCCCCTTCAGCACATCATGGCTCCTGTCCCCTACAGGAACGAGGCATTTTCCTTCTGAATAATGCCAGGATTGGACCTGTAATGAAAAGATTATAGATTGACCACGGCTTTCAGTTCTTCTGAGAAGCTGGGGGAATTTTTAAATGGAAGCATTTGAAAAAATAACTAGTTCTTCTGATCAGCAAAGAGAATATGGTGAACATTTCCAGTCTGCCATCAACGGTGGAAAGAGGGTGGAAGCAAAGCGTAGGGCTTTCTCCTCACTGATAAAAGGGGCATCGCAGGGCTTGGTCGTGAAATCACAAAGGTCTGACAGTATCCCTTCTGCTCTTGCCTCAGAGGTTCTTCCCAACCAACCATGCGGAAATCTCATTACACCCTCTAATATTAGTGTGTGCCCACTGGGTTCCAGTGCACAAGCACCAGGTCAGACAGGACAGAGGCAAGGATGCCAGGCAATGTGACATGCCATTAGAGCAGCAGTGCTACACTGCTAGACATGGAAGCTTGTCTAGAGACCCCCACATCAACTCTTTCCTTCAAAGGAACCTTCAGTAAACAGAAGCCATTTCAAGTGCAGGATCAAGGTTTTAGGAGCATGTGTGGTCAGAGAGGGGACTTGTGAATAATGTTTAGTGAGCAGTGGGCAGCTTGAAAGTGCAAAGCACGAGAAAGGGTCAGCAGAGATTTGGGTTTATATGAAGGTTTTTTCCCCCCATTATCAATGAGCACCATTCTTTACTTCAGGGTCAAAGCCTTGTGAATCACAGCACAGAGGAGTAAGAATGGAGACGAGGAAGAGGAGGAGGAAAGATGGAGACGAGGAAGAGGAGGAGGAGAGAAGAGAACAAGGAGACAAGCTGATAGGGATCTGGAAAAATAGAGAGAAAACAGCCCTTCAGGGTTCTATCAGAAAGTGCACCATATAACAGTACAATGGTCTCTAATCAAAAGGCAATTAATTTAGTGTTATTGGAGGAGAGTGGACAGGTCAACCCAACAGAGGGGTTTGGCAGCAAAGCTGCTTTTCTGTAGAAAGAATCAGATTAAAAAGAATAAGAAAAGCAGATGCTATGACTCAAAGTCTGAATCAGCCTCATAGACAGCCGTTTCTTTTATTGTATTTCAGCACTAGCCTGAAACTGTCATTCAGCTATTCTATTGATCCATGGGTCATCACATACTGTATGTGCCTAACACCCCCCCTCATCTCCCCCATCTCAGAAAAGACACGGTGCATCTGCAAACCATGCAGAGAATGACAGCAAAGACTGAGGTCCAGAACAGCTTCTGTACAGGGAAAGACTGGAAAAACAAGGACAACATCAGCTTGGAAAAGAGGTGGTGGTAACGCTGGGGTGGGGAGATAGAGGTGTATAAAATCAGGAAGGAAAGACTGAACTTTGGCTTCACAGGGTGCAGAGTTCCCCCCCCCCCCCCCCCCCGGAACTCGCTGTTAGAGACTCAGAGGGATGAAAAGAGACTGAGAAATGTGATAATAATCTGTGACTGATGTAACAGTATGGATTCAAAGACTCCCTAAACCAGAACAGAAGATGCGTCAGAAGCAGGATACATGCAGAACTAACTACTTCTTGTAAGCTCCTGATACTTCCTGCTGTCAGACAGGACACTGGGCATCAAGAGTCACTGAGATGGCCTTGTTTGAAATTTCTTATATTCTTCGTATACTAATTTAACATTCTACATCCCCCAGCTTCTCAACACATTAATATAAGGAGTCACACTTCCTATCCTTGTTTGCAGAGTGATTCACACACTCAGTGCACTTTCACTCCATATCCTTGACATCCAGTACACTAGTGCCAGGATTCACACTCCATATCCTTGTGTGCAGTGTGATTCACACACCCCAATCCACTCATGACAGCACTCACACTCCATATCTTTGACACTCCAGGACACTAGCACCAGGATTCACACGCCCTTTCCTTGTGTACAGTGTGATATACACACCTCAGCCTCCCTTGATAATGCTTTTCTTCTGATTTGCTCTGAAGTGCTATCAGCTGGGAATTACCAAAGTCGAAATTTGTCAGTGCCTAATTACAATTTAGAAATGCAAAGTCAACCAAGTTAAGAGTGGTGGGAGACATGCAAAGTCCCATAATGCTTTGGGCACACAGAGCAGAGAGCTTTGAGCTTGAACTGGATCCCCTAGAGAGATGCCAGTAGAAAGCAGCCTGCTCTGCTTTTATTTAAGTCTTTGTTCCAAGGTTTTGATAACTCCTTTATGGTGTGGGCTGCAGCTTGGCACACAGCTGCTGGAGTCAGCTGCAGATGCAGTCAGAAGAATTTCAGATCCTGCTGAAGACCTGCATGCTTTTCTCTTTCTACCAGGCACTGCGGGTTTAGGTTGCATCTTAGTTTGAGGACTCTATGAGTGCCACAGTGGGTCAGTGTCAGGCTGTGGCCCCTGCAGACAGAACAACACTCAGTGGTCACATTTTATATATGTCTTTATTTTCATATAACCAGAACAAAAATAGGACCTGCCATCTGCACAGCAGGGTATTCAGAAACACAGAATACCAGGTATAAAACTTCACAGGGTATATACTTACACACTGTAAACTATTTCAAAACATCAACCTCAAGGAAGAGATACACTAATTCACTTGAATACCTGGTTTTGCTGGGTTTCCAAACTCTCCCAGAATTCTTTGTTAAAATCTCAACCAATCAGATTTCAGTGTGTATGTGTGTGTGTTGTCTTTGTGCACAGGAGGCAGTCTTGCTCTTCCCAGAATTCTTTGTTAAATCTCAACCAACCAGATTCAGTGTGTGTGTGTGTGTTTGTTTGTTTGTTTGTGTTTGTTGTCTTTGTGTGCAGTAGGCAGTCTTGCTCTTCATTAGTAGAAGCCCAGGCCTAACGAAGGGAGTAAAGCCTGTTCACATGAACATCAATATATGCAAATTCTGCAGATACTACAGAATAGGCCGTTGTTTGGTATTTTCAGTCCTGCATGCAGACAAGTAGTAAGACACACTCCCTTCCATGGACAGAACTGTGATCCGGCTTTGCATTTATTTATTTATTTATTTGGGAAAACGTGATATACTGCCTTAAACTAGTGGGTAGATCTAGGTGGTGTACAATAAAAATAAGAAGAAGAAACAAAGAAAAGAACTACAGTTTGAGGACAGGAAACTATAAACATTCATTCCACAAAGCTAGGATAATACAACAAGGCAATGAAGGGACAGGAAAAAAGGAATAATTTACAACTTGGGGGAAGCATGTAATAGGGGGTAAAAGGGGAGGGAGAACTGAACCTTCAGCAACTGTGAGGTAAATTTCCCTCTTGGCAACCCTTCACTCCAAGTTGACTTCTCCTTCTACACAATCCTGGTAACTCTCACAGCAGAGGAAGGGTCTGTATCAACCCGTAACACCCACCAAAGGTTCTGAAAACAACTTGGGGCCTCTTTTATCAGCCACACTAGTGGTTCCTGCTCAGCAATGCTGATGGAGCCCATTCAAAGTGAATGGGCTTTGTCAACATTACTGCACCAGGAGCCGCTAGTGTGGCTTGATAAAAGAGGCCCTTAATGTCCAACGTTATGAACTGGGAAAGTAATTTTGGTTTGCATTTTTAGAGTTTTTTTTATAAATCTACTTTGAATTTTATATAAGATCTGTTTTTAATGTACACTGCTGAGATACTTTTGGTGACTATCATAAAGCACAAGCATAAATGATCAAGCTTTCATTTTGACAGATGGTATAACCGAATCCTTCCTTTATTATTCCTGGACTTATCACATGGTCTGTGTTTTAGGGATCTTGCAAATGGTCACCAAATTCAATTGTGTCAGACAGTCAGTGGAGAATACCAGTTTTAAATCAGAAAAAAAGACGCTGACGAATGCTGAGACACGGACCGTGTCGGGTCTGATCAATAAAACACTGAGTTGATGCCCCTACCCTTGAAGGCTCCTGTACTTTTTTGGTTTGTTGCTCTTTCGGGTGCTTCAAATTCTCTCTATTATTGAGAGATTAATAACTTTCTACCTGCATTTCCTGCACATGCCATTGATAAGATAGGCTCAGTTTTGGAACTCCTAACCAAATGGGCATAAGAAAAAGCCATGTTTATCAGATCAAGGCATTGAGCCCAGAATCCAGTCTCTGACAGTGGCCAGTCCAGGTACAAGGGCCTGGCATATCTTAAAAGTAGATCTATTTCTCGTAGTTAATTTCCAGGAATGACCAAAGGCTTTTCCAAGTCTACTTGGCTAATAATTTTTTGATGATTTTTCTTCCAGGAATGTCTTAATCTTACAAGATCCTTCTGCCCAATCCTCTGTCATTTTAAGAACTTGAATAATTTGGTGTTTTCTGCAAATTGGAGCATGCCACTCATCACTCCGATCTCCAGATCATTATGAATTTGTTAAAGAGCCCAAATCCCATTATAAGTACTCTACTAGACCCTTTCCAATGTGGATAACTGAACATTAAGGAGGAGGAAGTTATCAACATGAGCTACTATTTGAATGGGTTATTTTATTGTTAACCTGAGTTATTAGTAACTAGGTTTCATTGCATAAAATGGCACCTGTGCTAAAATAGCACCAGTTAGTGGTCAAATAACCCATATTAATGGTAGGCCACATTGATAACTTCCCCCCTTAGTGTGAAGAGTTTCAGTCTCTGGTAAGCAGAGCTGATGTTGTGATGTCATAATGCCTCATTCCACCAATAAGAGCCAACCTCATCAGTGATGTCACAATACTGGGCTCACTTTTATTACACATAGCAGTGGATTTCAATTTCTAGAGACACTTCTTGTTTCTTTAATTAAGGGAGAAAAGTCATTCCAAACTAATGAATATTTCAAGTGGGGGTTTTCTGGGAAAGAAAATGGTTTGGGGGGCCAGTAGCAGCCTCTAGCTACCACTCTGGCTGCAGTGTAGAAAGGAAGCAATTTGTCAGAGTTCAGAAAGGTTTCCGGGTTGGTGATCTGGTATAATGTGACATGAAATCAGCACAGAAAATTTCTGGTGAAGTCCACTCCAGACTCCAGGAGACACCTTATTGAAATCCTGTGATTAGTAAGGACTCCCAGGGGACAGGAGAACAATCTCCAATGACTGACAGTCTTCTCCTGTGTGTGATGCAGAGTGGAAAGTATGTGGCTGGTAGGTGTGGTGCATATATACATGGGGAAAGGCATGTAGTGGCTTTGCTCATTGTATATGGTCCAAATTATTCCTCAGAAGAACATGAACACTTTGGCCTGTACTCTGTGGTCAGTGCAGTGCTGGGTAGGACTTGCTGAGATAGAATGTGGGTCTGGCTTTTCCTCATGCCTTCCTTTACTATGTGCGTTACTGTGTTACAGGTGGGTCTGGCTTTTCCTCTTGCATGTGGGGGTCTGAGTCTATCTCAATCACATGAGACTTTGGATTTTTTCTTTCCTCTCTGCTTCAGCCTCGGCACTGACTCCAGTCTATTAAACATTCCCCTGTCAGAAACAGTTACAAGAAATCAATTACCAAGACAGCAGTGCAGAGAAGAATGCCCCCGAGACTTTGCCAACTCTGCAATGCCAGTTCTAGAGTTACAGTCATGCCCTGTGGCAATGCAGTGATAGCTACAGCAGGTGCAACGTATTTATCGCCGTGTTAGAACCTGCATGATCATTGTGCCTGAGAAGTAACACACTCAAATTCAATTAGCTCCCATTCCAGCTGCCTGACTCGTTCCATTGCCATGGGGATGGGCGATGAGATGCGCAGTCAGTGAGTGCAGACCTTGGAGCAGAGTCCCTAGTAAGAAGCATAACACTAGTAATGTCTCATTAGACACCATGCATTAACCCTCTGCTCCTTGGATTCTGATTCTACCTACCGGAAGCACCAACAGGAACCAAAAGACCCCACAGCAGGAGCTGAAGCGTAGGCAAAAGAACAGGGTGGGTTGGCCCAACCAACATGTTGTCCTACACAGCATCAGCAAGTAGAAAACTGGATTGGGTGTGTGGGAGGGGGGAGGGGAGTGCAGGAGCAGAGGTAGGTTTGATGGCCACTCCTGCCAAATGATGTTTCGCAGCCTCTTATCAGAAGCATGGCACAGTAACAGGAGTTGGATGTGATCTGAACAGGAATCATTGTGGACAATATCTTCAGATCCTCAGCTCAATGTGTGTTGGCAGCAACAACAAAAAAATGAATAAAATGTTAGGAATTACTAGGAAAGGAATGGAGAATAAAGCAAAGAATATAATAATGGTTCTGTATTGCTTCAGTATTTTGTGCAATTCTGGTCACCACATCTCAAAAAAGATGTGATGGAATTAGAAAAGGTACAGAGAAGGGCGATAAAAATGATAAAGGGGATGGGATGGCTTCCCTATGAGGAAAGGCTAAAGAAGTTAGGACTCTTCAGACTGCAGAAGAGACAGCTGAGGGGAGACATGATAATCCTAAGTGGACTGAAAAGGGTGAATAGAGAATGATTCTTTACTTTTAAAATAAATTTGTGAGTTGTATTTTTTCAGTTCAAATCTTTTTTTTAAAGTAAAGTAACATAAACATGTATACAAAATGATGTTTCATCAGAGAAATACATTACATGCTCAAATGAATAGAACTATAAAAACAATTATGGAAAAACAATACTAAAATACTAAAACCAAATTGTTAAAAAGAAGGGAGATGCTATATAGAGACATAATAACCTGGAAGTTTTTTGTGAATATCAAAGAGCTTGAGTAGATGTAAGATGCAGGTTGCCTTGAGCCTTTAAAGAACCATACACAGAATGTCAACGTGATAACAAATCTTGTTTTAAATATGTATCCAAAGGTTTCAGAAGGGTTTTGACGTGTTCCTTCAGGAAAGACCCATTAACCATTATTGGCCAGGTGGGTCTTGGGAAACTGCTGCTTATTTCTGGATGTGAACAGTCAGGAATGGATCTACTCTTTGGTCCCGCTGGGTTCTAGTTACTTGCACTGGCCACTGCTAAAATTGAGCTTGATGGATTATCCTGGAATAGGACCAAGAGCTATATGTATCAACTATGATCTGTGCTTCCAGGAAAAAGAAACTTTCCTCACATTTTTTGGAGGCAGAGCCTAATGGATAGAGCAGCAGGCTAAAGACCAGGAAAACCAGGGTTCAACTCCTACACTGATGCTCCTTTTGATCTGAGGCAAATTACTTAATCCTCCGTTGTCTTAGGTACAGACTTAGATTTTTTTTCATGAATAATGTTTATTAGCACCAAATTATACATCAAACAATCAACCCCCCCCCCCCCCCCCCCACAAAAGGAACAGTGATCATTGGTAAAACAACAAGACTATCAACATATATGGCGCCATCTAGGTTTTACATTTCCCCTCCCCAAACCCCTCTCACTCCAACCAAAAACCACTCCTCCCCTTCCACAATCATGGTGCTACTCATTTAAACATTCAAGATCTGATTACATGCCAATCTTAAGTTCTTATTTAAGAATACACCTCCTTTTGCAGATGATAACTCAGGGACTCCTTTGCATTCCAAGGTATAGAGCATGATCACAGCTGATCTCCAGTGGGATAATGATGGGGCATCCACAGAGAGCCAATGTTGTAAAATAATCTTTTGCCCATCAGCACCAAGAACTTTTGCCAGCATACCTGGAGGTGGCTGGCTTCAGGGCAAGCATACATCAAACAATTGGCAAGGTGACAGAGACCAGCAAATTTTCCAAAACTGAGAAACATGGTTATTTATCTCAGTCTAAAAGTCCATAAACTTAGATTTTAAACCCTCCAGGGACAGGGAAATACCTCTGAATGTAACCCACCTTGTGACTACTGAAAAGGCCTGAGCTAAATCCAAATAAATAATCCCAATAAATAATAAAATAAAATCCCAATAAATAAATACAAATAATAATTCTCCTCTAGGGTAACATATTATGTGCCAATATTAACCCAAAGCAGTTCAGAACATCAGATATTTAACATACAGCATAAATTTCCAAAACAGACAAATTCCATCTGCACAATGCTATGTAAACATACAACAAATAATTACCTATAGAAACCCTAATCACCTATGGCTGAAGTTCCACTAAAATACTCAAAAAATGAGGCTATTCTTAAAAGTGAAATCTCCCACAGTACAAGAAAAGTAGCAGCTAGCTGAAGCTAATGACATCACAGTTTGCATTGCTGCTTGGGCATTCTCTCGCGCACATGGATGATGTCATTGCATGTCAGAGGGTCCTTTGGAGGGGCAGCATGTGTTGGAACCTTGAGTAGAGCTTTTCAAACATATGGAAGGAGGAACTGTATGAAATCCTGGTCTGAGTGAGGGCCCTGAGAACTGCACACAAGTGTCTGTCACTCTGAGGCCTGTGAGTCATGCTTCAGGACAGAAATCGCACTAGCAATGCCAATTCCATAGCCACACCTGGGCTTCTGACCCTCCAAAGGTAAAGGGTAAAAGTCATGGATTTGATATACTGCCTTTCCTGTAGTACAACCAAAGCGGTTTACATATGATAAGAAAAGCAGATTGGATGGTTCAGTCCTGCTGGCTTGAGTTCATTGCCAGCTCTGATGAGAGGACGCAAGGGAAGGGCACAGTAAAGACTCTGGCAGGGCTTGAGTTAACAGGAAGTGAAGTCTCAGGATGTTCCTCTGCAAGAGGGCAATACAGACTAAGGTGTTGGGGTGGCAGCTGTGACCAAGGTGCAAGTCATGAAGAGGGTGGTACTAAAGGAATGGGGACATATCTGGTGCTATTCTATGCCATAGTGCATGGCAGGGGTAGAAAGAGAAGCTGGCTGGTAGGACATGTCTGCCCTCTGCATTTGCAGAATGACAAAAGAAGTAAAGAAAACCAACCCTTGAACCATTATCTGGTTTTTAAAAAATTTGGACAAGTTCCCGGAGGAAAAGTCCATAGTCTGCTATTGAGATGGGCATGGGGAAGCCACTGCTTGACCTGGGATTGGTAGCATGGAATGGTGCTACTAATTGGATTTCTGCCAGATGCTTGTGACCTGGGTTGGCCACTGTTGGAAGCAGGATACTGGGCTAGACGGACCATCGGTCTGACCCAGTTTGGCTGTTCTTATGTTCTTTTTGCAGCCTTTTGTACATTGCCCTCAGGACAGTCTCAAGCACTCCAGAACCATAATCCAGGGAAGGACATGTGAACATTCAGCCGAGTATCTATGCTCTTGTTTAGAAGATAGGGAATTTTCCATTTCACCTCTATTTGATATAAATAAAAGAATATCAATGTGATAAGAGCAGTAGAGTTGGTTCTAGTTCTGGGATCATGATGCTGGAAGATAGCTGGCACCCTTTATCCACCTGAAGGCGGGCAGGGACGACATCACACGCAGTTTCTTACTAATAGGGGTTGGCCTGAGGAGGACTCTGGAGGAGAAGCTGGAAAGTAAAAAACAGACCACTGCTACCTTTGTGCTGTGAAGTGTGTTGGGAAGGTATAAATGTTATGTATAATTACAACCCAGTGGTTTCCAAATTGAAACCATAAATCACAAAACAGCACAAATCCCTTACAATTTACAAATACATCAGTGCTCCTCCTTCTGTTCCAGCCTAGACCAAAAGGCTCCCATGGTGCACACACTGACCACAGGTGGCATTAAAGGAACATTTGCATGTGGCAACTGGTGCATGTTCATGTCTGAGCAGTTACTGTCCCAACAGGGGGCCTCGGTGCATCTCTCCCTAGACCCTTCCTCAGTGTACGCTCTGCTGCAGGAAGAGGTGAGTTCTCATGGCCAGCCCTTTACTCATGAACGTTTTGCTGACTTAAGGATCAGCACTAGAAAGGCTGTAAAACACAGCCAGCCGCCTGTGCTTTTTGGAAACCCTTAGCAGATCCATTTGCAATTTTGATGGTGTTTTACTACACTGTTGCTTGTTGGAAACAATTTTGAAAGCATTTACATATGACTTGCAAATTGCAAAGTGGCAAAGTAATGTGCCATGAAATGGCTGGAAAAGAAGTCTGAAGAAGGGAAAGGTCCAGGTTTCTTACACAGAGGATTGAGGTGCTTGTGGACATGACATATAGCTGGAAAATGTGCCATGTTCAGCATTTACACTTCGAACTGCACAGTGGGAGACAGGTATTCCCAGACCCATGCACACAGGGCCAAGCAGAGACTCATATTACCCAGAATTCTCTGACATGGAAAACTATTCCTCTGACATAGAAGAAGAGTATTATTCCTCTGACACAGGAGAAGAGTATTATTCCTCTGACTTAGGAGGAGACTGAGTATTATTCCTCTGACATGGGAAACTAAGCGGTTCCTCTGACACAGGAGAAGAGTATTATTCCTATGACACAGGAGATTGAGTATTCCTCAGACAACAGGACAGTGAGTATTCTAGACACAGGAGAAAAGTATTATTCCCTCTGACATAGGAGGAGACTGAGTATTATTCCTCTGACATGGGAAACTAAGCATTCCTCTGACAAAGGAGAAGAGTATTATTCCTATGACACAGGAGGAGATGGAATATTATTCCTTTGACACAGGAGAAAAGTATGATTCCTCTGACATAGGAAGAGACTGAGCATTATTCCTCTGACAAAGGAGGGGAGTGAGTATTCCTCTGATACAGAACAACTGTATTATTCACTGGCAAACTTAGGCGCTAGTATTGCTCTAATGGCTTCTAGTGCCCACATTTGCTTTTGATCATTGGAGCATAAGTGTGTAAATGTCAGCCCCACACATGTCCCACCCATGTGAATGCCCCCTTGTGTTTGTGCTCTAAGATTAGGGAATAGCGCTAAGGTCATGGCTGCACCTACGCCCATGTGCACACTTACATATGTGGATGACAGTGTTCTATGAATTTAAGTGCACAAATGACACTTAACCTTAGGTGACCTGTTCTAGAGTGTCATAACTCTCCAATCTCAAACCTCCTATTTCGTCCTGGGCACAGATCTGATCCAGACATTTCTGAAAGACAAAGTGGATTTGATGGGCACTGGGAAGGATTATCATTTTGGAGATGCTCCCAAGGGATACATTTTAGATGGCTTGTCTCAGTGGGACTATCCGCAGTGATAGAAGTCCACAGCCAGGTGGAATGAGAGTAGAGAAGCCTCAGCCTCGTTAACTTCTCCTATTGATTGAAGCAGGATAAGAATATTTGCTCACAGAAGTGATAAATATAATCTGTCTATGGATAATGTGCATAACATGAGCAAAATACTCCTTCTGCAAGATTCTGCCTTCTCCCCACACATAGAGATCTGCCAATGCACCCTGTTCCTGCCCTGCTTCTGCTTTTCCTGTGTAATGACCCTATCTCCCACCCACCCACCCATCTATACACACACAGGTACAGTTTTGCCAATTCACCCTCACTCCTGCCCTCACCACCACCTGCTTTTCTCATAATGTGACAACTCACCCACCCACCCACCCACCCTCACATTTGCCAATGCACCTCATTCCTGCCCTGCAGCATCCATGATATTCCAGTACTGAGGGCCCCACTTACAGCCTTGTTCATTCACTTCCCTCCTATTCTGCAGTATCTTCTGTAATTTCAGTACTGAGACCCCTTTCCCTGCCACTTCCCTCCCACTGGCCACACTCAGGGTTTTGTCAGTGCAGTCTTGACCTATAACTCCCTCTGCTGTTGTTGGAGAGGAAGAGCTTTAGACTGGAGTGGCATGAGAAGGTTTTATGGGTTAATATCCTGTGGTAAGACCAGAACAATGAGGGTAGATAAGCAGAGAAACAGCAGGCAGGGAACATTTTGCACTTAAGAGTCAGTGAAGACCTGGGGTATATGGGAGGCCAAATATTTAGAGATATTGGCCAAACTCTGAGGACGGAGCAGTGTGAGAAGACAGAAGCCCAGCAGGATCCCTATCAGGAAAATACATTTTCTCCCTTTCTCCTGCTCCGTTTTCTCCCTTTGATTGATAGGATGTCTTTTTGCAGGATTGATCTATTTCTTTGGACTTCTGGTAATTTCTGCAGTCCGGACCTTCATTACTTTATGAGACAGGTAAAAGAATCTGAGAGGAGATGTTTAAGTGTTTTTTACCCCGTTGTGTTGTCATAGCAACACATCTCTCCGCTCTGCTTCCTAGCACTTAAAGCGCTATCTGAGATGAATAGATTACAGGGACTCAATTATCCTGCGACCCAGCTGGCGCAGTTCATTTCAGAGACGGAAATGCTAAAAGGAATGTTCAAGGCTGCCATTAGTGTTGTGTTGGGTTCTTCGCACTGTGCCTAGGCTTGTAGGTTCAACTGAGGCCTTGCTGACACACGCAGAAAGTTTAGGAATCCGTTGGTGCCAAGAGGGTCAGCAAGTGGTGGAGGAAATTGTTAAGTCTGCCCTCCCACTGAGTGGCTCTGCTTTTTGTACATGGACCCACATCCGGGTCTTGCACATTCTTTTCAACTTACTGCCTAATGTAAGAAAAGACACTGAATTTTGGAATCTGAGGTTACTACAAGAGAAAGAGGACCAGTGCCAGGCCAAGTATGTGGAGCAGATGAGATGGGTTAGTCCACGTTCCCTCAGTGGTTGTCATACCCGATTGTGAGAAAACTCCCACATCCCACAACACAGGATATGACACAGTCCTGACATCCCTTCTCAGACGGGGTGTGCAAAAGCCTCAGCACTTCAAAAAAAATGGTTTTCCTGATTATCAAAGGAATTACAATATCCTGTGCTGAAAGAGGCAAAGTGTGGACTAAGCAAGAATTCATGTTAACCAGAGCCAGCCCAGGGGTATCAGATGATCTAGGCAGATCTTCAGTCATGCCCCCCCACCCCGGGGTGGCTCTATTGCACTTTCCTCCATAGTTCAGCATCTCCTTTTCCCATTCCTACCCCCCCCCCCCCCCCCCAAGGTTGCAAGCATTTCTCCTTCCTTCTTCTCCCTCCCACATGCCCCATCCTTCCTTCTTCTACCTCCCCATGCCCCATGGCCAGCATCTTCTCTTCCCCTCTCTAGTTCCCCCCAGTTGGGCAAAATCTCCCCTTCCCCTCTCTACCCCTCCCCCAGTTGTCCACCCATTTCAGACCACTGCTGGCATCCTCCCCTACCTTCTCCCATGCCAGCTCCAAGCCAAAGAAGATAGAGCATTGCTTGGGCCCTGTAAATGCACAGCTAAGTTGTTCAAACAACCAGGAGCCCAGTGGAATCACTCTTCCCATATTACAAATAGCCTCATCTCACAATGAAATCAGAACTCACCAGGAATTTTCAGACTTCTTTTTCTTGTTGCCTTCTCTTCTGCATTTAGAAACTGCAGAAATTCAAAAGCCATTGGTTATAAATAGCCTGCGACTGCCTTTGACCCCCTCCCACTCACGCCTCCATCCTATCTCAGTATTAATTCAGCTTCCTGTCCAATCACACCAAAATGTTTTCAGCTCTTAGTAAGGGTCTGGCTTTGTTTGGATGAGTCAGACAGCCTCACCTCCCCATTCATAACTATTACTGCAGGAACCCTGGCTCTAAATCTCCCATTTTTACTATTTAACTGCTTATCCTCAGCATGGTCAGCCTGCTCAAGAATAATTCAGATGTATTTTATAACTTCTGTACGTCATAAAACAGCGAAGTTCAAGGTTTAATCTTTCATTCATTCCTAACATTGCCATCTGTATAGGAGAAAGCACTTAGCAAGAAGTAGTGTCTGTCTGTTTGCCCAGGAAATGCCCTCGCTGTACTCTGGGATGGGATGGCTCCAGCACTCCCCCTCCCCCATACCATTGCCCCTTCCTCCCTCTGCTGCCTCTTCCCGTCCATTAGATCGGTGGATTCAGAAGATGCTGGTTCATCCCCAGGGCTTTTTTTGAGGGGGTACTTGGGGGTACTGAGTACCAGCACCTTTTCCATTGTCTGCTAAAATTGACCCATGGTCCTCATCTATATAAATAATTCCTACCTCCAACATTCTGAAGCTCACTATGTGCCACTGAAGACTTGAAGCCTGCCCCTGAAGCCCCCCCTGTAGTGTTCGTAGGGTCTCAGCACCACTCATAGCCCCGGCCTCAGCCCCACCCACCCCCAACATAATTCGCAACTCCAACGTTCTGAAGCTCACTCCGTGCCACTGAAGCCCTGTAGTGTTCGTAACCTCACTCAGCACCACTCATACAGCCGCCCTCAGCCCCACCCCTCGCACAATACGTCACTCGCTACGGATCCTACTACAGCCACTCACAGCACCCCTCTCACTCCCGCTCCAGCAAACCCGCATCTTCTCATACCTCCATCTTCTGATTGATTACGCTGCCTGCGACGAGCCCTCAGCCCGCCTCACCCCACCCTCATGCGATGAGCCCGCCAATCGCCGCCTCCCTCACAAATGCCCTCCCACACATAACTACCGAACTAAAGCAGTGGCAGCAGCGGCAGAAGATGATGCGGAGGATAATGTAGCACCGGCTCCACCACCCACTGCCGCTGTCACCCAGCTCAGAAGAATCGCATCGGTGCCTTCCGACTCTGTACCGGGGCTAAGAGAGTAGTTGGCGCACTTGGGAAGCCCAGCCTCCCTGCACAGGATTTCCTCGGACTCCTTCAGGTTACTTTTCCGAAGAAACTGCAGCACGGCTAACAGCGTCTGACGGTCCCTGAGCAACACATTAATTGAAGAAACACAATACCTGCCTACTGCCCGTTTCATTGGTTTCAGAAACAAAACACTCTGATTCTCTCTCTCTCTCTGTCACACATACTACATCCCCCCCTCCCCCCCACTTTGGATGTGTCTCTCACTCACACACACACACACAGACTTTCATACTCTCTGTTTCATCATACACTACAGAAAATTATTTATTACCATCAAAGCATATTTCTCCAAACAATTCCCCTACAAACATTAATGGGAGAAGGTGATTACCTTGCTAGCGCCCGTTTCATTTCAATGAGAAACGGGCTTTTTTTACTAGTATTTTAATGAAAGAGCTCAGGCTCTACATACAAATTCTGCCTTGTCATAGATTCTGCCACTGGTTGCAGGGGGCCTGGCTATTGTGGGGTGGGTCCCTCAGTGATCACCCCACCCCCGAAGGATGGCCTAGCATTTGAGTACTGGCACATTTTTTGCTAGAAAAAACACACTGTTCATCCCACATGGGTTGCTGGAGATAATGGTGGGAGAACAGCAGCAGCAAGAAGGAGGGAACAGTCAAGCTCCAGAAAAAGGAGGACGGATTGAGCCAGTCTGGGTTTTATTTCCATTGCTTTCAATGGAAGCAAAATCCAGACTGGATCAATGTGTCTTCCTTTTTCTGGAGCCATATGGTAACCCTAGGACAGTAACACAGGTGCCGCTGGGCCCAAACCAAGCATTGTGCATGAATCTGCTAGTCCCAATAGCAATCCCTGTAAATGAAAATCTCACCGCTCTCCCTTTCGTGATATAGAGTCTAGCTTACAGCAACTGGGTTTCATTTCAAACTAGCAAAAGTGTGGTTAACCCAAAATGAAGCTCTGACTTATAGGGAGGCTTCATTTTACCTGATAGGCATAAAAGGCACAGGAAGAAGGGTGGACGGCCCCAGTGACCCCAGAGGCACTGCCTACACACAGGAGTTAGAAGGCATCTTCAAGGGAGTATCTACAGCCACAGTCATTAAGCGACGCAGGTCTTCAGTGTGCTGTACTAAAAACACAGGTCACTTTTCAACTATTTTGGCATCCCTTAAGGACAGTGATGGGGAAAAGAAGCTTAAGAGACAGTTAGTGTTATGTAGAAGAGCTGAAGACAGATTAGTCCATTTTCCTGCATTTGCTATGTTTTGTCTCTAATATTTGGTCTCAAACATGGCATCTCCTGAGAATATTTCCAATCCCCCATGTGGGCATCTCTTTCCCATGTGACCATCTCCTCCTGAGAATAGTCCCAATTCCCCATGTGGGCATCTCTTCCCCATGTGATCATCCCCTCTTGAGAATAGTCCCTACTAATACTACTACTACTACTACTACTTGACATTTCTAAGACCCTCCCCTCACAATATTCACCATCTTTGTGTCCCTCCCATGCTAGGTGTGGTCAGGATTAAATTACTTTAAATCAGGAGAAGCCATCTAAAAAGGTGGTAGGAGAATTGAGCCTTAGAGGCTGCTTTTAGAAGATACCATCAAAAGAAAAAGAAACCCTTCTTGAGCCCTGCAGCCCATCAAAAGTTACAACTACTACTTATCATTTCTAAAGTGCTACTAGATGTATGCATCGCTGTACATTTGAACATATAAGAGACAGTCTCTGCTCACAGAGCTTACAATCTAATCAGGACAGACAAACAGGACAAATAAGGGATAAGGGAATTACTAATGTGGGAATAATAAAACAGACATGGGTACTGAGCAAGTGAATAAGAGTTAGGAGTTAAAAGCAGCCTCAAAAAGGTGGACTTTTAGTCTAGATATGAGTGGAGGAGTGGCCTAGTGGTTAGGGTGGTGGACTTTGGTCCTGGGGAACTGAGTTTGATTCCCACTTCAGGCACAGGCAGCTCCTTGTGACTCTGGGCAAGTCACTTAACCCTCCATTGCTCCAGGTACAAATAAGTACCTGTATACAATATGTAAGCCGCATTGAGCCTGCCATGAGTGGGAAAGCGCGGGGTACAAATGTAACAAAAAAAAAAAAAAAGATGGCCAGAGATGGAGCTTGACATACTGGCTCAGGAAGTCTATTCCAGGTATATGGTGCAGCAGGATAAAAGGAATGGAGTCTGGAGTTAGCAGTGGAGGAGAATGGTGTAGATAAGAGATATTTACCCAATGAATGGAGTTCCCAAGGAGGAGTGTACAGAGAGATAAGAGTGGAGAGGTACTGGGGAGCTGCAGAGTGAATACACTTGTAAGTCAATAAGAGGAGTTTGAACTGTATGCGGAAACGGATAAGGAGCCAATGAAGTGACTTGAAGAGAGGGCTAATATGAGCATAGTGACACTGGCGGAATATAACATGACATAGGGCCTCAACTGAAGCAGAGTCTTCAGGGCAGAGCCAAATCTCAGTTATGGCAAGCAGATGGAGAGTAAAAGAGATAAAAATTCGTGGATGTAGAAAAGTTTGCTGCAGACAGAGCGAGTATTCCACAGGGCACATGAGAAAGGCAGAGAAGAAGGGGAGAGGAGAGGAACAGAAATTAGATTGGAGACATTGTGGAGTGACCTGCACAAATAAGATAAGAGCTGATGGGGAGGACCAGGATTGGGATTGAGAGCAGGAGAAGGAGCAAGAGAGTACGGAGAAGAGTAGGCGAGGCATGACAGTGATGAAGATGAGATGTACTCAGAGAGAATGGAGGTGTTTGAATGAAAGGAAGAAAATGTTGAAGCTTGAGAGCTGAGAAGAAGGGGGGGGGGGGGGGGGGGAAAGGAGAAGCTCGAGGGCTGGACGGACTTGGACACCTGCACGCTTCCTCAGCCATATCATTTAAGCAGCCCGGGCTAGCAGCCTCTTGCTCTGGATTCTTTTTCTCACTGCTTCTTTCATTTTCTCTTTTCTTATCATCCCACAATTTGAAAATGATATTTGAAAGGACAATCTTGCTGCTTGATTGATTATTTCACTGCTCAGCTGCTGCTGCTGCTGCCGACTCTGACCTTGCCTTTATAAATTGCTTTTGGCTTTCTGCTTTTTATCCTGATTTGTTTTTTCTCTTTTGTGCATTCTGTGCATTCGGATTCTTTGATTTGTGTCCTAAGACACAGGTGAATACATTGTGGCAGGAGAGAAATGGGCAGAGCCATCACAGATTGAGCTGATACAGTTCCTGTCATGGTAGCCCCCGCACCTGATGTGTCCTATGAGAAGCTGGCTAATGGAGGTGCAGAAACATGTGCACAAAGCCATCCTTCCTAATTATTAGCCATTCTCAGAGATAGGGATTACCTAACATCTCCTACAGACCTTTTAGAGCTTAAGAGGTACCTGCCTGAGCTGTCAGCCCTAGGACTTCACTAACCTGAGTAACAGAAGGAAAGAGTCCTCTGCAGACAAGCCACAACATTGCTATTTAGAGTCAAATGACTTCACTCTGAGGCAGGCTCTAATCCTTGCCCAGCTCCTCTCTTGAGTGCTGGCAGCTTCTTTTCTTTTCTCCTAGGTTGCAGTGACCTTCCTGTGCTTTCTAGTCTGTCTCTTTGGATCTGATCAGAGTGTTAATCCTTTTCTACATTCATGATTGCTGGTTGGGTCTATTAGTTTTCTGCCTCCATAGGCCTAAAGTGACTCGTTTTTCAGGGTTCCCATTTAGCCAGTTCACATCACCCATCCCCTGTCTGAACGCATCCTGACCATGTTTTTCTCAACATATGCAATCATACCTTTATCCAGGGGTGTGCTGGTAAATTTTTAACAACGGGCTCTCTCTCTGGGCATAGCCGGCCCTGAAATTTGGGGGGGAGGGGGAATACATGCCTCTCTCTCCCCTCCCTTGTGCGGGCACGCTAGGCATACCTTTGCCGAGCCCCACCAGCCAATAAATGGACTGCCACCATTCTCTGCTGCTTGTTTCTGGCTCTGAGCAGCATGATGGAACCTTCTTGCACTTGCATGAAAAGTCCCAGCCTGATGCTCAGAGTCAGAAACACGGAGCAGGGAGCAGCAGCAGTCTATTTACTTGGCTAGTGGGGCCAACATCACTGCCAGCAAAGTAAAAGAGAATTCAGGAGGGGGTCCAAGCCCACATTTTGGGAGTCAGTTGTTAAAGTAGCCATGGGGAGGCCTACTTTAACAACCGGCTCCCAAAATTCTTAAAAACTTAACAAACAGCTCTCGCGAGCCCTTGAGAGCCCGCTCCAGCACACCATTGCCTTTATCCTCTCCTTGTCCAGAGCCCCTCGGCTTCTCTTTGACTATTGTGAGGTTTTAACACAGGTAGCAGTGACAGCCCATCCCACCTGCCACTTCCCTTGCCCAGGCCGCAGCTCCAGCCCCTCGCTTCTTGCTTTTTCGGGGTGGGGGGAGGGAGACATGGCCTGGGGGGGGGGATGAGAGACACAATAATTAAGAAGAATACACTGGAATTCATTACTAATAATATAGGCAATATAGTTCCAGCCCCTTTGGCATAAATTATGTACCCCACAATCAGTTGATCAGGAATGGGCCCTGGTGCCACACCTTCTAAAGTAAGAAAGATTTCACTCTGGTGAAAGTGCTTGTGTAGGATCTCCATGTTGTGGGGTGACCAACTATCTCAGCAGTTCCCATACTGCTAAGCTGTTCCCTGTGGGTCTGCTTCAGGGTCTAATTCTATGCAAAGAGCCCACTTGGAGTGAGAAAGAGGAGTGGCAATCGCACTCACCCCAGGACATGTCGCAAACACTGCAGAACCAGCTCCCTCAATAGGTCAACCAGTAGAATGCAGCTTGCAGCACAAGAAAAGCCATGTAAAGTTTCCTATAGAAAAGACTGCTTGGATTGAACTGTCTTACTTTTTGCTATTTTACAGATTAACACCTGAAGGAAGAGCTTAGACCCTGGGGGGTAAGAGAATTTGACTTTACAATTTGGAAGGCTTCCATGAGAGGATCCTTTGATTACCACCCCCAGTGTGCGGCATGTCCAGTCTGCTGTCCGGTTACTGCTGGGTTAGCGCAGGAGTCCTTACTGCCACCTCAATGGCAGTTTAAAACAGCCTTTTACTCGCCGCAGTGAAAGGGGGCCTCAGAGCGCGTCAAAAACCTTTTGCTGCAGCTTTGTTAAAGGATCCCGTAATGATGACAGTTTTACACTACTTTTCTATACATTATTCCACAGAGTATCGAAAGTATTCAGTGATTTGTTTCTCTTATTTGAAACTTTGCTGTTTACACTCACTCATTTTCATTCCTGTTACCACCACACCATTTCCAATCAGATTCACACAGGGGAGTCATTATCTGCAGAAGTGTCACCAAAGCTCTAGGAACAGAATCAGTAAGGGAGGAGGAGCGAGTCAGGGGTGTGTGCGCTGAGCTTCCACTGCACAAGAACAGATCAGAACCTTTCATCATCCTAAAGGCCAGTAATGGTCAACCATTGAACCTTCACCTTAAGCTACTCAGCTTTCTAGAGCCAAGTGTTCTGGCCTGTAAAGCCACCATGACAGCAGCGTTTTCTGGAAAGACAGAATTCTCTGTTCTGGTCTTCTCTCAGCGCTAACCCTTTAATAAGTCATATCTGCTTCTCCTCTGTGTTGCAGTAAGACAGCAGACACCCATTAAGACCTTGTGCTAAGCGGCCTGTTCAGTTCTCCACAGACCCTACTGGACCTTTGGTCATTTTGTTCTCTCACTTTCACAGTTTTCTTCTGTGTCTGTCACAAGCAGATTTGAAGTTTTTCACCATGACAAGGACCTGACAGTCGGCCAAGAGCACAAGCCTTTCCATGCGTCTTCCTTGCTAACATCTGTTTCTTCGACCAGAGGAAGTCTCTCTGCTCAGCCATGCTTCTCATTTGCTGATGCTGCATTATGTCTGCGTAGGGGGTTCAAGGCCTTCTCTGATTATGTTTTTAATACTTCACAATGAAACGCAATTATACAAGTGTGATGTTGATTGTTGCTTTTACATTTTTATGTAATTATGGAAAGTGACAATTATATTCCTTGCAGTTATTGGCTTGTTGGAAGGGGGCTGCTTTGTGGAAAATGAGTGGCAATGAATTGCTCTTTGTGGGTGTTCAAAATGGTTTAATAATGAGAACAATTACAAGTAAAGTTCGTGAGAAGGGTTTGTAAAGCAGTGGAATAACTTCTGTAGAATGTGCCAAAACCACTCAGGTTCTCAAAGGAACATTCGTACAAAATTCTAGCCAGAGATTTACAAATCCAACTTGTTGCCAAATTCTTTTTCTGTATTTCGGTCACATTACAGGTTCTTTTATGTGTCAGGGAGCAGGAAGCACAGGCAAGCTGAAGTTGGGGGAGGCAAGAAAGAGCCTCTTAAAAGAGAGAACTGCCAGATGCATTTTCTTCATAGCATAAGCACTCTGGCAGGAGGGACATAGGTAAGAACCTAAGAACATAAGCGTTGCCATACCGGGATAGACCGAAGGTCCATCAAGCCCAGCATCCTGTTTCCAACAGGGGCCGATCCAGGTTACAAGTACCTGGCAAGATCCCAAAACAGTACAATACATTTTATGCTGCTTATCCTAGAAAAAAGCAGTGGATTTTCCCCAAGTCCATCTTAATAATGGCTTATGGACTTTTCTTTTAAGTAAATCAGCATAGCATAAATATTGGGGGGGGGGGGGGGGGGGGGGGAGGAGTTCTGACTTCTGCATGTATCTGTGAGGTGAAAGTGTGTCCTGCTGGGACATTTCTGAGTAAAGCAGTTGCTGAGTAAAGCAGTTGCTGTAGGTCTGTGGCCACATAACTCAAAGGTGGCTTCAGGCAGGAGGAGGGTCTTAAAACACGGATGTCACAGACTGCCTATTGCAGCCTTTATACTACTGTATCTTAGCTTGATGGAGCAGGAGTGGGCTAGCGAGCAGCTCCAAGAGGCAGTAGGACAGGTAGGATAAGGAGAAGGGGCAGCTGTTAGTGTAGTAGATTTATAATGGGTAACAACATGATCTTTCTGAGAGAGGAGCACATTCAGAATTACATACTTTAACCCTGCACACTGTGTGCCTCACTAGCTAGTCAGGCTGACAGTCATGTGTAGCGCCCAGTCTGCAAGTGTTCCATAGCAGAGTCACTTACCCTTCAGTTTAGTTAATCTCTGGATATTCCACCTTTTCATGGTCAGGCCAACACTTTCTTTGTTCTCCAGGAGCAAGCAGGACGAGTCAACCACAAATTGTTGATGCTATCTGACAGTGCCATAGACAGATTAGGTCTTCTAGAGTTCAGAAAAGTCTAGAAAGTCAGCTGTGCACACTGTGGTCTTTCTCTTCTTGTGACACCGCATGAGCTGTGTACACTGTAATCTTTCTTTGCTTGTGATATTGTGTGAATTGTGTACACTGTGATCTTTCTCTGCTTGTGACCCTGTATGAATTGTGTACACTGTAATCTTTCTGTGCTTGTGATGCAGCGTGAGCTGTGTACACCCTGGCCTCTTTCTTTAACAGAAGATAGCATGTGCAGGGCTGTATTGATTTGCACATTTCAGCAGTGAGGGAATAAAAGGCCTCTCTCTCTTTCTCTCTATTGCTCGCTCTCATTTATTGATTTACCTCCCAAATTCATTCCTTCTGCAGCACAGACAGTACAGCAGAAGATAAGACAAACACAACCAAAGCTCTGACCCCAGAGGAATGAGGTCTATGTTAGACTTTACAGGATGGAAGACTTTCCGCTGACAGGCACTGTTATACCCTTTTTCTCTTCTGTACTTAAATTTCACCCCCACCTACTCTCTCTCTCTCTCTCTCTCTCTCTCTCTCTCTCTCTCTCTCTCTCTCTCTGTTTCTCTCTCACGCTCTCTTTTTCTATCTTTCTATTGTTCTCTGTCTCTCTGTCTTTCTCTCTCTTTCTCACTCTCTCTGTTTCTATCACTCTCTATCTATCTCTTTGTTTCTCTCTGACTCTCTTTTTCTATCTTTCTCTCTATTGCTCTCTCTCTCTGTCACACTCTCTCTCCCATTCTCTCTCTTTTTTCTCTCTCAAGGCACAATCCTCCTGCAGAAGTCGTTTGACAGGTCCAGGCTGTCAAAAAAAAAACCTGGATCTGTCAAACATCAATGCAGTCTGGAGGTAGTGAAGCCCCACCCAGCGCATCCCAGGATGCACTGGGCAGGGCAGGGTGCCACCATTTTGGAGACGCCATTGGAAGTAGGAGTGCTTCTCCTTCCTCCATCATCTAAAGGTATGGGAGAAGCAAAACCCGGACTGGATCAACATGTCCTCCTTTTTCTGGAGCCATCTGGTAACCCTACACCAGTTTGGGGAGTGCTAGATCTCCAGCCATCTTCTGTCAGGGGGTGTGGGTCAGGGGTCAGGACTCATGCGGGGGGAGGGGATCACGGTCAAGTCTCTTGCCAGGGGGGCTGTGTTTCTTCTGTTGGGGGAATGGGGGGCCTGCTAGCATGCAGATGAATGCTGGATAGGGCTCCCCATTCCTCCCCAATGCTCTGTAAACCCTAATGCCAGTTTGGAGCTGGTGTAGGGTTTACTATGGTAGCAGTGTGTTAGTTTGGTGTGCTGCCTGCTGAGCATTGGTGAGGAATACTAATGTCCCTGTTTAGCATGCATTTGCATGCTATTAGCATTCAGAGCCGGATCTTGGGATGTAGGCAAATGGGGGCACTAGTTTGGCACTAATGGCCTCTAGACCCTCGCTTGCTTTTGATCATCTGAGCCTTAGACTCTACTTGGATAATAAGGCTTTGAAAACCCTCATCTATGCGCTGATATTGAATAAACTTGATTATTGTAATTCTTTACTGATTGGCCTTCCATTACATCAAATTCATCGATTACAAATTGTTCAGAACACTGTGGTCAAACTTCTATAGGATGCTAAAAATACGATCATGTTTGTCCTCTATGAGCAGCACTGCCACCCAGTTAGCTTCAGGCTCTGCTATAAGATAAGGAGTGGCCTAGTGGTTAGCGCACCAGTCTTGTAATCCAGAGGTAGCCAGTTCAAATCCTGCTGCTGCTCCTTGTGATCTTGGGCAAGTCACTTAACCCTCCATTGCCTCAGGTACAAAGTTAGATTGTGAGCCTTCCTGGGACAGAGAAATATCCAGTGTACCTGAATGTAACTCACCTTGAGCTACAACTGAAAAAGGTGTGAGCAAAATCTAAATTAATAATAAGATACTTCTGCAGACTCATAGCACTTCCTATTATATGATACCACCTTGTCTAGCTTCTCTTCTGATCCTTTATCATCCAAGCTGTTCTTTGAATTCTTCCACCACTGGTTATTCCTCCTGTAGCTCAGCTGGGATTAGTAACCTCTCGCAAGATGGTCTTCTGCTACGGTGTCCTCTCACTCTGCAATAATCTTCCTCCACATTTTAGGTTCATCCCTTCTCAGCCTAAATTTAAAACTGCACCGAAGACCTGGCTTTTGAGTTAGGTATTTGAATCATTTACTGCCTGAAGTTAAATTTGATTATTTTACCATTCATGTATGGGATTAACGTTTTTCCCTTACTTTTATATGTTCAGTTATTTCTGTTTTACGTACAATTGTGTCATAGGTTTGAATTCTGTTGCGCTATGGATACTCTTCCCATATTGTATAGTGATAATTTTTGCCTTATATATTTGACTTTTTATGTTCAGTTAATTTTATTCTCTATTGTAAACCACCTTGATATCTCAGGATCATTTGGCGGTAGAACAAATGCGTAAATAACTAAATAACATTTCTGTCCTGGGTTGACCACTGTTGGAAGCAGGATTCTGGGCTAGATGGATCTTCAGTCTGACCTAGTTTGGCTAATCTTATGTTCTTATGCAGTCAACCTCCTTCTTACATCAACTTTCTGGAGTGACCACATCCACCCTTCTCCTGTCCTCCAAGACCACTGCTGACTCTAAAGATGTGTTGGAAAGTCAGACAGAGGAGCCACCAGATGTATCTGATCTGGCCCCATTGCTTTTGGAATGGGTAATGGGTTGTTTTGATATACTGTCTTTCTGTGGTGCAATCAAAGCAGTTTCCATTTATTATGTTTCAATCATTTTTATTAAAGTTCACACAATCAGCTGTTACATTTCACATTGCATAATTGTTTCCACAATTGCTGTTGACATACCATCATATTTGTATTTTATCTTTTTATTCCCCCCCACTAGACTACTCCCCTACCCCTCCCCATTCCTTATCCCCCTTCCTCCCCCAAACCCTCCCCTCCCTCCCCTTCTATGTCCAATAACAAGCAGAGGCAGCGTGAGCAGCAGCATCTAGGAATATAGGTTCAGTATCTGGCTCCGGGCTGTTGGGGTCAAAGTGTCCCAAAAGGGTGCCCATCTACATTCAAATTGTTTCCTCAGCTGAGTCTGGTTCCATACTTCCAAATGTTCTGTACGTAAAAGCAGGTTTCCATTTATTATATGCAGGTAGTTTCTCCATCCCTAATGGGCTCACAATCTAACCTGCTTGTAGTAGAGTTTGTTATCATAGTAATCTATTTCCATGATATTAAGATTTAATTCAATTATAGCAAATCCTCCAAAAAAAGTGGGACCAATGCTTGGCTCTTTCTTAGGGCTAGAGGTACTAAAGGCATTTTCTTAGTGTGTGTCTCTGGGCAAAAGCAGTGTGCTTAGTATCCTCGGTAAATACCTCACAGAACAATGAAATATTGGAGTAGCAGGAATCTTCCAACTGTTCTTTCCTTTTTTAAAGCATCTGAAAATGTTAAAGATATCAAATAATCATAGAACAATGATGAAAGAGTTTAAATGTTTTACTTTTTGGGGTTGACAGCACATATTTCTTTAAATTCCCTTACCTCTCACATGTCTCTTACAACTGCAATCCTCTCATTCCTTCTCCTTCCTTTCTGTCCCCTTTCTCTCCCACTCCCTGTCTTTCCTTTCTCTCCCTCCTCTCTTCCCCTTTCACTCCCTCCCTCTCTCTCCCTCCTATTGCCTCTCCTTCCTTTTTCTCCCCTTCCTCTCCCTCCTCTCTTACCCTTTCACTCCCTATCTCCCCCTCCCATTGCCTCTCCTTCCTTTCTCTCCCCTTTCTCTCCCCTTTCTCTTCCCTTTTCACCCCTATCTCCCCCTCCCATTGCCTCTCCTTCCTTTCTCTCCCCTCTCCCATTTCCTCTCCCTCCTTTCTCTCACCATTTCCTTGCCTTCATGCCAAGGAAAGTTCAAAGCTCATTTCTTTCTGGACTGTCTTTTCCCATTTTCCTATGATGTATGCTTCACCATAAAACAGTGAAAAAAAAAAGAGATGAAAGGTTGAAGGAAAGTAGATAGATGACTTCTATTATTCTCCCAATCAAATGAAATACCTTTCTATCTTCTCATTTGAATGATAATAAAAAGGCTCTTCTCTTGCCATTGTTGTAAAATGTGCAGCTTTCTCAGCACTGGTTGCAGACTGACCTTGGAGTGTCCTTCTCCGGCAGCCTGGAGAGGCAGCAGGTTCCATTGATTAAGCATGAGGAACTGACCAGAGCAGAAACAGTGCCACCAACAGCAACCCCATCTGTCCCCAGCCTTATGCAGCACTAAAAGCACTGGCCCTAAGACACCTCTATCAAAGACCTTCATTTTTGGAATGGGCCTGCCTCACCAGGCAGAATAGGCTATCGTGTTGCAGCCTCTGCAACCATGTTGGACCAGAGCAGAAATTTGGAAGGAGGCTCCCAAAGCCCACAAAAAGGCATGCTTGGGGGTCCCCCTGTAACATGAAGACCCAGGGCAACTGCCCTGTTTGCACCCCCCCCCCCCCCTCCAATGCCAGCCCTGTATAAGACATGATGCTACAGACCAGAGTGCTCAGCTCGGCAAAGCTACTTTAAGGAATTTATAAGGGTGTGAAGAGAAGTACAGAGTGAAACATTCTGCCAATGTACAAACAGAGAGCTTTTAAAAGGTAACATGCTGGACCAACTTACCACAGCCAGGTCACCATGACATCATGACTGGACACCAGAGGGTGCTCCACAGAGAATGAGGGGCTGCTCCACAGGAGTAAAAGGTTTTCTACTGCTCATTCTCAGACTCCTATGAATACTGCACAATTCATTCTCATATGTAGCGAACACAATATGAAGCAAAGGGACAGTGCAATGAATGCAGTTCACACTCAGGTCCTGACCCAGTTCACCTCTCTCCATTCCCCTACAGGCTGTGACCTTCAGCTATTTCAATTCAGTGCTCACTATTTAACTTTACCAGTGTGCTCACATTCCTCCATTCCCAGTTAATTTTTATGTATTTATTTAAACCTCTTTTACCCTGATTATACCCTAAGCTGTTTCTATAAAAACATACATACATAATATTGGGACCCTGCACCTTCTCACTTCCCCATTTCTCGCCAGTGCTTTCAGCCACATCCTCTGGTCCATTTCATGGCATTTGATTAGAAAAAGTGCTATACCTGACAGAGGGAAGGAATCACATAGCAGGACTCAGCTTTCACAGCTCCTTTTAATGTCCCAAATGAAATTCTGTCCTCTCTGTGGCCTGGTGAGCAAGAACAGCTAGTCTGCATTAAACCCTGTGAGATCAGACAGGCTGACCCGCTGATAAATAACTCCTCATTCCACTTATTGAATTCTCCCCCTGCCAGAATCAATATGAATTTCTCCGGGTGGATAAAGACAGACACTTATCTCAGACACGTACACAACACCTGCTTTCCAAAGACTTTCCTTCTCACAGCTGCTGATACCTGCAGACTTAGATTTCTCTGCCTCTCCTAAGGGTGCTCAGATCCTCACATTCAGTTTGCAATCGATTATCTGATTTCAGGCTATAATCAACATTCTCCACTGATCATCCAGCTACATCTATATCTGGGTTCCAGCAACCCTTTCCTTGTGACCCGTTTCACAGCCAGGCTCAGGCCTCTGGTTTTTATGGTTAATCAGTCGATCAGGTTGATTGATTATTTTTTTACAATCTAAATATACTAGAACTGGCTTAGACATCACTATATAAACAGACCTGAAGTGGATGTGGAATCAGGCCACAGATGACACGTATGTGTTTGATATGAGCTATGGCTCACCCAGGTGTTTCTCTGACAGACTGTATCGGAAAACGTTTGCGAGATCTCCTAGGTCTATTCTCTGATAATGTACCCCACTTCCTCTGCACGATGAGGAGACCTTTCTCCCTCTGTGAATTTGTCTCTTCTCTGATATAATACACTAATTGAAGAGGT
Source organism: Microcaecilia unicolor (assembly GCF_901765095.1). Classification (NCBI taxonomy): domain Eukaryota; kingdom Metazoa; phylum Chordata; class Amphibia; order Gymnophiona; family Siphonopidae; genus Microcaecilia; species Microcaecilia unicolor. The sequence goes on along the minus strand of NC_044038.1, from coordinate 183,897,834 downwards.
GCCACTCTGTGGGTGGAAAAATATTCACAAATGGAGAATTCATGTTCACCTGGCATCTCTAGATCATTCCTGGATGGTAATTCAGGGTCTTTTATAACTTGAGGATGAGACAAACATGGGAAGCAACTGCTTGCCCTGGAATTTGTAGTATGGAATGTTGCTACTGTGAGTTTCTGTATGGAATCGTATCACTCTTTAGGATTCCAGAATCTTACTATTCTTTGGGGTTCTACATGGAATGTTGCTACTCTTGAGATTCTGCATGGAATCTTGTGACTCTTTAGGATTGCAAAATCTTTCTATTTTGGGGGGTTCTACATGGAATGTTGATACTCTTTGAGATTCTGCATGGAATCTTGTCACTTGTTAGGATTCCAGAATCCTGCTATTCTTTTGGGTTCTACATAGAATGTTGCTACTCTTTGAGATTCTGCATGGAATCTTGTCATTCTTTAGGATTCCAGAATCTTGCTATTCTTTGGGGTTCTACATGGAATGTTGTCACGATTTGTGTTTCTGCCAGGTATTTGTGGCCTGGCTTGGTCACTGTTTGGAAAACAGGATACTGGGCTAGATGGACCATTGCTACTCATGTTCTTAATATTCCTGATATTGGAATCCACTCAGGAAGGGAACATAGGTTACACCTATTTTATTTATTTATAACAATTTCAAACAAATATTCCAAGCATAACCAAGTGGTTATATAGGGACAATTTCACAAAAAGGAAAACTCAATCTCAATAAAAAATAATACATTAATATCCCTTCCTTAGACCACCATAAATGAGGGAGTGGGACACAAATTTAAGGAGCACAAAAAACAAGAAATACAAATCAAGAAGAAGCCTAGTTTGATAAAGCCACAAGTACATCTTAACATCAGCTAACTCTCAGCTGTCACATTCCCACTATAGATGTTCTTCAGGCCCAAATAAGCTCAAAATTGGTCTGGTACAAAAAACATGTGGAGGGGCATAATCGAACGGGGTGCCCAAGTTGTTGTGAGGGCGTCCTTGCAGGACAGCCCCGTAAAGGGGCGGGGCAACCCATATTATCGAAACAAGACGGGCGTCCATCTTTCGTTTCGATAATACAGTCGGGGATGCCCAAATTATGAAATTTAGGTCGACCTTAGAGATGGTCGTCCTTAGGTCATTTTTGAGATGGTCGTCCCTGGTTTTCGACGATAATGGAAACCGAGGACGCCCATCTCAAAAACGACCAAATCCAAGCTATTTGGTTGTGGGAGGAGCCAGTATTCATAGTGCACTGGTCCCCCTCACATGCCAGGACACCAACCAGGCACCCTAGGGGACACTGCAGTGGACTTCACAAATTGCTCCCAGCTGCATAGCTCCCTTACCTTCGGTGCTGAGCCCCCCCAATTCCCCTCCTAAAACCCACTCCCCACAACTCTACACCTAGTGGGTGATGATGGATGTCTTTGCAAGCCATATGGAGTGATTGGTGAACCCAATTGATTGGGGGAGGAGCTTGAGTTGGTTTAAAAGATGGCTTCGGGGTCAGTTACCAGCCATTTTTGACTCAGCGGTCTGGGCACAGGAGCGGAACCCCTGATGCAGCTTCAGTGAAACGGGGACTCCCTGTTGGGTGATGATGTGGAGTTGATCTGGTGGTGATTTTGAACAGCGCAGCACTGGAAGGAGTGGAGACGTCGGAGACAGTGGTTGGATCTCCAGATAAGTGTTGATCTCCAGATAAGTGCTGTGAGCTGTTTCACCTTAAATATTGATTTTTGAGTAGCGTCTAATGTATGACTAGACTGAGTTTATGCATTCTGTGTCTGTAATATATGCACTAGTTTGTCACTTGGACTTCTTTGCGTATACTCAAGCATTAAGGAACTGTGGAGGTTTTTTAGGCATGATGATGGTGTACCAGGCCCATGCCTTATAGCTGATGATACAGCCTGGCTGGGTGGTACTACTGAAGCTTTTTTTCTCCACCTTGGTGAAGCTGGGTTGCACTGGGAAGTCTGAGTCGCATCGGGTGCATTTATCTACAATTGTAGAGCTGCAGCTATAGAGCTAGAACAGTGGGCATTTATATGGATAAGCCAATAGAAAGGAGCCCCTCAGATTTTTAACTTCTCGCATCTCCAGAAATCCTGTTCTTCTTTCTTGTGTAGATTTGGTCACATTTGGATACTAAGAAGTGACACTAACTTGGCATATATGATGTAGGATCCACGGACTGATCACCTTCATGAAATGTATCATGAGCTGCATTAGTCCTTCTTTCAGATTAAATGTCCTGCTGAAACCAAATGTTTTGTTTATAAAGAAATAAAATGGCTCTTGGCACTGATGTTACAGGATGGAACACAGATTGGTTCTTGATTGAGGAGCTGCTCATTCAGCCTACACCTGCCACCATATCCTGCTGACCTTTCCATTTCCAGTTTTGTGGGTGATGCAACTTTTAGGAATCTTTATAGTTTTTACATTGAGAAGTGTCTTAGGACTCTGTGATAGGAGTGAGCGAGTGCAGATAAAGACCAGGCACCACTGATATTCCAAGTCGCTACTCCTGACAAGTTAGCTCAACACAGTAGTTGTCCTCACGTGCCTGCATAGCTATCCAGGTGTCGGTGTGAATGTCAGTGGTATCTGGATAGCTTCTGGCAGCCACTGGGCAGAGCTTGGTGCTAAATATCCCAGTGTACAAAAAACAGGGGGGGGGGGGGAGTGAGTTGCCTTAAGTCATCAATGGGATTTGAATCCTGGATTCCCTGGTTCTTTGTCCACAACTGTAACCACTCTAGAACAAAGCATTGAACTTCAATAAATAAATAAATAAATAAATAAATAAATAAATATATATATATATATAAACAGAGGATAGTGGCTTCCAGACAATGGATTGTTGTGAGAAGCAGACAAGGCGAGAGATTAAAGCAGCCCAGGCAAATCTATTCAGAGCAACATTTTTATTCACAAGGCTTCTATCACTCAAGATTCAAATGGTTTTATGCCTGTAGTGCAGGGGTCCTCAACCCAGACCCACCAAGCCAGTCTGTTTTTCAAGATATCAACAATGAATATGCATGACATAAATTTGCATTCGCTGCCTCCCTTGTATGCAAACAAATCTCATGCATATTAATTGTGGGTATCCAGAAAACCTGGCAGGCTTGGTGTGTCCCGGGGGGGGGGGGGGGGGAGTAGACTGGATTGAGAACTTCTGCTCTAGTGGGATCAGCTGACAGGATATTAAAGATTCCTCTCCCCCCTCTCTACAGTTCAGTCCAAAACCAAAAATCATTCTTAACTCATGCTCCAATCTGTGCACTGAGATCCCAGAAAAAGGGCTGCTATGTGTTTGAGATGCATATATTGACAGGTTTAACTATTTGTAATGAAATTAAGTATCCCCTGCGTGTGCTGCCATACCCCTCCCCCATGTTGCTGGGGGTGGGGGGGGGGGATCAGCAGCTACATTCCCAGACTACAAATAAACATCAAAGTAAGAGCTGCCAAAGGGGCCCAGTAGGATTAGGAACAGACTCAAGGGGATGGCAATGAGCTTTTCCTGCACTGTGATCTGAGTCTCACATTTATTAACTGTGAATGCCAGTGATTTAGGAATTAATAAACATGCTAGTTCATGTGTGCCTGGGTCACAAGTGTACAAGTGTGAGGAAGTGATAAAAAAGTTAGAATCTGCCTGTGATCTGTTAATTGCCAAAATCAGAAGGGCAAAGGTTGCCCCAAATCTCACTCTGGAATAGAAAAAAAGAGGTGGATTGTTTTCAGCAACACCACAGTAGATACTCAATGGTTGGTGCTTTACTGCCCTCTGGTGGGTACCAGGAGAACCACCAGAAGCCTGCACCTCCCAAAAGATGAGGCCATACTGGAGGCCACCATAAGTGTGAAAGCTCTGTACCAAAATCCATATGAAATGAGACTTAAGGACCCAGTATGTATTCAAATACCTCAGATATATAAATCAGATTAACAGTGTTCTAGAAGAAGATTAGAGGAATAAGTGTGGACTCCAGAACAACATCAGCAAATCTCTTCATAGAATGGGCAGTAGATATGTGAAGTGGCCCTTGGGCTTAGGCAGTGGCAAGGGATTCCCATGATAAAACTCAAACCCCTCGCCCAAGATTAAGCAAGACCTTTTATAGTTCTTGCCAAAGGATAGGATGGATCTCTTAGTCAAATCCATTACATCACCTTAAGCACATAAACACCTAGGAACAAGGACTCCAAAAATGTTCTCATAGTAACTTTAGAGAGATTTCTTAAATCCTGCTACAGATGGTTCAGTGCTTGTGAAGAAAAATGATCAGCATGACAAAGGCGGTGATACTGCTTTTCTATAAGCCTCTGGTAAGACTGGACTCTGTCATAAAACATATTACTCTTAAAGGTGGTTAATAAATCCCAATAAATAAATATGGGAATAAGCTTAAAGATCTTAATATGGAATAAAGGCAGGAAAGGAGAGATATGAGACACATTTAAAATACCTTCATTGATAGCAACCAAGATCATGTCTACATGTTTGGCAACAGGTTTCAGAGGAAGAGTGAAATATTACCTCACCGTCTCCTCCCGGGTTCCAGGTCTGAGCCAACCCTTTCAGGTTTTTCAGTGGTGGATCTCTCAAGGTCCTGAAGCAGGGCTAGGTCTTGCAGCTGCTGTTCTGGCTGAGGCTGAAACCTCCTGGAGCCCAGATCAAAGGCCAATGAACTGGCAGACACACAGGAGTCTGTTGCAGGCAAGAAGTGCTTGTTATCTGGTTCTGCTTTAGAGAAATCTCTACCATGATGGTATCAGACTTCCATGCTCTGACATATTGACAGAGGTGGTCATCAGGGGCCTATGGTTATAGTTGACCCCAGTGATAATGGGCCCAGGAACATCACAGTCACTGTTGGTCATGCTGGAGGAGTCATCTAGTAAGCAAGTACTTTCTCATTCTTTAACATTAAGTGACACTTATTCATTCTTGGGGGCCATTAATTATGGAGAAAACCTTCTCCCTTAGGTTGAACAGTGCACTATAAGAAGTTACAGGTAGTCTCTCAGGATGCAGAGTTGATGGAGGTCTCTTCAAGAGTGGAATGAATGGAGCTACAGATTTCCAGTTTGAAGGCTACTGATGTGAACTTGATGAAGGACAATGTGATTACCCATAAGAAATGCAAAGTCTGGATAATTTCACTAGGATACTGAATCCTTGGTTTCTGAAATCTCCAGTTTCTCATTCTGTGTCACCAGAGGAGATACTTCAAATATTTTACAGGGAAATTCCGAAGGTTTCAGTGGAATCAATTCTCCCTATTACCAAAGCTTACTATGCTTCATCTAGAGCTCCTATGGCCTCTGATGAGGGTGCAGGTGGAGGGAAATTGCTCTGTTGGAGTCGTTGACTGAAGATATCTCCAGAAGGGAGACTTTGAGGGTTACTTATGCTCTTGAACCAGACAAGAATTGGACCTTGAAACTGTTTTCTAAATGTAGTGATACAGTGTTTCTAGGCTCGAAAGTTTCTATTGTTCCCTGATATTTCTAAAGTCTCTCAGTGTTTGTGGCAACCAAGGCATGAAATGGTTGTCTTGGGTGCCACTTTTCACTTTATGTGAAACAATATAATTCATTTATTTTTTATGATCTGACTCAGTTACAATGTTTTCTGCAGAACAGAGCTGCTCCTACAGTGGTGGAACTCATAGATCAGGACCAGCATTGGAGAAGGCTTTTTATTAGTTAATGTGTTTCCTGCTGTCTTGTTTTTCTTCCAGTGTCTTCTTTGCTTTCTGTGTAGCGGCATCACTAGCTCTGGATTTCACGGCATCTTCCCCTCACACTGGTGGACTCTTGCACATAGGATCTCTAAGAGAGAGGAAGGGATTGTGGAACTGAGCAGTTGGTGTGGGTGGAGAGACTAGATGGACGGTGTGGTTTTTTTTACCTATCAATTTCTCTGGTTCTCTATATACCTAGGAGTAGCGATGGAAAATATGTTTTTGTATGCAATGAAGAATCTGAATATACAAACTCATCTTGTGTATTTATTGTGGATATCATGAAAACCGGATTGGCTGTGAGGCTATTTAGATGGATGAGGGGCTATATGCAGGGACTCATTACGAGCTTCATTTGTATTAGTCAATAGGGGCTGAAAAGTGGGGCCATGTATGACAGACACAGTCACTCAATGGTAGGACTGGCCCTGATCCCCAGAACAATATAGGGAAGGTTTAGTATAGTAAGCAAAAAGATATGTAGCTCTGGACCAGTAGCTTCTCGTTCACAGCTTTGCACAAATAGATTATTAAAGTGCTCCCTCTTCTGGCCAGAAGGAATTAATTTCAATCTTTCACCCTTCAAATCTACAAATGAAACACTTTTAGCAAAATCTCAAGCATCACCTGCTGTCCCAGTACAGAGACCTCCCCCCCCCCCCCATGCACCTCAGTCCTGCCTTGCAGCACTCTCTGTGATACCAGGACTGAGAGTCCCTCACCCTCACAGCTCTTCCAAAGCACCTCAGCCCTGCCTTATAAGTGCTTTAGTCATATTTAAATTACTGATGAATGTAGACATGTGATTACATAAAACAAAGAAGCAGTAAGTGATTTTACAATTCATTCTTCTACAGCTATTCATTTAGGGAACACTCCGGGTACGTCTATTTGATATTTACTTCTACTTCTATGGAAGTCTCTCCTCCTACATCTTCAAACTGAGCCACACTACTTTCTAGGCCAGGCCTTCCCTCATGTTTTAGCCTCTTTTGACTGAGGTAGAGTTTCAGATTGGATTGTCTTTCCATTATCTTCCTTATCTTTGTTTCCTTGTGTATTGTATGTTGCTGTAATTCAGTGGTTATTTCTTTCTTTCATGCAGCATCTCCTGCTGGACAGCTCCAATATCACACATGACATCTTGAGTTTAACCGGAGCACTACATGAGTCTTTTGGGCTAACCTTTGCAATAGTTCGTCATAAAAACAGGGGCTTTTAATGCTCAAGAACCATTTTAAACACTCAAAAAGTTTAAACCCAGTCTACAGTCCATGTTGGATTTTCCTCCCACACAAGGGCAAGAAAAGTTCTGGCTTTAAGCAACTGTATCAGTGCACAGACTAGTCCGCCCAGCCTACCATCCAAGCCAGGCTTCTTTCCACAAAACACAAAGCTTAAGAACATAAGAATAGCCATACTGAGTCAGACCAATGGTCCATCTAGCCCAGTATCCTGTTTCTGTGGCCAATCCAGGTCACATGTACCTGGCAGAAACCCAATTAATAGCAAAATTTCATGCTCCCAATTCCAGGACAAGCAGTGGCTTTCCCTATGTCCACAGCTCAATAATAGACTATGGACTTTCCCTCCAGGAACTTATCCAAACCTTTTTTAAACTCAGATACACTACTGCTATCATCCTCTGGCTGCAAGTTGCTTACTACTGGTAGTTAGTGTCCCCCCCCCCCCCCCCATTTCTTTTTGGTACAAAGGGGCCCTTTCTAAAGGGTGTTTTCTTGCCACTTTTTATGTTTAATTAAATTTTGCAAATGCACTTTGATTCAGTTCTCAATCAATCACAAACTATAGCGAAGACTAGAATTTAAGATCTTTTAATTGATGTCATACCTATAATAGTCTAGGGCTAAAACAACTACATTTCAACTTAGGCATAAGAATTTAAGACCCTCTAATCAATCTAATACCTTTCTCTTAATGTTTTAAGACTATAATAACTATGGCTAAAGTAAGCCTAAGAATATTAGAAGAACAAACTACTAACCAAAGTTTTGCCTTTGAATGAAATTAAAACAGATTTTATCAATAAACCCACAAATTCTCTATCAATAAACCCATTAAACTTCCCAGTATAGTAACGTTCACTTATCCATAGAGGCTTACCAGCGCGTCCTCAGAAAAGGAAGTGGGAAGAGAGAGAATCAGAAGAAAATTAAGTGGTTTGTGGGCTTTGAGGCAGTCCATTAGGTGGCTGTCACCTTCAAGATAAGGTGCCCCTTAGATTAACTATTGCTTCCCTACTTTTGATTTGTGTCTCCAGTATTCAGGCCTAGATTTAAACTTATCCCAAAGTGTAAGGAGCAATGTAAATGTGGCAAAACTAACTTGGCCAAAAACTCAATAATAATATCAAAAAAGTCTAATAAAGGTGGAAGGGCATCAAATATTCACTTAGGAATGGCTATGAGACTTCTTATATTCCCAGTTATTTCAGGGCTGCAGCCTAAACCAATCAATCACTTGCCCAAACTGTCCCACCCCCTCCTATATATTTTTTTTTGTTACATCTGTACCCCACACTTTCCCACTCATGGCAGGCTCAATGTGGCTTACATGGGGCAATGGAGGGTTAAGTGACTTGCCCAGAGTCACAAGGAACTGCCTGTGCCTGAAGTGGGAATTGAACTCAGTTCCTCAGGACCAAAGTCCACCACCGTAACCACTAGGCCACTCCTCCACTATATCTCTTAATAACTCAAAAAGCAACTTTATGTATGTAACTTCAAAACAAAAGAGTTTACATTACCACAGTCATAAGTAAGTTTTGTACAAAATAGTGACCACTTAGCTTGCTCTTGCAGATACTGGCAGATCTGAACAGCTCTTCCTATCACAGGTGTCAGTAATTGAAGTGTCTGTGATGCCTGGTTTGAGTTTTCCATAAGAGGCCTACCTACCATGGTACAGGAATAAAAGACCCTAAATGGATTACTGGAGCCAAAAGATCGGATCACATCACTTCAATTTTGCATGAATTACATTGGTTACCAGTTTCAAAGAGGATGGAATTCAAAGTGCTGTGTTTTGTTTTTAAAGCTTTGAATTTAGTATGTCCTGAATATTTATCTAATAAATTATGTAAGTATTCTCCCTTAAGAGAGTTGAGTTCTTCACAGAAAGGACTCCTTCAACTAACTGGTTTGGACACTGTTAGGTTATCTCCGAATCATAAGCGAGCCTTCTCATATGTTGGACCTTTTCCTATGGAATTCTTGGTGGAACTGCTTTTCTGATATCTCTTCATATTATGCTTTCTATAAAGCTGTGAAGACTCTATTGTTTCAACAATATTATGGTTGACTCATGGACTATTTTTCATATTACTGTATTTTGTATGTTATATGTTTATATTTTTACTGTAAGCTACCTTGACATAAAAGTATATTGCAATATATCAAATCAATAAATCCAATTTTAAAAGTTTCCTCCTTCACCTTGTTTAGAGATGGAGTGGGGAAGAGCTATTCAGATCACCCAGAGCAGCTACCAGAAAGCTGCTCTGAATTCTTCACTTCAGTCTTCCCCTCACTCATCTGCTCACTGTATGTCATGTACCACATGAATGATGTGCAAGTAATATCTATGGGATGTTGGTGTGTAAGAATACCCACATGCATGTTTTTCTTTAAGCTGCAAAGTTGAAGACATTTTACCAGGCCTGGAGAAAGCTCTGGTCACTACAAGCTATGACAGCTTCTATAGCATCAGAATTATCCCACGATGCTCCAGTACAGGAGCTGGTGAGGCTGCACAGGTGGTCAAGGGACCTGAATTCAGTAAATGCCAGCATATCCTGCACCTTCTCTTCCCTGAAGCCAATTACTAGGAATCCAAGAAAATACTCTTTCACCGAAAGGATGGTAGATGCGTGGAATGGCATCCCAGTGGAGGCTGTGGAGATGAGGACTGTGCCAGAATTAAGAAAGCGTGGGACAGGGGGTGTGGGATCCCTTAGGAAAGGAAGAGTTAGTGGTTACTGAGGATGGGCAGACTGGATGGGCCACTTGGCCCTTATCTGCTGACATGTTTCTATGTTTCTACTGCTCTTGAACTGGCTCAGTACTTTTAATGTGTAATGATCAGCTGAATGAAATGAACTCTCTAAGTCTGCGTCTCCTACACAGCCTGAAAATGCTGTTGTGCTCCCAGATATGGAAGTGCATCTCTGATCCATGAACTCATCAGTTCTCTTCTGCAAAACACACACACACACACACACACACACACACACACACACACACACTCTCTCTCTCTCTCTCTCTCTCTCTCTCTCTCTCTCTCTCTCTCTCTCAGGCACATCACAGACTAGGATTTTGTCTCTCTTAGGAGCTGATTTGTTGAACAAAATTTCACAGGGCACTTCTCAAGTTGCTCCAGATTTATCAATAACCGTCTCCCAGTATTTTCAACAGGAAACATGCATCATCTTCCCCAAATGAGTAAACACACACCCTGTACATACATTGCTGTGCAACTGCCTCACAAGCTTGCCTGCTGCTGGGAACAAGCATGCTTGTATTTGCCTGTTATTGGGTGGCTGCTACTCCAGCAAAGAACCCTGCAGTGCAGAGGATAAACTGTCCTCTGTGTTTGACTCTGTAGCCAGGGCTAGCTTGAGGCTAACTGGCAAATTGGGCAGCAACAGAAACTGGTGTCCCCCTCCTCCTTCAGTGGCAGCAGGTACAACCTAGTGGTCCCTACTTTGTAGGTGGTGATATTTAGGGTGGTTGCTGGACAAAAAGGCACCAGGGCAAGGACCACTTCTAGTGTCCCTTTTTCTCTTGGGAATGCATATGTACAGGTTGACTAAAAAAGGAGGTGTGGCAAGCCCCCTTCCCCTGGCTTGGTGGCCAAGGTTGTTACCCCACTTGTTCAACCCTGATAAAGTTTCTCGGAACAACAGCCCTCACTCCCTGTGCTCTAGACCCCAACTTTCTCTCCCCACCCAGCAGGGTGGTAAATGAGGTCCGGAGCAGAGGGAGTGAGTGCTGGTGAACCAGAACCATTTACCACCCTGCTAGGTGTGGGAGAGAAAGATGGGGTCTGGAGCACAGGAAGTGAGTGCTGGTGTTCCAGAACCATCTTTCTCTGCCCCATCCAGCAAAGTTGTAAATGGTTTGCTACACCAGCACTCGCTCTCTCTGTCTGGACCCCACCTTTCTCTCCCTCTTCCCTCTTCCCCCTGCACCACACATTTCTCCTCAATAACAGCTGCCGAGTATAATCATCTCTCCATCCAACCCTGTCTTTCTTTCCCCCTGACCACAGTGTCCAGCACCCTCCTCTCTCTCTGCAGCTCAGCAGTATTGCCCCCTCTGTTTCTCCCCCTTCCCTCCATCTTCTGGCTGAGGTTCACTCTCCTTCCTTCCACATAGGCATGGCCATAGTGCAGCATCTTCGGTCTTCAGTTAGCGGCAGCTTCAGCACTGGATCTGTACAATCACAGCTCTGCTTTCCACATGCACACATGTCCCGTGTTCTGCACTAGGAGTCAAGCTCTGCACTCAGCAGCATCCATAGCACCTTGTGTGACCACTCTCCCAAAAGCTGACCAGTCCATAGGAGTGCTACACGATAGCCGACCACATGCTTTGTAAGCAGACATATGTAGAAAAAATCTGGAAATGCCAACATCAACTCTTTACATTATAAATACGATCAGACACTTGTCTGTGTTAGTCATATTTACACATTCCTGTCTGTCCACAGGTCACAGAGGGTGATTAATATAGTAACACATGGCCCAGTGCAGGTAGATCTGCCCCAGCTCATCACTCCTCTTCACGTAAGTCTAATACAGCAGATGGATAGAATCCAGACATCTCGCTCCCTTCCCAATCCCCGAAAAAATACTTTACAAGCAAGCAAATAATTGCAATGCTAGGCCTGGAGGTAGAGCTGTTCAGGGCCCAAAGGTGCAGTTTCTCAGGGTTTAAGTGTGATGGTCCATGCTTACAGCTACACAGGGCTGCAGTGTTGAGGCCCATGGACGGACTTATGGTTACTGTGGGCTGCAGTGTTGGGGCCTGAAGATACCAGGCCTCAGGACTCACTGTTAGGGCCCAGCTTACTGCCACAAAAGGCTACAGTCTTTCTCTGACGCAGCGTTTGTAGCAGATGGTCTCCAGGTATTAGTGTCTTGGGTTGCTCTCTTTCAACATCACCAGTTGGCTTTCACCGCTTTAATATCACTCACTAGATTCTGAGCTAAACAGATACCAAAAATCTGCAAGAAGATATAAGAATGCTGTTAGTACATTAACCCAGAACTAAAGTGATATGAAATGTTATAAATAAATAAATAAATGAATAAAATAAAAAAATGCCTGATGTAATCCAAACACTCTCACTCCATAACCCACAACACAATGTAGGAGCAGGCATGGGAGAGGTGTGCTCTGTTTCCAAATGAAGGGGGGGGGGGCGTAGCTAGGAGGTAGGAGGGGGATGCTCTGGATGGGGGTGTGGAGGAGAAAAGGGGCTCTGGGTGAAGGAGTGACGGGGGAGGGGGTTCTCTATGTCATGGTGTGCATGCGGGGGCTCTGGTTTGAGGAGTATAGATGAAGCTGTGTTTGTGGCTGGGAGGTAAGTGCAAGGTGGGGAAATCAAAGGTGAGCTTTATACCTGTAATAGTGCAATTGCCACGAAAATCCCAGCTACCACTATTAAATTATCCTGCAGCCATTTCTCAAACTGCCCCACACAGCCTTTAGTGTAGATGTAACTCTGCTGCTCCAGCTCCTGAGGAAAGAAAAGAAGACAAAATATTTGTGTGAGCAACAGGGAAAAGCAAGATGCAAGACACAGTGCACAATGATACAAGACACAGTGCACACCCAATACACACACAGCTTCTTTGACAATCAGAGAACCCGGAGACGTGAAATTTTCTATGAAGAAACTACATGAAAAAGCTGCACCCTGCAAGAAACCCCGGACCAGTTAAGACACTCCAACCAAAAATTTTCAATAGCACTAACTCTACAAATCCTCCTCTAGAACTGAAGTCTGGAGTCCATTGTTAATCTGAAACCTCACAAAACGGGACAGAACCTGGTGAAGGCTGGGGCTCCAGTTTTTTAACCTGAAACACTGAACCAGAAGACTGGTAACCTCAGGAAGCCAAGCCTCACCCTCCACAGTGACAGAATGTGGCCCACAGAGAAAATGACATCAGATAAAGACCATGTGGCTCATCCAACCTGCCCATTTATACCAACTACTAATCTCTACAATCCCTTCTTCTCCTTCAGAGCAGTGGTGCCCATTGTGTGCAATGTGAGCCTGAGGATGAGTCTATGAGATATTATAAGATATCCGACCCCTGATGACCCCCCGCCATGAAGAGCAAAACACGAACGGTGTAGGGTTCGGTGAAATTTAAAAGAAGGGAGCGGTAAAGCAGAAACATCGGCTCTAGTATTGGATATTGCCCTGGTTAAAGCTTATGGGGACACCGTAGCACCCCTTTGTACTCAGCATGTGGGGGATTTTCATGATTTCTTCATGTTTTGAAAGTGTCTCACCAGTCGGATGCAATTATGAAGCTTTATTGACTGTGTATCATCTTTTCGACACATATTGACACTGTGCTTGGCGTGGTGGTGAAGAGCGTGGACCCTGCAGGAGAGACTATTGGATGGACTTTTGAGATAAGTACATCATCCTTTATTGGGACTCTCAATTGTTTGCTGTATGAAAGGGTTGTGGACCATTATTGCTTCATTGTAGAGGATATTTTAATCCTTAATACTACTACTACTACTACTACTTATCATTTCTAAAGCACTACTAGACGTACGCAGCGCTGTACACTTGAACATGAAGAGACAGTCCCTGCTCGACAGAGCTTACAATCTAATTAGGACAGACAAACAGGACAAACAAGAAATAAGGGAATATTAAAGTGAGGTTGATAAAATAAGGGTTCTGAACAAGTGAATAAGGGTTAGGAGTTAAAAGCAGCATCAAAAAGGTGGGCTTTTAGCTTAGATTTGAATACGGCCAGAGATGGAGCTTGACGTACCGGCTCAGGAAGTCTATTCTAGGCATATGGTGCAGCAAGAAAAAAGGAACGGCGTCTGGAGTTAGCAGTGGAGGAGAAGGGTGCAGATAAGAGAGATTTACCCAGTGAACGGAGTAACGGATCAGGCGACCCTCACGGGGAGGAATGCTGGCTTCGGCCTAACCCCTGGTAAGCCTTTCCTAAGCTAAGAGGTGCCCAGCTCTACCACCGGCTGCCTTTCAGGTGCTGTGAAGGACTTGCAGCTCATCTGCATATCCTTACAGCCTTCTCCGGGGTGACACCCAGGTCCACTCCGATCCACCCAGGGCCTCCGCTCTAGGTGCCCAGCACTCCCACCAGGTGCTGTGGAGGACTTGCAGCCCTTCTGCATTTCCTCACAGCTGTATCCGGGGTGACTCCAGGTCCACCCCGAGCTTCCCAGGGCCCTCGCTCCAAGTGCACAGAGTCTCCAGATGCTTTTTGGCTAGGATTCCTTTAAACACTATCACTCCCTATGCCTTAGCTGCTGCCTGCTGTTCCTGTCCTAGCCTTCCTGCCTTCCTCCTCTACTCCTATCACCTTAGCCACTTCACATCTACCCGCATCCACCTTAGCCCCTATATATGGCCCCTGTACACATTCTCTTCATCGCCCTGTCCCTTCCTAACCTCTTCCCCCCTCCCCTTCCACTGTCTACCTCAGGAACTCACTGCCCACCCTTGTCCCATCCCGTCCTGCTCATTAGTCCCCTACCCTACCTCCCCCCACCCCCCACCACCTCCCCAGCTCTCCTGCCCCCCTCGTCATTCCTAGCTCTCAACCTTCTACACTTCCTCCCCACCATTAACCCATCCCCATTCCTCCTTAACACATCCCGTCTTCGTCATCTTCGTCGACCCTCCTCCCCCACTCTCCTCCGCACTCTCTTACTCTTTCTCCTACTTTCCGCAGGTGACATCAATCCCAATCCAGGTCCCCCCCACCTCTCCTCTCCGATCCCAGAATGCCTCCAATCTCATCTCTATTCCCCTTCTCCCCCCCCCCCCCCGCTTCCCTCCCCTTCTCGTGTGCCCTATGGAATGCCCACTCAGTATGCAACAAACTCTCCTTCACCCACGATTTGTTCATCTCCCGTTCCCTTCAACTGCTCGCTTTAACTGAAACTTGGATAACCCTTAACGACACTGCCTCAATCGCAGCCCTATGCCATGGAGGATATCTTTTCTCCCACACTCCCCGCCCAGACGCATGCGGTGGAGGCGTTGGGTTTCTTCTCTCACCCTCTTGTAGTTTCCAACCCCTCCCCCTGCCACAGTCTCACTGCTTCTCATCCTTCGAAACTCATGCCATCCGGCTATTCTACCCGACACCACTCAGAGTTGCAGTCATCTACCGCCCCCCTGATAAGCCCCTCTTTTCCTTCCTTACTGACTTCGACGCTTGGCTCACCGTCTTTCTTGATCCCTCATCTCCATCCCTCATTCTTGGTGATTTTAATATTCACGTTGACGACCCATCCAACTCCTACGCTTCTAAATTCCTCACTCTGACATCCTCCTTTAACCTCCAACTATGCTCTACCACCCCTACTCACCATAATGGCCATTGTCTCAACCTCGTTCTCTTCTCTTCCTGCTCACCTTCCAATTTCTGCACCTCAGTCCTTCCTATCTCAGATCATCACCTAATCACCCTCACACTTCATCACCCTCCCCCTCAACCTCGCCCAACTATAGCCACTGCCTTCAGGAATCTCCAGGCCGTCGACCCTCCTACCCTATCCTCTCACATCTCCAATCTCTTCCCTTCCATCTCGTCTTCCGAATCTGTCGACACGGCTGTCTCTGCCTACAATGAAATTCTCTCCACTGCTCTGGATACCCTAGCACCATCTGTCTCTCGACCCACTAAGCGCACTAATCCTCAGCCCTGGTTAACCCCTTGCATCCGTTACCTTCGCTCCTGCACCCGATCTGCTAAACGACTCTGGAGGAAATCTCGCACCCTGTCAGACTTCACCCATTACAAATTCATGCTATCCTCCTTCCAGTCCTCCCTATTCCTTGCCAAACAGGAATATTATTCTCAATTAACTAATTCTCTTGGCTCCAACCCTCGTCGCCTCTTCGCCACCCTCAACTCCCTACTTAAAGTGCCCTCCGCTCCCCCCCCCCCCCCACCCACTCTCTCCTCAAACACTAGCTGACTACTTCCGCGATAAGGTGCAGAAGATAAACCTTGAATTCACTTCCAAGCCTTCTCCTCCCTGTGACTTCTTAACCCACTCCCCCAACCAACCTAGCCTGGCCTCCTCCTCCTTCTCTGAGATCACCGAAGAGGAAACTGCTCACCTTCTCTCTTCCTCTAAGTGCACCACCTGTTCCTCTGATCTCATTCCCACCAATCTGCTTAACAATATCTCTCCTACAGTCAACCCCTCAATCTGTCACATCCTCAACCTCTCTCTCTCCACTGCTACTGTCCCTGACACCTTCAAGCACGCTGTAGTCACACCACTTCTCAAAAAACCATCACTAGACCCCACCTGTCCCTCCAACTACCGTCCCATCTCTCTTCAAATTACTTGAACGCGCTTTCCACAGCCGCTGCCTTGATTTCCTCTCCTCTCAGGCCGTCCTTGATCCGCTCCAATCCGGCTTTCGCCCACTACACTCAACAGAAACAGCACTCTCTAAAGTCTGTAATGACTTGTTCCTTGCCAAATCCAAAGGTCACTATTCCATCCTCATCCTCCTCGACCTATCTGCCGCCTTTGACACCGTCAATCATAATTTACTTCTTGACACACTGTCCTCATTTGGGTTCCAGGGCTCCGTCCTCTCCTGGTTCTCTTTGTATCTTTCCCAACGCACCTTCAGAGTATATTCTAATGGCTCTTCTTCCACCCCCATCCCGCTCTCTGTTGGGGTTCCTCAAGGTTCTGTCCTTGGACCGCTTCTTTTCTCGATCTACACCTCTTCCCTGGGCTCGCTGATCTCATCACATGGTTTCCAGTACCATCTGTATGCTGATGACACCCAGCTTTATCTCTCCACTCCTGACATCACGGTCGAAACCCAGGCCAAAGTTTCGGCCTGCCTTTCAGACATCGCTGCCTGGATGTCCAACCGGCATCTGAAACTGAACATGGCAAAGACTGAGCTCCTTGTCTTTCCACCCAAACCCTCTTCTCCTCTTCCCCCACTTTCCATCTCTGTTGACAACGCCCTCATCCTCCCCATCGCTTCAGCCCGCAATCTCGGAGTCATCTTCGACTCCTACCTCTCCTTCTCTGCCCATATCCAGCAGACAGCTAAGACCTGTCGCTTCTTCCTCTATAATATTAGCAAAATTCGCCCATTCCTCTCTGAACAGACCACCCGAACCCTCGTCCACTCGCTCGTCACCTCTCGTCTTGACTATTGCAACCTTCTTCTCACTGGCCTCCCGCTTAACCATCTATCCCCCCTTCAATCTGTCCAAAATTCTGCCGCACGTCTTATCTACCTCGTGAACCGATACTCTCATATCACCCCTCTCCTCAAGTCACTTCACTGGCTCCCGATCCGCTACCGTATACAGTTCAAGCTTCTCCTTTTAACCTTCAAATGCACTCAATCTGCAGCCCCCCAGTACCTCTCTACACTCCTCTCCCCGTAACCTCCGCTCTCAGGACAAATCACTCCTATCTGTACCCTTCTCCACCACCGCTAACTCCAGACTCTGCCCCTTCTGCCTCGCATCACCATATGCCTGGAACAGCTTTCCCAAGCCCATACGCCATGCGCCCTCCCTGCCCATCTTCAAGTCCTTACTCAAAGCCCATCTCTTCTCCCTTGCTTTTGACGCATAACCACCTTCCCCACTCATGATACCTACACTGACTACATAGTTTGTAACCTTTAGATTGTAAGCTCTTTTGAGCAGGGACGGTCCTTCCCCATGTTAAACTTGTACAGCGCTGCGTAACCCTGGCAGCGCTATAGAAATGCTAAGTAGTAGTAGTAGTTCCTGGGGAGGAATGTAGGGAGAGATTAGAGTGGAGAGGTACTGAGGAGCTGCAGAGTGAATGCACTTGTAAGTCAATAAGAGGAGTTTGAACTGTATGCGGAAACGGATAGGAAGCCAGTGAAGTGACTTGAGGAGAGGGCTAATATGAGCATAACGACACTGGCGGAATATTAGTCGTGCAGCAGAATTTTGAACAGATTGAAGAGGAGAGAGATGGCTAAGTGGGAGACCTGTGAGAAGCAAGTTGCAATAGTCTAAGTGAGAGGTGATAAGAGTGTAGATGAGGGTTCTGGTAGTGTGCTCAGAAAGGAAAGGGCGAATTTTGGTGATATTATAGAGAAAGAAACGACAGGTTTTAGCAGTCTGCTGAATATGTGCAGAGAAGGAGAGGGAGGAGTCGAAGATGACCCCAAGGTTATGAGCTGATGAGACAGGTAGGATGAGTGTTATCCACAGAAATAGAGATAGCTCAGAGATAAGTGTGTATATGAGTAGGGTAACAGCCAGTGTGTTTTTTCTAGCAAAAAAGGTGCTGGTACTCAAATACTAGGCCACACTTCAGGTGTGGGGTGATCATTGAGGGACCCACCCCACAATAGCCAGGCCCCCTGCAACCAGTCATAGAATCTATGAAAGGGCAGAATTGGTGTGTAAGGCCTGAGCTCTTTCATTAAAAATTGGGGACCATGGGTCAATTTTAGCAGACAATGGAAAAGGTGCTGGTACTCAGTACCCCCAAGTACCCCCTCAAAAAAAGCCCTGTAACAGCACTATTTTAGTGAAATTGTGTATTTTAATTTTTTTTTTAATATTTTTGCATAATTGGAATAAAGTTTTTGTAACTGACCATAGTTCTGGTAGTATATTGAATGAACATTTAATGGGGGTATTCTAAAAACCCAACTAGGTTGGGGTTCCCCGGGACATATTTGGAAACCAGGGCTGTAATCCACTGGATTTCAGAAACTGCAGTATCCTTTATTTTACTCACTGCTGAGGTCAGACTAACGGGCCTTCACATTACTTCCACTTTCATGAAGATGCCTAATATGACTTTCAGGAACTCCAATGTAAAGGGAATTTACAACATTCTAGGCAAAAAAGTAAGAAATCTGATAAACTGTGTTAGGCACCTCCCTAAAGAGAGATGCGAAGATGAGGTAATTGATACAGCTGGAAAAAAAATACTTCATTAGTTCCAGTGAGGACCTGAGCATGGAAATCAATGTTACAGTCTAAATACAATTCCAGCTAAAGGGGAGAACTTCAGGATCATACACACTTGAGAAAGGCAAAGGCAAACCTGGGGTTTTTCCTTTCTCAAAGTTGCTTCCAATTTTGGGGCAGGAAGCGTAATAGAATAAAAAGCAGAGCACAATAACCACTATCCCCAAATCCATAAACAAGAGGCACTAGCTCACCTGCTTCAGTCGTACATCATAGCCACACTGAGTGTTGGGAACATCTTCCTGAAGATGAAAAAGTAACATTCAAAAATCTGCAGGACCTGGATGAGCTGATCCTACTCACACCATTAGATTTCCACTCTTTCCTCTATCTTCTCCATCTGCATTCTTCTCACATCTACCACTTCCCTATGCACTCCACCCATACCCCACCTTCTATACCTTCACTCTCCCCACCTCTAAGCCACCTACAATCCCATGCTTCTGTCCTCCTAACCTCTTCCCCACCCATAATCTCATTCTTTAGCCCTCCTGACCTCTACCCCACCCACAATCCCATCCGTCTGCCCTCCTGACCTCTACCCACCCACAATCCCATCCTTCTACCCTCCTGACCTCTACCCACCCACAATCCCATCCGTCTGCCCTCCTGACCTCTACCCACCCACAATCCCATCCATCTGCCCTCCTGACCTCTACCTACCCACACCCTCATCCATCTCTATCCCACCCACAGTCCTATCCTTGCATTCTTCCTTGTACTCCCCACTCGAATTCATCTTTCTACTCCTTCCTAAATCCTACCCTGGTAATAGCAGGGGAATACCAGTGAGAGGGGAAGTGATTAATCCAGTTTACTAGACACCCCTTTCCCCTCTCCTTACCGCTGGGTCCTTAACACAACAGGAGAAGGGCACACCACAGCGCTCACGACTTGGATTTGAATCAGTGCAGTTAAAGTAGATGTTGAGATTCCAGTCGTTGGGTCCATGAGCACCACAGCAAGACCACTAGGACAAGGAAAAGAGACAACATGAGAAACAGGAAAATACAACTCTATCACTCACACCCCCTTCCCTCTGCCTCTGAGCTCTGCTGGGGAATATCACCCACACCCCCTCTCATTGCCTCAGAGCTCTGCTGGAGATTATCACTCACACCCCCATCCCACTGCCTCAGACATCTGCCAGGGATTATCATTCACACACACTCTTCCACTGCCTCAGAACTCTGCTGGGGATTATTGTAGGAGTGGAACACCGGATACTACCCGAATACTACTGCCTACCAGAACAACCTCATGTTTTGTGCCTATTTGATGGACTTATACTTATGTATTCTACCTCTGCTTTTGGCTTTTAGCCATACTTTATCACTGCACTGGACCATTGTGCCTTACTCAGTTTATTGTTTATTAATGTAAGACAGAATGCAGGGCTATTAGACATATAGCTTGTAACTGTAACTGTAGTAGCAAGGCGTATACGAGATCAGCTTGCACGTAGATGCCCCATGAATAGGTGGCCTTGGAGGGTGCTAACACCCCCGCCCTGCATCTCTGAGCCGACGTGCCTTATCTCCTGTGCTAGAAAGGAGCATTGTGTGTATGTAGAATAAGCTGCTAAGTTTCGTTTCTCTTGCCAGTATCTTTTCAGTATTATGACGTGTGTACGTACTGAGAACTACAATTATGCACTGTAAGAACTACAACTGTTTACTGCGCATGCCAAATGTGACGTGTAAGGGGCCTAGTGCGCAGGCCCAGTAGGGAAGTATAAATGTAAGTGTCAGGTGATTTGCGACACACAGTGTCCTGAGACTACTCGGTACTGTTCACTTGCTAGCAATAAAGTTGCCTTGTTTGGAACCAAATTTGGCCTTTTGTCTTCTGATTTACTAGCCTGTTTCATTGGCGAGCCAGCCAGGAGTGTTATCAAAAGGGAAATCGGATTATATTCTTCCCCTCCCCCACTGCGGTCGGATCGGGTCATCGATCCCCTTCCGAGAAGGTGGTGAGTGGCCACCGCTGATTTCAGCGTCCATCTCCCGGAGGAGGGCCGATCAACTCCGCCTGACTGTAGAGGGGGCTGTGTGGTTCCGGCAAGGCACCTTTTTCTATTTCAGAGAGAAGCGTACGACGGCGCGGCCTGCGACCCCGGCGGACAGGCGAGTATACTCTACGTAGTGACCGGCCCAGTAAGGACCGAAGAAGAGGCGTGATCACCCTCTTTTAGCCAGTGACTAATACGGACTATTGGTATAAGACTAGGTCCCGAAACTCACTAGGCTCCGACGACGAAACCGAGCGGCGAACGGGAGGGTTTCTTGTGGCGTATGAAAGTGTGTGAATGGGCTTGCAGTTCCAGGCCGGGCGACCGCGATCTGGTCAGGCCGAGTGTTGAACCTTTTGTGTCTGGTGGAACGAGACCCCTTACTCCTCCACCACCCCTTTCCCCCTTTGTCCGTCACCTGTCCTTTGGCACTCAGGTTAGGATGGGCGGGGGTGGGTCCACACTGTTAGATTTAATGACGAAACACTTTAGCGAAGTGTTCGATCAAGATAAGTGTAGCAGGGCCGGGATGATACAGCGATGTCAATTTATGTGGCCAGGGCTAGGGATTGCTGAATGGCCCCCGGGAGGGTCATTTGAGTATGAAAAGGTGGCGGCGGTCATGAATATTGTCATAGTTGAAGGGAACCCAGGCTGCCCCGAGGACATTCCATACATCCAAGCGTGGTTGGATGTAGTCCGGGATCCGCCGGCTTGGGCCCAACGGAAGGTAGAGAAAGCCGCCCTCATGGTGGTGAAGCAGAGGAAGGGCCGGAAAACTAAACTTAAAGCCCTGCCGACCTATGCCTTCGCTCTCCAAAGCCCGGCAACCGCTGCCGTTCAGAAGGCCGCAGGGACCGCCCCTATACGGCCGACCGCCCCTAGCGTAAAGGCCACTGAGACCACGCCCCCTGCTACCATTGTTAAGGCAGAAACCACGCCCAGTACTACCAACACACTTTCTAGAATGAAAACCCCGAAGGAAACCCGAGGGAAAGTTCAGGGTTTGCCCGAAAAGAAGCCCCCAAAGGCCCCGATACTTGCTACGACGGAAGCATACGAAGACGATATTGCGCCACCGCCATATGCCCCTATGTACCCCGGCTTCGCGGGCCTAGCAGAGGGCCCGGATAACGCCGGAGCCTCCGGGTCAGAGTCGGAGGCCGAAGAGATTTCCCGACCAGCCTCACCTGAACCAACGGGCCACGCGACTACCCGGAAGAGTACACGGGGGGTGAAGAACATTACCCGGTTTCCCCAATTAAGTCCACAAAAGGCCATCCCTCCCGGCCGTAAAGGGGGGCCCATCAATATATACCCAGTCCGACTATCTACCACTTTTACCCCAAACCCGACAGAAGAAGGGGGTCAGCCCATTGAATCAACAGTTTATAGCCACGTTCCCTTCTCCAGTGCCGACTTGTACAATTGGAAATTGCATGGGCCATCTTACGACCAGAAGCCCGAGCAGTTGGTAGAATTAGTGGAAGGCATTATATACAGCTATAATCCTACGTGGGGAGACCTTAGACAACTAAGCGCCCATATTCTGACCACGGAAGAACGCCGTCTCTTACAACAGAATATGGAGCAAGCTGTCCGGGATGCGAACCCGACTCATGCTAACTTACAGAATCTAATAGAAATGGAGGCGCCCCTCGCTGCCCCTGCGTGGGATTACCGGACCGTTGAAGGCCAGGCCTTTATCCGCCGGTATCAGCAGGCGTACCTGGCAGCCTTGAAGAAGGGGAAGCAGAAGGTTACAAATATGGGGAAAATCCATAGTGTAGTCCAACTGAAGGACGAGAGCCCGGGGGACTTCCTTGAACGACTTATGGAGGCATTCAGAAGGCACAGTCCAATAAACCCTGAAGATCCCAAGAACCTCCCAACCGTGGTTATGAGTTTTGTTAGTCAGTCAGCACCGGATATAGAAAAAAGAAAGCTGCAGAGAACGGAGGGGTTTGAAGGGATGAGCATCAGCCAACTGAAAGCTATAGCTGATCGCGTATTCGGATATCGCGACCAAGAAGAGAAGACGGAGGCCCGGAAGGAATCGACCAGATGGATGCGGGAGAAGGCGGATGTGTTGGCCACGGTACTGGAAGAGCGCCTGAGGTCTAGACCAAAGGGGAGGGGCAAAAGGACAAGAGGAACACGGTCCCCCATAGGACGTAACCAGTGTGCAAATTGTCGGCAAGAAGGGCACTGGTGGGCTGACTGCCCAGAGGAGATACGGGACCGCCCGAGAGAGGAGGAACCATGGGACCGCTCGAGAGAGGAGGGGACTAACGACCGCACAGGGGGCCCCAGACGAGGTCGGGGCCGAGGCCGAGGAGGTCGAGGATGGGATGACCAAAGGGAATGGCAGATGGCTGTTGACGCTACCTGGGACAGTACCGCATGAAGAGACCGGGAGGGCAGAGTCCCCACTGACCCTCTGGTGGAAATTCGGGTGGGGACGCAGTCAATGAGAGCTTTACTAGACACGGGGGCCCAACGATCTGTAATCACCACTGCCATAGCCCCGGCCACAAAAGAAACCATACCAATTGTGGGGGCCTCCGGGAAGTCCCTTGCGGCGCCCCTCCTCAAGGAACGCCAAGTTCAGATCGGAGGGACGATGGTGTCTCATCAGTTCATACACATCCCCGGATGCCCAGTCCCCTTGATTGGTCGAGACCTACTCTGTAAGCTCCAGGCCACCTTGAAGTTCAAGACCACGGGGGAGGTGGAAGCTAGCTTTGAAGATCGGCCAGTAACACTTGTCTGCCCAGTGAGAGAAGAATGGAGACTACACGCCCTCCCAACTGTAGGGCCCGGCGACTGTCGGTATGACCAGAACACCCCTTTTGCCCAGCAGAGGCGGGCCCTAATGGATGAAGTGCCTAATGTATGGGCAGAAGTGAACTCAGGCGGACTGGCCGTAAATGCTATCCCCATATGGATTGAACTCAAACCAAATGCCCAAGTCGTCAACCAAGGACAATACCATATCCCTTATGCGGCCCGGCATAGTATGCAAATTCACTTACACAAACTTCTTCAACAGGGGGTCCTTAAACCGATCAGATCCGCGTGGAACACCCCATTACTGCCCGTTAAGAAGCCAGGCACATCAGAATACAGACCCGTCCAGGACCTGAGGAAAGTCAACAACCAGGTAGCCGACATAGTTGCCCTCGTACCGAACCCTTACTCCATTCTAGCCCAAGTGCCAGCCCACAGCAAGTGGTATAGTGTCATTGATCTGAAGGACGCCTTCTTCTCCATTCCCCTTGCTACCGACAGCCAGAAGTTGTTTGCCTTCACGTGGGAAGACTTACAAACGGGAAATAAGCAGCAATTTACATGGACCCAGGGGTTCAAGAATTCACCCACCCTCTTTGGTGACCAACTTGCCCAGGACCTGAAAACGTACCAGGACGAATACGGGCCGGTCGTCCAATACGTGGATGACTTATTAGTGGCCCGTGAAACGTACACGGACTGTGCAGAAGCTACCCTTTACCTCTTGAAAACCCTGGAAGCCCAGGGGTACCGGGCCAGTCGCAAAAAGGCCCAGATATGCGAGATCGAAGTCGAGTATCTGGGGTTTCGCCTCCGAGAAGGAACCCGAAGGCTCGGTACCCCCCGAACCCAAGCCATTCGCAACCAACCCACTCCTGCGAATAAGAAGGAATTGCGGGCACTCCTCGGAGCCGCTGGATACTGCCGGATCTGGGTCATCAACTTCGCTGTCCTGACCCAAGACTTGTACGCCAAACTGAAAGGACCTGAACTCGAGGGCCAAAATCTCCAGTGGGAAAAACACGAACTGAAAGCCCTTCAGGACCTCAAGGAGGCCCTTGTGGCCCCACCAGCGCTCGGACTGCCAGATGTGACTAAGCCGTTCCACTTGTTCATCGACGAAAAGAAGGGATTGGCACTTGGAGTCCTCACCCAACTGGTCGGCACCTGGCAACGCCCTGTAGCATATCTCTCCAAGGGAATGGACAATGTAGCACGAGGATGGCCGGGCTGTCTCCGGAGCATTGCGGCAGCCTGTCTGCTGATACACGAGGCCAATAAACTCACGTTTGGCCAAACACTTTTTGTGACCACACCCCAAGCCATCCGCGGCCTACTCGAGAGTCACAGACCCAGATGGATGACCAACTCCCGATTGGTTAAATACCAAGCCCTCCTGTGCGAAAATCCGGAGGTGCGGATCCTGGACACAACTAACCTCAATCCCGCCACTCTCCTTCCAGCCCCTGAACCACCATTCCACGACTGTGAGGAGGTAATGGCCACTGTGCATTCTAGCAGACCTGACCTCAAGGACCAACCCTGGCAAGGGGGCATTACCCTGTTCACCGATGGAAGCAGCCAAGTAATAGAGGGAAGTCGAAGAGCTGGCTATGCTGTTGTATCTGAGGATCACGTGATCGAGGCTATGGCCCTGCCGCCCGGAACGTCAGCCCAGAAGGCGGAGCTGATCGCCCTCACCAAAGCCCTCCTGTGGGCTGAAGGAAAAGTTGTTAACATCTACACCGACTCCAAATACGCCTTCCTCACCCTCCAGGTGCATGGAGCCCTGTACAAGGAGAGGGGATTTCTGACAGCTGAGGGAAAAGGACTCGCAAATGCCACCGAGATTTGCCAACTACTCGAGTCAGTCTGGAAGCCAAAGAAAGTAGCTGTGATGCATTGCAGGGCCCACACCGGCCAGACGGACCCTATCGCCCGTGGTAACCAACGGGCGGATGATGCCGCAAAAAGGGCAAGTCAGCTCCCTTACTCATCTCATCCTTCTGACCCCGTACTCGTCGTCCAGCTCCCCGCAGAGACCCCTATCTACACCTCCCAAGAAACGGAGTGGGCCCGACAAGAGGGCCTGGAGTCACGCAATGGATGGTGGATACTACAGGACGGGCGCATATGGATACCCGAAGCCCTGGCCTGGGCAGTGACCAAAGAGGCTCATGATCGCACCCACCTGGGCAGGGACGCTCTGGGGCGCCTACTTGAGAAGACCTACTACATCAACAAACTGTCTTTGTGGACCAAAAACGCTTCCAGTCAATGTGTAACTTGTGCCCGGAATAACCCCCGAACAGGACCCAGTCCTGCGCCAGGACACGTGCTCCGGGGCACTAGCCCTTTTCACGTTTGCCAGATTGACTTCACGCATATGCCCCCGGCCCGGGGCTACAAAGCCATCCTAGTCGCAGTGTGTACGTACACCGGATGGATTGAAGCCCAGCCCACTAGAACGGAAATGGCTAAAGAAGTCACCTCCCTACTGATTCATCATATCCTACCCAGATACGGTCTCCCCAAGCAGATAAATTCCGACAACGGGCCAGCCTTTGCCAGTGAAGTAACTCAACAGCTCAGTACAAGACTGGGCCTCGATTGGAAGTTGCATTGTGCCTGGAGACCCCAGAGCAGTGGAATAGTGGAGAGAGCTAACCGATCCCTGAAGAACCAGCTAGCCAAGCTATGCCAAGAAGCCAAAGCCAAATGGCCCGACCTGCTTCCACTGGCCTTGCTACATCTCAGGTGTACCCCCAAGGCTACCGGCCTTACCCCTTACGAGATGATGTACGCTAGGCCACCGCCACTACCCTCTTTCCCCGACTCCCTGCAGATACAGGGCGAGAATTCCTTAGTGAGACAGATGAAAGCCTTACACGAGGTAGTGCAGAACATCCAGCAATACACTGAGAGAGTAGCTCCCCTGGTTTTTACCAGTCCTATACACCGGTTCAGGGTAGGAGAGGAGGTGTGGGTGAAAGAGTGGGATGACTCTGACTGTCTGAAACCCAAATGGAAAGGGCCCTCCCTTGTTCTCCTAACGACCCCAACCGCTGTTAAAATTGCAGGAAACCCAGTGTGGATACATTGGACCCGATTGAAGCCTGCTGCTCCTACTAGCAGCGCCCCGAAGCGTTGGACTGCGCATCAACATCCTGACGCTCCACTACGGCTGACCCTAAGAAAGACGTGAACCGACAGATTCATGCCTGCCTCGCAACAGGAGCTCAGCTTTTGGACCCACTGCGTCTTTGGCTCTGTGTTCATTGCAGCCTTCATCGTGGGCCTCATTGTCTTCTTGCTGCAAAGGCTCGGATACCTCCCACCATATATATAATGCTGAGCCTACTCCTCCTCCTTTGCTCAGTCCCGAGCTATCCTACAACCCTGAGCCAGAATTGCACTGAATGCTTGCGCCTGGTGCGCCATCGTATAGAGGGAGGATATCACCTAGTTACCACCCTCATCCACCAGACGCAGCCCCCGGAAGGTAATTGCAAGCTCCTTCCGGCGTGCGCCATCATCACCCCGGATGGCCTCCAACAGTTCCACAGATGTCTCCAAGGCAACCTCACTGTCTGCCATAGTCCCACCAAGCCGAGATACTACAATGTCACCCTCAGTGTAGGACTCCCTGCGTATGTGGCCGGGCCCCCGGGAGTTGAAGGTGATGGCATTCTGTATTACGTCAATTCCACTCGCATCCTTGCTGGCGGTATCCCAACTGTGGCTACACTCACCTTCGACGTTTGCGCCGCCATGGACAAACACCCTTGGTCCCGTAAGTGTGGAAGCCAAAGTTGGCGTCAGGCATATGTGAACGACCACAAGTATGTCTGCCCCTTCAGTCCAGATATGAGATGCTGCTCCCCTTGGGTTTGGCTCCCCTGTGCCGGCGACACTCGAGCCTCGGGCTGGGAACGAGTATGCGCTTATACGGGAGGAGGATATGCCGGATGCACCGGCCTGGGCGAATTTCGTCGAGGTTCTGGTAACTATGTGTCCCTGGACTGGCCCATCCGAGGCCACGACATGCCCTGGAGAGGAACGTGGGGCCTTGGCATTGACGGCGGAGGGATGGATCCGCTGACGTATATTACCATATATCAAAGCCTTGAAACAAAGCCTCCCACGCACTACCAGACTACTGTCGTTGGGTACCAAGAGGTATTCGATGAAATCGCTCGCGCTGAAGA
The DNA here is from genome assembly GCF_901765095.1 of Microcaecilia unicolor. Taxonomy (NCBI): domain Eukaryota; kingdom Metazoa; phylum Chordata; class Amphibia; order Gymnophiona; family Siphonopidae; genus Microcaecilia; species Microcaecilia unicolor. Next base: position 183,869,776 of record NC_044038.1, on the reverse strand, counting down.
GGCAGCGACTAAGTTCCCCATCTCCACAGAAGCGCGGAATATGTTCCTCAACCTGGCCGAAAACATCGCCTTCTCCCTGGGAATTACCAACTGTTTCGTCTGTGGAGGCACGGATATGGGTGAGCAATGGCCTTGGGAAGCGAAGGAGGTCCGACAGCAAACATGGGATGCGCTCAACACTACTAACATTACCTTTCCCCAGCGCCCGAAGCCGTACGAATGGGCCCTGAGAACCAATATCATCGGTACCCTCTGCGCTAGTCGAGCGCCATCGAAGCGTTATTCTGTACCCGTGGGAGATTCCGCTTGCACGGGGGTCCTTCAGTTTAACGGCAGTCGACATACCTGGTGGCAGACGGACCGCCTGCCTGCCCCGGAGCCCATCTGGACTGAACCCACCTTGAACGCAACGTGGACACACGGAGGGAATGCCTCCCTTAAATGGGTAGCCCCGGAGGGCTACTACTATATTTGCGGGCGCAGGGCCTATGAACAGCTCCCGGCCCGCTGGTACGGTACCTGTCTCTTAGGCACCGTCTGACCTAGTTTCTTCCTTCTGCCCCTGCGAGTCGGCGAGACGTTGGGCATCCCCCTGTACGTGGAAAAGGGGCCTGATAACAGTGCCAGACGTAAACGGTCTCTTCTAAGCACCAAACCTAAAGTCCAAATTGGAGACTGGAAAGACAACGAGTGGCCGCCAGAACGTATCATTCATTACTATGGACCGGCCACGTGGGCTGAAGATGGCACATACGGGTACCGTACTCCTATCTACATGCTGAATCGCATTATCCGCTTGCAGGCAGTGCTCGAGATCCTTACCAACGATTCGGCACTTGCCCTCAACATTTTAGCCCGACAGAACACTAAGCTCATTACCGCAGTTTACCAAAATCGCTTGGCTCTCGACTACCTCTTAGCCCAGGAAGGCGGGGTGTGTGGCAAGTTTAACCTCAGTAATTGCTGCTTACAGATTGATGACCAAAGCCAAGTCATCAGCGAGATAACTGACCGCATGGTCAAATTAGCCCACGTCCCCGTCCAAACCTGGAACAGCGCTTGGGATTGGACTTCCTCCCTTACCAGCTGGTTGCCAACTTCCGGGAGCCTGCAAGGCCTCCTGGTCATGGGTGGCCTATTTCTGCTGTCCTGCCTACTAATTCCTTTGTCTCTTCCCTTAGTTTTCAGGTGTCTCCGCTCCACCATGGAAAGTATCGCTGACCGCCGGGCTGCTGCCCAACTTATGGCTCTCCAGGTGTATTCCCCCATTCCCCAGGCTGACGAAGCTGACGAAGAAGAACCTTGTGGCTGACGCGGACTTCTGTCCTCCCGAATCAGTTTATGAGCCAATACCCTTGTGCCAGCATAAGACCGGCTACAAAGGGGGGGGGATTCCACTAGGGGCCCTCCGTCTCAACCCCGGCGAAGTAACCAGCGGCTGCACAAAGGCTTAGGGCTCCTTGTGACCTCCTTGCTAATACTTCTTGTCTCTCCTTTCTGTTTTAGGGTTCTGGAAATGATACTCTCCATCAGAATGACTGTCTAGTATCAAAAGGGGGGAATTGTAGGAGTGGAACACCGGATACTACCCGAATACTACTGCCTACCAGAACAACCTCATGTTTTGTGCCTATTTGATGGACTTATACTTATGTATTCTACCTCTGCTTTTGGCTTTTAGCCATACTTTATCACTGCACTGGACCATTGTGCCTTACTCAGTTTATTGTTTATTAATGTAAGACAGAATGCAGGGCTATTAGACATATAGCTTGTAACTGTAACTGTAGTAGCAAGGCGTATACGAGATCAGCTTGCACGTAGATGCCCCATGAATAGGTGGCCTTGGAGGGTGCTAACACCCCCGCCCTGCATCTCTGAGCCGACGTGCCTTATCTCCTGTGCTAGAAAGGAGCATTGTGTGTATGTAGAATAAGCTGCTAAGTTTCGTTTCTCTTGCCAGTATCTTTTCAGTATTATGACGTGTGTACGTACTGAGAACTACAATTATGCACTGTAAGAACTACAACTGTTTACTGCGCATGCCAAATGTGACGTGTAAGGGGCCTAGTGCGCAGGCCCAGTAGGGAAGTATAAATGTAAGTGTCAGGTGATTTGCGACACACAGTGTCCTGAGACTACTCGGTACTGTTCACTTGCTAGCAATAAAGTTGCCTTGTTTGGAACCAAATTTGGCCTTTTGTCTTCTGATTTACTAGCCTGTTTCATTATCACTCACCCCCCCCCCCCCCCCAGTGCCTCAGAGGTCTGCTGGGGATTATCACCCACATCCCCTCCCACTGCCTCATAGCTCTTCTAGGGATTATCACCCATGTACAGTGTCTCAAAAGTCTCTTGGATCTTTGGGAGAATTTTTGCAGTTCCCCACTTTCCCATACATGCCGATTGCCTTCCATTTTTTTCCTTTTCCCACTATATGTCCTGGGAATCCTCCAACCCCCCTTTCTGAGAGCTGAGGATCACTGGACTGTGGCTTTCTGTTATTGCAGATCAAAACATTATCCTTCAAACTCTTCAGCACACACCACTTTTCCATCATAAAGAAAGAAAGGAAATACTCCAGTAATATTTATTCTTGTCTGAATTATTATACTGGAGTTTTAATGATAATGGGCAATTTGATTTCTATGACAAAATACAGAAGCCTAACTGTATGGGATTAGCCACAGGCATGTCCTGGTCCATATACTTAAAGGAGAAAAAGTATGTGCAATTTTCAATAGGAGATAGCTCTCTCCTTTAAGACGAAACTCCAAAACTACCTGAAACACTCGCCTGCTCCCTGTGTTTTCCCGGTCCACCACCTCAGCTTTTCTGCTACTCTGCAGAATCAGAGTCTCCTTCTCCACCACCCGAGACTCTTGCTCACTTCACTAGGCTGCATTTCTGTGGTGATCTGGGGTTTGAGAAGGAAATCCCCTCCAGAGAAAGGAGACAGCTGGAACAATGAATTCCACTGGGAGTACAGGATCTCACCAGCAGGTTAACGTCATACACTGTGCACACCTGTCCAGGTTTAAGGGCCGAATCCAGAGCTGCTACTCATAAATGGCCCATGAAGACAATGAGCTAATCAGTATCAGACAAATAGGGTGCAGAAGCAGAGGGAAAGCCACCACACGCTCAGCCCCAGGCTGGAGAGGCTTCCAGGATCTGTTAGGCCCTGATTCCAGTCAGCCCAGTGGTTACCATGGTGACAAAGCCAGCCCTGATATCTTTGTACTATTTATAAGATGAAAGCTTGAGTCTGACTCTCCCAAGGGAAAAATCCTCCTTCACTACAGTCCCGTGCCAGAGCAGCTTCAGACTGAGCCTTTGAGAGACAGATTTCAGGATTTCCTGTTCACAAACACACTGAACTGGATGAAGACTTTGAGAGAAAGAGAGAGCAGAACAGCAGTGCCCCATAGCAAACCAGTCACCCTTCTGCTATGTTCTGCAAGAGGGTTGGGGGTCCGCAGCTCTACTCACATATTCCTGTGCGAAGTCAATGAGGTTCTGCAGGTCGATGTCATCACGATAGGCTTTTACATTGTTATTAATGAAGAAGTTTAGCTGATCTTTGATCCAGTCTTTGAATACAAAAGCCAGGATCCCTGCTGTGAGTTCCAGGAAGAATATCAACCCCAGACAAACCGAGAACTGCAAAGAGGAGAAAACATCTCATCACATTAAAAATGTCTTAAGCTAAAGCCAAAAGGTTGGGGCAGGGACCTACCTGGCTCAGGGCCAGATAATCAAAAGCAAACACGGGTGCTAGAGGCCTTTAGCAATGGACTTGTACCAGCGTTTGCTTGCATCCCAAGATCAGAGCCAGCGAGCACGTGAAACCACGTGATTGCTGGCTCTCAACACTAATAGCATGCAAATGCATGCTAAACAGCGATATTAGTATTCTTCCCCAATGCTCAGCGGGCAGCATGTCAAACTAGCACACTGCTACCGCTGTAAACCCTACGCCACTTCGGAGCTGGTGTTAGGGTTTATAGAGCATTGGGGAGGAATGGGGAGCCCGTCGAGCATGCATCTGTATTCTAATGGGCCCCCCCACCCCCCAACTGACCTGAACACAAAAATAGCCCCCCTCCCCCAAGGAGCCCAACCCCAGGCTAGCAACACGTGGGCTGGAGGTCTGGCAGACCTTCAGTCCCTCTGACCTCTCAAGGGCAGGGGGGGGGCTGGAGATCCGGTGAGTCTCCAGCTCCTCTAACTGCCTTCACCCCCCCCCCCCCAAAAAAAAAAAGCCCTGGCGGCCCAGTGGGCCACAGACCCAACCCCCCCCCTCCCACCTGGTGGCCCCCTCTCCCCCCCCACACCTCCACAATGGAGAAAGGAGTAGCACTGGGCAGGGCTGGGCACTGCCATTTTGGCACTGGAACAGGAGGGAGTGTGCTACTCCCTCCTCCATCGTGGAGGTACCAGGTTGGAGGGTGGACCGCTAAACCGCCAGGGCAGGTGGGGCAGGTGGGGGGCTAGGCTAGCAGTCCATTGGGTCACCAAGGCTATTTTTGGGGGGGGGGTTGAGGGGAGGGGGTTAGGGGGACTGGAGATCTACCAGATCTCCAGCCCCCTGGGCCCTTGTGTCAGAGGGGGGTGGAGGGTCAAGTGGACTGGAGGTTCACTGGACCTCCAGCCCTTATGTCGTTGTTGGGGGCACTAGGGCTAGGCGATGGCAGGGGTCTGGGGGTCCAATGGACCTCTGTCTCCTTCTTTTGACCACCTAGACCTGTCAAACAAGTGCAGAAGGACTGTGCCTGAGTACATGCTAATGCACAATCCTCCCGCACTTTACCCCTATGATCAGAGCTAATGGTGTGCCTATATTTGCGTGCTATTAGCTCTGAGCATAGGGGCGTTATAGCCCTGCACTGTTCCAGTGCTATTTTTAGAGCACTGTTTGGAACAGTGCAGAGCTTCTGATCTTTGGCACATCCGTGTCGTAATGAACAAGCTATTCCAGTCCTTGTTGTGCCCCATTACACCCATGTATTTGTACTTCTGATGTGCTTGGGCAACACAAAGGGACAATCACAACTACAGCACAAGCCCATGCATGCAACAGGGGAAAACCAGGACTGGACTGCACTGTTCCTTAAGACATGGAGTCAAAGAGTAGTCCTAATTGGAGATAACATGGCACTTCTCATCCAAGGCATCTTTCTGTGGGGACAAAACTCAAATCTGAAAAATGGACCCATCGTGTTCTGCTGATCTATCACAGGACACAGACAGGTCACACCAGCCAGCAGAAAGGCACTTCTATGTCCCCTGAGCATTTCTTATCAAGATATTGATAATCTGGCCCCTCGATGAAGGCAGCAACAGACATTAAAACTCTGGAATCAGGTTTTTGCAGGATTCCTGCTCTATGTCTTTGAAAATTTCATATTCATTGTTGTTGGACTTTAAATATATGTTTAAAGGTAAGGGAAAGTGGAGAAAGGATTTTGGATTTACATATGTGAAATTTTATTTGACAGCACTTGTTCTGTACTAACTCCTGGATTCTATATATGGCGCTGATCAAAAATGTGCTTCCAACTAAATTGGCTAACGGGCTAATTAGCACCAATCATTGGGAGCTAATTGGCACCAATTTGAATATGCGCTGGACTCTATAACAACATGTGCCCAAATCCCATAGCATGCAACCCAAAAGGGGGCGTGACCATGGGAAGTGCATGGGCGTTCCTAAAATTTGCACGCAGCGTTATAGAATAAAATATGTCCTGGCACCCAAATTTTGGTGCTGAAATCGGCATTCAACGCGATTCTATAACTGCTGCTCATCTTTGAGGACCCACTACAGAATAGCATTGAGCAACGATTTTTCAGCACTATTCACTGAATCTAGCTCTATATATGCACGAACTGGAGGAAATATGTGGCTCATTTTCAAAGCACAGAAACTTACATTGTTTTGAAAATGAGCACCTATATTTACAAAGGTGGAAAATGGATTTTATGGACCTCATTCTCCTTTCTAAAAATGTTTTAAGGACTTAATTGAGAAATATAGAAAGATTGTATCAAGATTGTTTTGTCCTTTGTAGACTACGAGTGGCATACACATATTTCTCTGACCCCGGTTATAAATGATAAACCACAGTTCTGCCTGGTCTCACTGCAAACATCAGCTTCCTACAGGAGATGCTGCAGAGAGTGAGGGTGTGCGACACATTCAGGAAGAGAAGAGACCACTTACAAACTTCAGGAGGAAGGTGTTCTCACGTAGCGCCCCGATGCAGCCCGCGAAACCAAGCACAAACATGATTCCTCCAACCACAATGAAGAGCCAGACTGGGTCGAAGCCACCCAGGTCCGTGATGGATGAGATGTTTGAAAGGACACCCTGCAGAAATCCAGAGAGAGAGGAAGTGAGTTTATGCGTGCACAAGAACCAGTGAGGTCCCAGCAGCTCTCTTTGCAACATACACCCTTCCCAGTCACAGGACAGCCAGTCATGTCAGAGACCTCCTGGGGCCTCTGCAGGAGGAGAGAACAGCTGAAGAGCAGAGATGTGTTTTCCTGGAGAAAACATCTGCATTGCTGGGGAATTGGCATGTGCAGCATGCTTCAGAAGTGGGGGTAGTAATATGGAGAGGGGCGGTTCATGAGATTTAGCTCAAACCCCAGCTTGGTTACAATGCACCTTGAAACCTGGACACTGAACTTGGTGGCACTTGAAGGCCAACTGATTAAGACCTGGGCTTTTGAAGACAACAGTCCATTTCATCACTCCACATATTATAGAAACTACAGAGACAGGCTGTGCCACTTTCTCTTCAAGAAATGATTCAATAAACTGATAGGAATCTTACACTGAAGAGAGATTAAGATGACTGGGTGGGGCACAATCGAACGAGTCCGGCCATCTATATGGGCGGCCATCTTCAAGGCCAGCCCCGTAAAGCGGCGTCCTGACCGTATTATCGAAACAAGATGGTCGGCCATCTTTTGTTTCGATAATACAGTCGGAGCCGGCCAAATCTCAACATTTAGGCCAGCTTTAGAGGTGGCCGGCACTGGTTTTCAGCGATAATGGAAACTAATAGCGGCCATCTCAAACCCGGCCAAATCCAAGGCATTTGGTCGTGGGAGGAGCTAGCATTTGTAGTGCACTGGTCCCCCTCACATGCCAGGACACCAACCGGGCACCCTAGGGGGCACTGCAGTGGACTTCAAAAATACCTCCCAGGTGCATAGCACCCTTACCTTGTGTGCTGAGACCCCCAAATCCCCCCCAAAACCCACTCCCCACAACAGTACACCACTACCATAGCCCTTAAGGGGGAAGGGGGGCACCTACATATGGGTACAGTGGGTTTTGGGGGGGGGGTTGGAGGGCTCCTATTTACCACCACAAGTGTAACAGGTAGGGGGGGATGGGCCTGGGTCCACCTGCCTGAAGTGCACCGCACCCACTAAAAACTGCTCCAGGGACCTGCATACTGCTGTCATGGTGCTGGGTATGACATTTCAGGCTGGCATGGAGACTGGCAAAAAATGTGTTTTAATTTTTTTTTTTTTTGGGGTGGGAGGGGGGTTGGTGACCACTGGGGGAGTAAGGGGAGGTGATCCCCGATTCCCTCCGGTGGTCACCTGGTCATTTGGGGCACTTTTTGGAGGCTTGGTCCTAAAAATAAATGGACCAAGTGAAGCCGGCCAAATGCTCGTCAGAGCCGGCCTTCTTTTTTCCATTATTGGCCGAAGCCGGCCATCTCGTAACCACGCCCCGTCCCGCCTTCCATACCCTGCCGAAACGCCCCCTTTAACTTTGGCCGCCCCTGCGACGGAAAGCAGTTGAAGCCGGCCAAAATCGGCTTTCGATTATACCAATTTGGCCGGCTTCAGGAGATGGCCGGCCATCTCCCGATTTGTGTTGGAAGATGGCTGGCCTTCTCATTCGAAAATAAGCAGGATAGTTATCTACCAATTTGAATTGCCATCAGTTTCTGATGACAAGCTTATCACACTGATGATCTGCCTTGATTAGCTGAATATAATTTCTATTCCCCCTAACATACAGCACTGAAATGAATCTAGTTCAGTAGTTTCCCTATATATTACTTCTTTTTCCCCGTCACAGAAACCTACTAGCATAGAGGGTGGGCAACTTCTGCTTCAAAAAGGTGGAAGCCTGGCGCTTCTCCCAAGCTTTTAATGGCGGTGGAAACTGACCATCCACTCACTCCGCATCTGGACTAGCCTGCAATACACCCTGTAACTGAGACCAGTTCCACATATCTTATTCAACTGTACATATATCTGCCTTCAGCTTTGCCACTCACTTAGAGCCTCTTTGATCAAGCCGCGCTAGCCCACACAGCAATGGCAGCGGATGGGCTTTGTCGGCATTACCGCACCAGGAGCTGTAGCGCGGCATAATAAAAGAGGCCCTTAATTATCCCAAGTACCTAATCTAATCTAATCTAATGCTTATTAACCACCAGTTCCTAAAAGGTCCAAGGCAGTGTATAAGATTAAAAATACAAAATAATACAAACAGAACAGTTAACAGAATAAAATTAGGACTGCGGTTCGATTAAAATGTTTAATTGCGATTAAGCACATGACTAAACATTTTAATCACGTGAGTAAAGGCGGCCTCCCTCCCCACATTAGATATTATACCTTTGCCGGTGGGGATGCCAAAGGCCTGCCAGTCAAAGAAATCCACTGCCAAAGCGTCTCCCTTCCTCCTTGTGCTGCCTCAGGAAAAGAGAAGTCAGTGGGGTGCCTCCAGCCACCGATGCCGCACTCCCCGAGCATGCTCAGACCTTCAGCCTTTTGCATGCAGGAGGTGGGGGGAGGAACCTCCTGTTTGACAGGCCCGGGCTTTTTTTTTTGATAGCCTGGACCTGTCAAACAACTGTGATAGGATTGTACCTTGGGTGCATGCCCTGGCACAAACCTCCAGCACTTTCCCCCCGTGATCAAAACTAATGGAACACCTACATTTGCATGCTATTAGCTTCGACCATCTGGGCGTTATTTCCCCATACTATTCCGGTGATAATTTTACAGCACTGTTTGGAACAGTGCAGGGAAATTGATCATCGGGACCCTAGAATGGCAAGGCAGTGGAGTCTAAAAAATGTTTAAATAAATAAATATAGAACTGCTCTCAGAAGAGTGTTGTATGTGTCACAGCGGAGTGTGGGTGCAAGGCACAGAGAAAATGTGTGGCCCACTCTCAATCCCTCTTACCTTTTCAGCCCATGCCCACAGGCCAACAGCCAGAAACGCAGCACCTAGTAGCTGAAAGACAAGAAGAGGTATCACCAGTCAGAGCAGAGGAAGATCCCAGGTTACATAAAAATATGGAAACATAGAACATGCCAGCAGATAGACATCAGGCCCAGACAGACTGCCATCCTCCACTCAGCATGCTTGTCCCTTCCTCTCCCTCTGAGCAAGGGAGAAAACACAATGGGAGCTGTAAGAACCAATTAGGAAACATCTCAGCAGATTTCTGGACTAGTGACAGCGGCTCAGCACTCAGTCCAATGTGGAGCACCTCAAACTAATTATTGTAACAGTTCTGAAATTCCTTCACACTTCCCTCTTGCCCTACATGGACTGCATCACAGCGGTAACTCTTATAGCTCTGCCTCCCGGTAAAACACAACATCAACTCTGCTTGAGTAGAAATGACACAAGCATTGAACTAAAATCTCTAACAGCTATGACTATGAAGCTCAATGTTATAACCCTGTGTCTGTTTGGTAATAAGGCCCCCTAAAGTGAAAGAAGTGGGAGAGTAAGAAGGGGGTGGGTAGCTCCAGAGGCTAGGCATCTGTCCCCTGAGCCTTCAGGCTGCCAACATGGAAGCCTTTGTTCCCATTCTCTGCTAGGATTTCATTGATTCTTGCAGTCATGGTGTCACTTCCCAGTTGTCTAGGTTTCTGATTCCCAACTCAAAAGATGTGCTTTGAACCAAGGATGCCCAAATGAATATATCACAAAAATGGCGGGGGGGGGGGGGGGGGGGAAGATTTAAACACACACAAAAAAAAAGCAAAAAAAACCCCACAGCTTTAAAAAATACGAACAGAATACTGAATATCATCCAAAAAAAAATGTGTAAATTGTGCTCAGAATAAATTGGAGAGATCAACACAGGTATAAATACCCCCCCCCCCAACACAGGATTCAAAGATCCTCCCATGGCTCAATCATTGCACTCACAGTGCCCCTACAGTGAACACAAAAAACTATTTACAGTCATACAGTCTCTTTTAATAGGAGTGCTATTTTCATGCTGTGCAAATGTTCAGTCCAAAACACATATATGTACAAAAAGAATCTCTCTCATAAATCTTCAAACAGAAAGGATCAACGGAACCAATGTACTTATGTACTTCAAGCATTAAAGGGTCCCTACACAGACTGTGTTTCACTAGATACTTCTTCAGAAAACCCCAAAATTCAAAACTGATGGAATGCTGATCTCTCATTCCACTATATTTGCCAGTACTCCGTCAATTTTGAATTTTGGGGTTACCTGAAGAAGTATCTAGGGAAACACGGTCCGTGTCGGGACCCCACAACCCTTGAAGTAGATAAGTACATTGGTTCCGTTGATCCTGTTTGAAGATTTATGAGAGATGATTTTTTTTGTACTGAACATTTGCACTGCATGAAAATGGCACTCCTGTTAAAAGAAACTGTATGACCTGTAAATGGTTTTTGCATTCACTGTTGGGGCACTGTGAGTGCAATGACTGAGCCGTTGGAGGATCTTTGAATCCTGTGATCGGGGGTATTTATACCTGTGTTACTCTCTCCAATTTCTTCTGAGCATGCTTTATACATTTTTTGAATGATATTCAGCATTCTGTTGAAGTTCTTTATAGTTGTGAAGGTTTTTTGAACCAAAATGAACACTTCCCTGACCTACATGATAGAGGAAAGTGGGACGGGCATGTGTGGAAATGTCTAGAATGGTAGTATACAGGTGCCTATATGCGCATTGACCCATATAGATACCAACATGCTGTCTGGGGGTCATTCTGCAAAGACCCTGCTTAACTTGCGTAGGATTTGCAAGGAGCGGAGCACAGGCGGGAGGGACACAGTCCTCCTTATGCACATAACTTATAACACCTGCCGCACTAAAGCACTCAACCTAGACCGATGGCTGGCTTATGTGTCGCATCTAAATGTTAGTGTTAATTGGGATCTGAGACTTCTAAAAGGCTTCAGTTACCAGCTGTCACTGGACATTAGGCTTGTGGAGAGTTTCTGCATGTTCAGAAAATGTCTTAAAGCGGTTTTATTGTGTCAAGCTTTTTCCACCTGAACTTACACACTGATGTGTGTACAGTTCTGTAGACATTATGATGGAAAAGGAATGTTTAAAAGAAGATTGTTAACAAAAAGAGATGTACAAGACAGTATTTTTATTACATTTGTACCCCACACTTTCCCACTCATGGCAGGCTCAATGCGGCTATGGAGGGTTAAGTGACTTGCCCAGAGTCACAAGGAGCTGCCTGTGCCTGAAGTGGGAATTGAACTCAGTTCCTCAGGACCAAAGTCCACCACCCTAACCACTAGGCCACTCCTCCACTCCACTATGCATGTAAATTTCTACTCTGTTCAGAACTGTGAATAGAGCAGCTTATAAAATAAAAAATTATAGTGATACACCAGTATCCTACAAAAATTCAGCATTTATATTCCTTTATAGCATGGGGAGGGCCACCTTTATACACAGAGGCCACATGAATGTCAGAACTAACCCTAGCGGGCCACAACATTATGTAATGTCAGAACCAGACATTCTGAGAGCTCCAGAGACCTTCTGGGGTAAATAAATAAATAAGTGAAAATGATGCAAACAAATATTTTCAAAATGTAGGATTTAAAATAGCCAAAACTCTGGCTAATGCCATTTTCTATTTACTTATTTTATTTATTTGTTACATTTGTATCCCACATTTTCCCACCTATTTGTAGGCTCAATGTGGCTTACATAATTCCAGAGAGGTGGTTACAGACTCTGGTGTGAACAGTACAGGTTGGTTTGTATAAGTACAATTAAGTTAGAATTGGGGTGATTCAGCCCATGCAGAATGCAAGGGTGGGAACCGCGGCAAGGGATAGGGTATTGTCTGTTTCCTAATTTGATTATTGTGCTTCATATTCGATATTTATGTCTGTTCTGTGGGATATGCCTTTTTGAAAAGGTGATTCTTTAGATTTTTTCGGAAGTTTTGATGGTTAATCGTGGCTCTATGTAGATTACTGCAGTGCGCTGGGGTAGTGAAGGGCAGTGGCACCTGTTGTGCGACCTAGAGCGGATCAGGAGGACGTACCGACAGTGGTGACCTTGTCGGTAGCTCCAGCCTTCCTCTCTTCTTTAGGTGATCCCCGAAGGTGCGCTTCCTTTGCTTGTGTGCACGTGGAGACATGCGGGCATAATGTAAGCAGGACTGTGTCTCGTGGGATGGCCCCAAGAACCAGATGCACAATCATGTGGATCAAGTGTGCTAATCTTCTAGTTGCAGCCCAGGCACCTTTTAAAGCCAGATTTCTCTTTCTCTGGCATGATGTTGAGGTAAGTTTGCTGCGTTTCTTGTAGTTTCATGGAGATCTAAGGAAAAAAACGACCATTGGGAATGGCAGAAATCGTAAACTGGGGAAGGAAGGGGAAGTACCTAAAACAACCATTGGGAATGGCAGAAATTGTAGACTGGGGAAGGAAGGGAAAGTACCTAAAACGACCATTGGGAATGGCGGAAATTGTAGACTGGGGAAGGAAGGGAAAGTACCTAAAACGACCATTGGGAATGGCGGAAATCGTAGACTGGGGAAGGAAGGGGGAAGTACCTGGGCATTCATAGCTACAGGGGAAGGGGAACACTATACATGCTCAGAGGGTTTGAAAAAAAAAAAAACCCCTCTGAGCTATAGGAGAGCTTTTTCTGTCTAATGGGAGCTGTCAGATGACGTCACCTATATGTGGCTGACGCATCCTGCTTGTCCTAGAACCCAGAATTTCATGGGCTGCAGGTTGCCCCCCTGCTTTATAGGATGGGCTCCTCCTGTACACACTGGATATATAATTCTAGGTCCCTGTTATAGAATTTGCACCTTTAGTACCAGAAATTGAAAGGACTAATTCATCCTCCCCACATCTGTCTGGCTAATCTTGCTGTAGAAAAGTCTGTCTAGCAACTGTGAGCCCAACAAGCTTGAAAGCCTGCAATGACATCAGCCCCATTCGGTGTGAAACCACTGCTTGGCCCTAGCTGAGAACTTATACAGGAGGCGATTTATATTTTCATAAGAGAAAACACTAGATGAGATGCAAGGGGTGGACAGAAGGTTTCTTGCATGAGACGCTGATGTGTGAGCTGTGAAGCAAGAAACAGCACCTGTTCTATAGAGATTTACAACTGTGCATAGCATGGGGAGAGGTGGGGAGGGTCTCCTACTTTACTCCTTTATATAGTGGGTTTTTTTTTTAACTTTTCATTTTTTTCTATTTTCTTAGGGTTCTTTTACTAAGCTGCAGTAAATGCTAGCACACGCTTACTGCAGATTAAAATGGCTTAGCGTGGGCCACACTCCTGCAACCCATGGTAAGCTGCTACAAACTACTGTAGAATATTTCTGAGGGGAGGTGTGTCGGGGGGAAGACAGTGGGTGTTTCTGCACTAGTCAGCGCATCTGCATTACCGTGTGCTGATTAGCATAGGATTCATACATGAGCCCTTACCGCCTATAAAATAGCTATCGGTAACTGTTCACACACTAAAGCCCCTGTTTCCTAAGCTGCACTAGCGGCTGCTGCGTGGCAATACTGACGCAACCAATTCAAAGTGAATCAGCATTAGTAAACAGGGGGATACATTTTGTAATGGCTAAACAATGGCCATTAATTAAAAAAAAATAGGAAAACTGCCCATTAGTAAGCCACATTGAGCCTGCCATGAGTGGGAAAGCACGGGGTACAAATGTAATTAAAAAAAAAATTAGTATGGGAAAAGGCCCAAAGCTACGACCACTTTTTACCACCGCTTAGTATAAGGATCCCCCAGTTAATTGTTGGATCGCTTATTGCTATGTTTCAATTGTATTATCATGGGCAGATTGAATTAAGGATGATTATTAATAAAGGCAAGTTGGGGTCTTCAGCCTGCTCAGTAAATGAGTGCACAAGTTTCCATATAGAAACCCCCTTCGCCCCATCTCTTGATTTCTGTTGACTTATATTCCAGTCTCAACCAAAGCAGATCACATAAAAATATATACTGCAATCAATATTACACTCCAGCCGTTACAGATCTCATCATAACGACAACTGCATTCTGCCCATTGTACATCTTATAACCAAGGTATCAGCTCCACAGCAGGTTGCAAAAGCTGCCCTTTTTGTATTTCTCTCAGCAGACTGTAGCTGCCTTTAATAAGAATAAAAATGATATGATTTCACCAAGACAGTTCATCGATCATTTCTTAAGTGCCCCAGTGTCTTTTCACAGGAAGGGAATTCCATTCTTGAGGCTAAACAATTGAAAATGTTGATTTTCGAGTTTCTTCAAAATGAAACCTTTTCAGTACAGGAATTAACAAATACTGGGCTCCTTTTGACCTCAAGGCTCTCTGTACTCCGTAAAGTTTGAGAACGTTTGACAATAAAAAGAGCCTTACGCATGAAAGCTTAGGACTACTAGAAAGGGAGAGAAAGGGACACCGCATGGCATGGATGGACAGACTGGATAGGCCATATGATCTTTATCTGCCTTCATTTTTCTACATTAAACTAAAGTAAAATTCTGAAACTGGCAACCAAAGCAATTTCACTCAGTTCCAGTCCTGCCGCTGCCCTCTGCATTGGGCCCCAGTTCCAGCCAGCTCAAACTCCAGCACAGTGCTTGCTCCAAGTTTGCCATCCAGCCATTTACTACCTCTTCAGGGTCAACATCAAAAGCCCTAGGCCAGAGCTGTGTGTGGATGGCTGAGCACATGCCTTCTTCTGAAAACTTAAAACTGGATCAGACAGCAAGGCAAATAGATGCAAGTTTCATGTGCACAGAACTTGCTGGCTACTCACAGGGACCCTACTAGACACATGCGCACAACGGTCAGGTGAAAAGTACAGCTTCCTGTGCACGCGTTGGAACAAAGCTCAGGACGCTGCCACCCAGCTCTGGCTGTTGTTCCGTACATAAATATTGGACTCACAACACTTTCTTTTTGCAAGGCTAATATTTATACACAGAAAAGCAGCCGCAGCCTTGCGTTGGCACGCACACACAATACTGCTGTTACCTCACATCTGTCTTTTAAAGTTGCAGATAGCTGTTCGGGCTGCAGAAAAAAAAAAGAAAAATGAGGTATTTAATCACTCTTAACCAACCCTTCTATGCTGCCCTGGACCTGGCTCAAAATTTCCTCAAACTATGCAGATGTTTAAAGCCACCGTTTCCTGTGTGCACTGCAAAGAGGTTCTTAATGACTGTCCGCATTGTGTGGCCATAACATGCGTGTATACCCGTATCTTACCCCCACGGTCAGGCTCAGGGTAGCTTTCTGCTTTAGCCCCTCAGTATGGAAACACTTCAGCTGTGTCAGAACCTGAATCCATTCTTTTTTGGGCAGAAAGGTATACTTTCCTATACCTTACAGAAGCCTTATAAATATCTGAATGGTTTGTTTCAGAGACACACAAGCCTGAGTTTACCTCATGCGCCCTCTCAAATTCAAACCCAGGCTAAAAGCAGTCTCAAAAAGGTGAGCTCAGCTCACCTCTGCATGCAGTGGGGTAAATCTAGGACTAGCTCACATTTATTGGGTAAATCTGATGGCAGCTCCAGCTGTGAATCTTCAGTTAACCCACACAATGTTCGCACTGGAAGAAATAAGTCTCTTCTGTAGAATTTTGATGAAGGCTGTCTAGGACAGGATCAACATTTTTGAACAGAGTAGTAATAGGCCCCCACCCCGGTATCAGACCAACCCCATGGTCAACATGAGGGCAAGTGGAGACTCTTAGGGCATGTCACTACTTATCTGTCTCTCACTGCTTGTGCCAGTTTCTAACCACACTCACTGTCTGCATGTCTCCCTCAGGGGTGACGGAAGGGGGGGGGGTGGACTCAAAGCCAGCCAAAGTAACATCTAAAGAAAGTAAAATAAAAAGAGAATATACAGTAGTGATATCAAAACCAAATGATAGGGAATAGAGGAGAGTAAAAAGGAAAAGGTCCAGGTTTTGGTGGTGGACCAGATCACATCACATCTCAAACTCGGTAGCTGGACAAAACAGACTGTACAGCTGCTGTTCTTCCTGTTTTCCCATAGGATTACACAGGGGTCCCCTTATTTATTGAAAGTATTTCATGTGTACAATGCCGCAGGAAATGTTTTTCTAGCTCTGTGTCTATAGGTTTCCACTTCAGTGTGTGTCTGCAGGTTTCTAGTCATGATCTCATATTCTAGCATTGGAGAGGAGGGTCCAAGTGCTGACTGAGGTGAGGGATTCTGCTAACTGCTGTACAACTTTGGATGTAGGGCTCGGCAGCAGACTGGTCGGTCTGCTTTTCCAAGAGGTGGTTTACTGCTGGTTCTGGGATTATCTGATCCTAGGGGGTGTTGGAGCTGGTTGAGGCCTGGGAGTTTGCGTTCTGACAGGTTTACCTCATTGATGTAGAATGTGGATTTCTAAGGTTTTATGCTACTTTATTACAATGTGCCTGTCTGTTAAGAGAGTTTGTGTCATTGTTACAAGGATGACACCACAATTTGAACAGTTTCTTTTTGGAATACAAGTGACAGAGGTGATCAACAGGAGATGCAGAGGGATGTAGGGCCGTGGGTAGAGACCCACACAGGGCTTCAGCTGTATTGACTTAAGTAAATAAAACAAGGGGCCACATGTAAACACCAGTCACCCAGTGGTAGGGCTAGTACTGGGGAGAAGTAAGGGAAATCATCATAAGAACATAAGCATTGCCATACTGAGACGGTCCCTCAAGCCCAGTATCCTATTTCTAACAGTCACATTCATTATCCATTCATGATTACATCAACAATGAATGTGATATTATATACTTTATCACGAGTCTTTCTTTGGCATTTCTGGGACGTGGACCATAGAAGTCCGCCCGGCTCTGTCCTTATGTTCCACCTACTGGAGTTGCCATCAAAGCCCACTCCGGCCTATCCAAATCCATCTTGTCATTTGAGGATCCAGACCATAAAGGTTTGCCCAGCACTGTCCTCTGTTCCAGCTACTGAAGTTGCCAATGAAGCCCTTTCCAGCCTATCCTAAACCGGATTGCCATATACAGACACAGCCCTACAAAGTCTGCCTGGCACCGGCCTTTAGTTCTGTACAGCTGGAGTAGCCGTCCAAGCGTCACTCACACATCCACCTCCTGCAGCCATTTAAGGTTTTGGGTTTTTTTATTTATTTTTTTCTACCATCTGTTTTCTAAATAGGGTTCCTCTGTGTTCATCCCCCAACTTTTTGAATTCCGTCACTGTTTTTATCTCTACCACCGCCCTCATGAGGGCATTCTAGGCATTGACCACCCTCTCCATGAAAAAGAATTTCTTGACATTACTCCTAAATCTACCACCCCACAACCTCAGCTCATGTCCTCTAGTTTTACTATTTCCCCTTCTCTGGAAAATATTGTATTTAAACGTCTGTATCATATCTCCCCTGTCCCTTCTTTCCTCTAGGCTATACATATTCAGGTCTTTTAGTCTCTTTTCATAGATCTTATGGCACAAGTCCCATATCATTTCTGTCACCTTCCTCTGGACCGCTTCTAGTCTTTTTATATCCCCCATGTCCATCTCAATAACAGACTATGGACTTTTCCTCCAGGAATATGTCCAAACCCAGATACGTTAACCAGTGTTACTACATCTTCCAGCAAAGAGTTCCAGAGCTTAACTATTCATTGAGTGAAAAAAAATATTTCCTACGATTTGTTTTAAAAGTATTTCTATACTAATTTCATTGAGGAGGAAAAGAGAAGACCTAAGCTCTCAGCTGAGGATGCCCGTCCCCCCCTCCTCCAGAGCATGCTCTGCCACCCCGTGCCACTCATACGCTGCCCACAGAAAGGTCACAGTTCATCCACTACAGAGGAGCTATGAATGACCATGTCTGCCTGTATATGTAAAACTGAAGAGAGGGTACAGCTGACCCCATGTCCCTTTCAGCAGCTCAGCACAATTGCCACTCTGTGTGGCTGGCACAATGACTGCTATATTCCCAACACAGAGCCGGAGCCAGGCCTGCTAATGAGCGACTTCCCCCCCCCTCTCACAACTGACCAAAAAGAAAAGCTGCAGCAGGACAATAGCCTGGAATGAAAACAGACACAGATCTTAGAGGCAGCTAAAATCACAGACTTTGAAAAATCAGCGAGAGCAGGCCACCAGGATTAAAGGCAGAGGGGAGAACGGTGTTTTCATAAAGAGCACACTGCTGTCGTCACTATACTTGTGATGTTTAATCCTCGCTCACATGAAGTTAAGTCAGAGAGTACAAGGATTCCACCCTCCCTCCCCAACTCACATGTTCCTTCCACCATAACTTGCGATTAAACTCAGGGTGTCAGGAAATAGAAGCATCTGAGCATGAGGACACTTGACTACCAGAGGTACTGACATCACAGCTGCTCCCAGACAAGGTGAAAAGGATCGCAATAAGTCACCTTGGCACTGATGCACCTCTACCGTCACAAAGGCCCTGGGGTGCCACATAACACAGGTATAGCACCCAGTACCAGTTCATGGTGTCCCACCTCTCAAGCTGTGATTTGCTATTGGGCTCCAGCAAATTTCTATTAACTAATTACAGTGATGGAATTCACATGTACTCCAGGCAGTGTGGTGCAGACTTTCGAACCATCAGTGCCTGGTTTAAGTCTTGGCTACCGTGCACTAATAGAGGACAGGGCACCAGGAGCCTGCACAAGCGGAAACATTAACACCTGTGCTAAATCAGAGCCAACAGCGGAGAAGGGCCAGAGAACAAAAGGAGGAAATGGAAGCTGGATGGAACATCAGCAGAGCCAGTTTCCTCCCTCCATCAGTCAGAAAAGCAAAGAGAAATAGCCCAGTGCCGACTGCAAACCTTCACAGTAACCAGCCACCTCTACCCAAAGAGGCAGGATCCCCCCCCCCCCCCCTCCAGACCGCACATAGAAACAGGCAGCAGTTGAGGTTCTCACTCCAGGCCACAGTGCGAGTGGTGCAGTATGCTCTGGTAATTCAGCCATTTTACAGTCAGCACACCTTTGGAAAAGCAACACCTCCACTCTCACTGGAGCACCTGGGGAGCCCTGCTCGCGTCTCAGCCTAAACCTAAACTCAGATTGGGACCCTAGGAGGACAATACCTCCATTATGTGAGAGGGGGTGACAAGGCCCTGGCAGTTATCAGGAAGGCAGATTCATCTTCCAGTGCTGACAGCTGCGATTGAGCTAGGCCCCATCTCCCCTCCCTCAGCATTAGGGTTAGGTTTATTCCACACTTGCTATACCACCTTGCTGTAGATACATTCAAAAGCCATTTACATTGTTGAAGCATGTTTGTCTCTCTAATAGGTTCACAATCTAAGGTTATTTGTACCTGGGACAATTGAGGGTTAAGGTTCTTTTTGCCAGGGTCACAATAAGCCATCTAGTGCACTTGGGTGGGGGGGGGGGGGGCACCTGATTCTCAAGCTACATATTCTGGTCCTCTTCCCCTAAACCATCCCCTTCTCAGGCATGAAGGGTAGGCAATCACCTCTCTCTCAGCACTCCTGTAAGAGGCGAATGAAAGAGTCAGCAAGTACCAAGGCTGAGCCGACACTCCAGCCACTCTGCTAGAAGTGACGATCCTCCAGGCCCCCCCCCCCCCCACACACACTTATTTCAGGCCAGCATGGCAGTTGGAGAGGGGGGGAAGCAAGGGGGGAGGAATCCACTCTGGGCCCACTGCAGTTTCAGAGAAGGCTGGGGGTGTGTGAGTTGGTCTGTTAAATCTAATTACTAGCTCCTACTGGCAGAGAGCAGCAGCAGCTTCACTCCATGACCAGGAAGGAGCACCAGGGGGTCTCCCTGCCTTAAGAGGTCAGGCCAGGCTGGAGTCAGAAAGCCCCCATTCCCCCCCCCCCCCCCCCCCCCGCTTTTCTTCATTTGACATGAAACATACATTTCTGTCCATCACCTGCAGAACTGTAAAAACATTCACACATACAAGCACACATTGGTATGAATGAATGGACGATCACTCAATCCTATATGACTATGCACAACATACATGTAGTACAGGGCAGCTTCAATACACATTTCATGCATGAACATGTTTGGGAATAAAGGAGCACTGCAAAGAAAATATTTTCAAACAGAACAAAACAATCAGAGCCCAGGGAAGAAATGAGCTCCAGGAGGCTGCTACAATGCTTCCCCAGCAGAACAGAAACTGATTCAGCTTCAGCCCTGAACAATAGAGAGAGAAGTCTCCCCCCACCCCCACCGGCACTCACCCAGAACACAATGTTGAATCCAAAGAGAAAATACTTCACACAGCAGCTGACTTCAGGTCCCTTGAAATGCTGCTGCTTACCAGACATGGCTCCCCTGCAGCAAACGCAGTGGGAGAGATGAGGAGGGAGAGCAGTTAGCCCAACGCTCAGGGCCAGGAGCCCTCCACAGCCTTTGTTAGGGCTCCTTCTGGCCAAGAGACTCCATGGCTGCTTAGTGCTCCTCTTCCCACCCAGGCTCCTCCCAGCCTAGCAGAGAGGTAGCAGGGCTCAGCTCGAACAAGTCCTCCTCTCCGAATAGGGACATCTAGAGGAACTCAGGACACAGCACAGAGGGAAGGATTATTCCTATTAAGCAACTGGCTGCAAGGAACGCCTGCATCACATACCTACCAGGTGCCACAGAACTGTGCTGCAGCCCCTCACACTGCAACAAAGCAGGCCAGGCCCCCCCCCCCCCCTCCCAGAGTAAAGCCACTTTCAGGGCACCTGTTTCTGTGCTGGGTCCGATTGTAGGCTACGACAGAGCTGCACTTTGGCTTCCAAGGAGGTTACATCTTATGAACTAGGACACACAGGGCAGGAAGCAACAGGTAAAAAGTGCAGCTCAGTGACAACTCCCACTGCTGCTCCTTGTGACCTTGGGCAAATCACTTAACCCTCCGTTGCCTCAAGTACAAACTTAAGATGGTGAACCCTCCAGGGACAGGGCAATGCCCACTGTATCTGAACGTAACTCACCTTGAGACACTACTGAAAAAGGCGTGAACAGGCCTAAATTAAAACTCCTGCTGACTGCAGTACAGGGCAGCCAGGTGGACAGACTGCTACAGGCAGCTCCCCCACCCCTCTTGCCCCTGCTTTTTTTTTGTACCAGGCCAAAACTCTGCCTTGGGAGCCATGGAATTACAAAACTAAAAGGTCCCAGTCCCGTCCCCAAGTGCCCACCCCCAGTCTGCCTGTGCTTTCTTTCTACCCTGCTGGGCCCAGGACAGAAGGAAATGAAGTACTTACAAGCTAAGCCTGCTGTCAAGCTGAACATAATAATAATAATAATAAAAGATTGGAGACAGCACAGCAGTAACACTGAATGTAGACACCATCCTCACCTCCAAACACACAGCCCATGCTCCACCCTTAAACAACCCCCATCCTGGGTGAAGACTAACACTAGTCACAATGTCAAAGAGTAACGGGTCAATATTCAAAGGGATTGAAATAGGTAGGGAAGAATCTCCTCTCCAATTCAGCACTTGTGTCTCTGCTCAATAGCTAGTCAGCCGCACTTAAACGGATAGAGCCCTGATCTGTGTGATTAATGCCAGGACAGACCCTGGGTGGAGGCAACACCGAGCTGTTTAGTGGTGATATTCAGACCGTTAACCAGCAGCTAGAGGTAGGAGAGCAAAAAGGTTCCCAATTAACTTCCAGGTAGTGGCCAAGGGTGTGTTGTAACCCCTCCCCCACCCAAAGAAATGGCAAGGTCCCTGACTAGATTTACACCACCCGCTGTAGGACCCCACAGGCCTACCTGTGACAGCACTGGTGGACTAGAGGGTCCTATAGGCAGGAATGATGCCCACTTGCTCCCAGTGGTATTACTCCAGCCTCACAGCAGCCGCTATGACCTAGTAGCAAGTCTTAAGGTAGACGCTACAGACGCAGTAGGCATCACGTCTGCCCTTAGGACTCTTTAGACTACTAGGGATCGCACACGTAGAGCTAGTGAAGGGGAGGGGGGATAGGGAAGGGAACAAACAAACAGATGCTTCAGCTTTTATGGCTCCAGGATCAGTATCAGCTGGGACCCACCTACGTGTCTGGTACAGGTCCTGGGTGAGTCTTGGTCAGGATCCACAGAAGCTCTGGTGGACAGCACAAGCCCATATTCACTCATGGGCTAATACTGACCACTATCAGCTGAATAACATTTTTCCTGTTTTTATAAGCAAAATTACCAAAAGCCATTTACCAAGTAATTACTTTATTTGAAACGTGCTCACCCTCCCTGCAGGTGAAAATATACACTAATGATTTCTTAGCACTGGTCAGGGACGATTTTACTTTGATTGCAGCTGCTACCATGATCGCCTGCCTACTTCAAGTCCTTACTACAGCGAGTGACAGGACCAGCTTTAAAAACCATGTAGAATGCTTAAAGAAAAAAAATATGCTGGGGGTAATGCCTTCTACCCAGTCTGTATGGTGCTGCCAAGCTGCTCATCCTCCAACACTGGCAAGTCACTCAAACCACAAACTTATTCTTAGCAATGGAGCTGCTCTTCGTAGCTGTGTCCGCATGAGCCTGGTAGCCAATAACCACCTTGGAAGACAGACCAAGGCGCTCTTTGTAGACACGCCTGTAAAAAGAAAAAGGGTTCGCATTTAGTTTTTTTTTGAGGGGGTAAAACCGATCCTCCCAGCTTAATGTAGGACAGAGCACTGCTGGATTGCTACAGGAGGCCAAGAACCTTCAGGGAACAGTTACCTATTCCTGGCAGCCCAAATACAAGGAGTTGTAGATACCTCAGAAGGCAGAAGCTGTTAATCACCTCCTTCATCACATAAAGTCTATACTCATAGTAAATGACGGCAGATAAAGACCTGTACGGTCCATCCAATCTGCCCAACAAGATAAACTCATTTTACATGGTATGTGATACTTTATATGTATAACCCGAGTTTGATTTGTCCTTGCAATTCTCAGGGCACAGACCATAGAAGTCTGCCCAGCACTGTTCCTGTACTAAGTTCTGAAGCTAATGTCGAAGCCCCTTAAAATTTACACTCCAGCCCATCCCTATCAATTCAGTCATGATCAGGGCATAGACCATAGAAGTCTGCCCAGCTCCCATTTTGTTTCCCCAATTACGCTACTATCCAGAGATTAATTATGAGTATATGCCTCCGTTAATACTCAGTCTTTATTCCCAGACCTCAAGTGCCACCAACTGGTCTTCAGGATATCCCTAACAAATCTACATGATAAACCTGTAGCTTTCCCTCTCCGGCAGGCAGAGTCAACAGGGCAGGGCTACTTAATTCTGGTCCTGAAGGGCCAGAGGCAAGTCACGTTTTCAGGATATCGCAATGAATCTTCATGAGAGAGAGAGATTTGCATGCACTGTCTGCTCCTTGGTATACAAATCTTTTTATGCATAGGCATTGTGGATATCCTGAAAACCTGGCCTACCTGTGGACCGAACTGAGCAGTCCTGCATTGGGATATCCTGAAAACCTGGCCCATTGGCAGCCCTTGAGGACCGGAGTGGATAATGAGGCTCTATACAGAGGATTCAGTCTTGTGCAAGGAACTACCAACACTGGACTAGAGAGGAGAATTGCCTATAGTATGCTAGGCTATATGATTCTTATATTCCGCCAAGTTCAAGAGAGATTTTAAGTGGATTACACACAAGAAGTCCTTCTTCAGGAGAATTTACAACTGCATATCCAACACCTTGAAACTAAAAAACAAAAATACCCCCCCCCCCACACACACACACACACACAACTTTCTCTCATCAATTGCACATCTCAAACATTAATTACAGCTGCATATCTAATACTGAAACTAAAAAGCATCTTTGTAATCAACTACTTGTTATGCTGAGAAGATTCCTCAGCATCATTAACTTAAGGTTACAAAACGTGTAGGCGAGCTGTGAAGTTTTGGGCTTACGACTCAAATGAACATGCATGTCAAGAGAACAGAGCACTATTACCCAATGTGTATGACTGCTTCTTTATTCTCCGTTTCCTTGGTCCACAAGGCTATCTTATCCCCTTTTGCACGAATATTGATCACAGCACCACAGACATCATCACTGTATTCATCAAAGGCCTCGCCAATGAGACACATTAACTGAAGGATAGGAAAAGATAAGGTAAGATATTAAGAGCCAAATGGAGTACAGAACAAAAACACAAAAATAAGAGTGCAGGATGGTACAGCACCACTTGGACCTACTGGTGAACATGTCACCTATCCCCAAACTCACCGTCTCAAGCCAGAAGTGGTCAAGGTCTGTGCGTCGCTGTTGTTTAGGGAGGGTTATCAGCCATCGTCCACCTCGTTTGTTTTTGTTGTCTTCCCACATGGGTTCAATCCCATCCTAAAAGTGATCCAAAGTGAGGCCTTCATTACCACTACCAAGTCTCCCACCTCACCCACCTCTTAATGGTGGCCAGGGAAGCTGAATCTCCACCAGCCCCCTTTCCTTTCTGGACAACAGAGTCAATGTAACCAGAAAAATAAATATTTCAGACCAACATACAGCCTGCTGTTGGGCTGCATCACCACTCAGGATTAAAACTTCAGGTGTGCAGCTTAAACTCAGCCTGTATGCAAGCAAAACTAAAAAGTCAGGGCTGAGCCACACTGAGAATTATTGACAGCAGGTGAACATTTTAATGCCCTTCCGGGAACAAGGTCAGGACAGAATATACTCAAAACTTCAGTGTGTGTGACTGAAAATTAGCTCCCAGCGGTAGTAATGCACAGCAGACCCAAGCATTGCATGCTGGGAAACCTTTTTCTTTTTAAAGAGGACCTAGAACACAGACCCTACAGTCTCATGCCAGTAAGACCCTATCAAGTTACAAAGGGAAAAAAATACACCATGACAGAGACTCAATTCTCAGAAAGTAAACAATGTTACTTATCTGTAAAGGATGTTTTCCATGGACAGCAGCATTGATTAAAGCACACAAGTGCTTTAAGTCATCCAACAGCAGGCGGATGAACTGCTCTCCCAGAACTCAGAATTTAGCATAAAGTTGAGCCTGCAATGGCTCTTCCTGCACACTGTGGTCTCCTCAGCTCCAAAGCTAGAGACAGTGAGAGGGACTGTGTGCCTTTGTAATCCTGCCTACGAAAAAAAAAAACCCCAAAAAACAAAAAACACTCACACCCCTGTTACAGGTGAGCAATGTTCATTTTTCTGTGAACAAGCAGGAATAAAGCTTCCAAGCTTAGAGCTGCTCAGCAATAGGAGCAGCTCACGCAGTCAAACTGGAAAGTAGCCCATTCAGAAGGACAAAACTGGCCAACACCATTTCAGCAAAGGCACCATTCTGTAGCTAAGTTTATTCTAAATCAAGAACAGGAGAAATAAAGCGAGGAATACAGTTTGCAGAGCTACAGCTTAAGGCAAACTGTAACAGGACTGTTGCCAATGCAATATTTCTGATATGATAAAATGAATGTGGAAGATTAGAGCAATATCGCTCAATAACTGAATTGTATCCCAAAGGTCAGATAAATTCAGAATAGCTCTGTTTGCAAATGGCATTTCAGTTCTATTAGAATCAAAGGAGATTGAAAGGTAGCTAGCTAGAGCCAGTAGACAAAGTACACAGGGTTTCTTGTTAAGCAGCAGGTTGAAGCTCTTCACACAAGTGGGAAACCATTCATTTTCATTAAGGCCAAAAGCTGGGAGAACTTTAAGTAAAGTTGGGATCTGTGTAAATGATGACTGGTGACAATGGAACTAAGTATGTTATTTCTGTATACTTCCAAACCCAAGAACACTTCACAACAAACTTTTGAAATGATTTTTCAATAAAGACACAGAGCCAATGAAACAAATTAGGAAAAAAAAGAAAAGAAGAAAATGGAATGGAGGAAAATGCCTCTGTGCAAGTCTGCAGTACTCACTCTTTCTTCAATAAATACAGTAACCAGCAGAACCTCAGTTCATCATTGACCCAAAAAAACCTCCATCATATCAATTTTTCCTTCTTTATTCTTCAAATGTACTAACTGAGTTTGATTCCCACGGCAGCTCCTTGTGACTCTGGGCAAGACACTTAACCCTCCATTGCCCCTGGTACAAAATAAATACCTGAATATATGTAAACCGCTTTGAATATAGTTGCAAAAACCTCAGAAAGGCGGTATATCAAGTCCCATTTCCCTTTCCCTATTTGAGATTCTAGATGGAATGTTGCTACTATTGAGACTCTGTTGCTACTATTTGAGATTCTACATGGAATGTTATTTCACTAGCAACATTCCATTTAGAAGCCTGCCCTTGCAAATCAGCAACATGGCTGTGCAGGCTTCTGTTTCTGTGAGTCTGACGTCCTGCACATATGTGCAGGACGTCAGACTCACAGAAACAGAAGCCTGCGCAGCCGTGTTGCTGATTTGCAAGGGCAGGCTTCTACATGGAATGTTGCTAGTGGAGGAGTAGCCTAGTGGTTAGTGCAGTGGACATTGTTCCTGGGGAACTGAGTTCAATTCCCACTGCAGCTCCTTTTGACTCTGGGCAAGTCACTCAACCCTCCTTTGCCCAAGATGCATTTGTCATAATGCAGCATTCACAATACCAAACACATTTAGGGCCCCTTTTAACAAGCTGCGGCAAAAGGGGGCCTGTGTTGGCATCGGCGCATGTTTTTGATGTATGCAAAGGCACCCTTTTACTGCAGTGGAAGGATTGGTCTTTATTTTAAAGAAATGGTCATGCAGCAAGTGAAGAATTTGCCATTCGGCAATTTTGGGGGGAGGGGAGGAGCGTGTGGCACTGCCCGATTACCGCCGGGTACACACCAGCGCTACGAAAATAAATCTATTTTTGTAGTGCCAGATATGATGGTGTTCTGGGAAGTACTGATGGGCTGCTGCGGTAGCCCAGCGGTATTTCTTTTAGTGAGTGGTAAGCCCACGTTGGGCTTACTGCTGCTTTGTAAAAGGGGCCCTTACTCCCTTGAAAAAGCCTTGAAGAGAGAGAGGTGAAATGGGACCCCATCAGGATTTAAGATAACTGTAGCACTCAGCACAATTATCTATGAAATAGATGTTTAATAAAGGTTATAAAGATATTTAGCACATTTGAAGAAAAAATAATTGATATGATGGAGAGTTTTGGGGCCAATAATGAATTGAGGTTCTGCTGGTTATTGTATTTATTGAAGAAAGAGCAATTACCGCAGATTTGCAGAGGCTTTTTTCTCCATTCCATTTTCTTCTTCTTCTCTTCATTTTTGTTATTGATTCTGTATATCATTCTAACACAGAGTGTTTTAAACCACAATGTATCAGTACACTTGACATCCACAAACCTTATAGGTGATAGCCATACTAGAAGACCACTTCCTAGTTAGGACTTTACAGGACATTAGCCCTAGTGATTCAGGATGGAGCTTTCATGAGTGAAGAAAGGACCAGACTGAAGCATAAGATACAGGGTTGTTCTGTACCCAAGTGTTTACATGAAGTAGGTTGTTCTTGATGCTGAACACTAGCTGCAATTAGGAAGCTGGATGGTGAGTCACTGGAACATGTAATGTGATAGAAGAGGCTGGAAGCTGACAATGTATATACTGTAGATACTGAAGAATTGTTGTTGTGGGGGGGGGGGGGGGGGGAGAGAGACCATGTAATAGACAAGAATGAAAAAAACCCTCTTCTTGAATATATTTGTTTGCCAGGCAAAAAGATCTCAAGCTGCTGGTATTAAAGGTGTCCTGGATGTGTTGCAAAAAGCCCAGGCTATACATTTTCAACTTGCCAAGTTGTGAGGACCAGAAACTTGAGGACTCTGTTAAGGCCACTAAATCACACACAGCATTTTTTGTAATGGAACTTGGGGTCAGCACTTAGTCTGAGTGGAAACTGATGGTACAAGAAAGAAAGGACCAACTACAATGGAACATTAGTATATCTGGCAAAAATATAATGGAGAAAGAATGGAGCAGCAGAGGGGACACTTTCTCATCACCAGGAAAAATGTCCCAAGTTGAGAATGCCTCATATTGACTATACCAGAAATCTCACATGAAAAGAGCATTCATGTAGGTTGAAATATCCAGTTGAACCTGCCTAATTGATTGTGTGGCCTGTATTTGTCTATGATAGGTTAACACAAAGTCCCAAATCATTCTGGTGTTTTTTTTTTTTTTTTACGTAAGCGAAGAGCCTGAACCCTTACCTATTCACAAACAAACACTGCTCATAAATTGTCTGAATCGATATAGAAGCCCACACAAAGCTCATTGCTTATCTCTGGGGGGTCGATAAAATGGAACCTTGCTATTTCCTGGATTGGCCACTGATGGAGAAGGTGTACTGGACTAGATGGATCCTTGGCCTCACCCAGTACGGCAACTCTTATGTTCTTATGACTTATTAAAAGGGTTTCAGTTATTGGCACCTATGTAACTAGAGACAGTCCATCATTTCAAAGTGATGGGGGTGCCAAACAAAAATTCTCTCGCCCTGGACACCTTATGGAAACTTGCTCAATATTGGAGGTGCTTAGCACCCACACCACTGGCTCTTAGGGCAGGTTATGAGATTACTCTAAGTATGGTCTGCATTCTTATTGGGTGAAGAGAAGAAGAAGAAAAAAAAAGATCTTGTCTTTAAAAATAAAAAGAGTATAAAGAACTTTACCTTGTTTGCCACCTGTAGTCTAAATGATGATGACAAAATATAAAAGTCACTTATGACTTGCTGAAAGGAATGAAAGTATTTTGAAAATTGAAAAAAAAAAAAAAAAAAAAAAAGATACACACTGAATGAACTGCATCAGAACCTCAGTGCAGCTATCATCCAAACTAAATGGACAGTCTAATGAACTGGACTTTCTCTTTCTTACATTAGAATTATTAAGGTAGAAAGTCTGGACATTCAGCTTCGGAGGTAGGAGAATCAAGCTGTGGATATTTTGTAAACAAGTTTCCATATTGCTGCCTTTCCACATTGTCTTTGCCTGAAAAGACTTGCTCTGGTTCTGAACCAACAATAACCTTGGAGTTGTTTGACTTATTGAGTGTGGACAGAGTAGAGCTGCTCATAGGAGCCAACTTTTCAAAATGATTGGGGGTGATGAAGCCAATGGAAATTACCCCTCCCTGAAAACATTTTTATTCCATGATGCATTTCCTGTTTGAACCTGAAGAAGTTGCTTGGCCACTTAGGTAGGCAGGCACCCTCTCCTCAGGCTTCCTAGGGGACATCACCCACTGCCAGCCGACTACTATGTGCAATGCCTCTTGGTTTTAATCTGTTCCTTTAACCCCCATGATCAGAATTCCTAGCTGATTATTATCCCACATATGAAATACCTTAGTACATCATGACTCCATGCAGGAGCTACAGAAAGGCCATGGTCACAGCCTGCCCAGGGCAGACTTCTTAAGGACAAACTGTTGGGGTTAAAGAGTTCTTTGGAATGGATGGGGGAAGGTAGCATTACCTTGAAGATGGAGTAGTCACATCCGGATGTCAGCTTGCTGGCTAGTTGGATATGATTGTGTAGTCTGCAGGAGAAAAAAGGCAACAGAAGAGATCAGACTGCAAGGCTCAAACTCTTCCCCAGCCAGGAAAGTGAATATCACAAGAGAGAAGATCAGGATAAGGGCACCCTAATTCTCACCCACCACTCAAGAGTTAAAACAAAAATAGTACTCACGCCCAAAAGTCTTCAACAGTGTCAAACTTTGTGACTAGACGGAGGTTAGCCTGCCAGATTTTACTTTTGTCATTTTTAAAAAACCATAAAGCCCACCTGAACATAGAGGAGAGAAAAAGCCAAAAAAACAGACATCATACTCATTGACATGTTCCCTTGAATCAAAAAACATTGGTATAAAAAAACAATGGGATGTATCTCTAGAGAGAAAAAAAGGAATAAGTGGTGAGAAGTGACAGTGTCAACTGTGTGGACAAACATCAATTCACTGGAAACTATCAAGTCCCTACAACATTTCACATCGTCCATTACATGACTTTCAGATGGATTAGAATGTCTGGATTTAAAAAAGATTTGGACAGGTTCCTAGAGGAAAAGTCCATAGTCTGTTATTGAGATGGGCATGGGAGACGGCCACTGCTTGCCCCGGGATTGGTAGCATGGAATGTTGTTATTAATTGGGTTTCCACCAGGTATGTGTGACCTGGATTGGCCACTGTTGGTCCATCTAGCCCAGTATCCTGCTTCCATTGGTCTGACCCAGTACAGTTCTTCTTACATCAATATCTATGGAAGCTAAACTGCCAATATCCCCAGCCCTAGAGACCACAGACTCTGTATCCCTGTACCCATCCTCCAAAGCCCTCCGGTCCTTAGTGCATTATTTTATTAATACAGACACTAGTCTGTATAGAGTTTGTTTCAAAGGGACCTCATCTTGAGTATTGTGTTCAAATTTTGGTAGCCATATCTCAAAATGGATATAGCAGAATTAGAAAAGGTTCAAAGAAGAGTGACCAAAATGATAAAGGGGATGGCTCTCCTTTCATATGAGGAATGGCTAAAGAGGTTAGGGCTCTTCAACTTGAAAAAGAGATGACAGAGGGGGGATACGATCAAGGTCTACAAAATCCCAAGTGCTGTAGAACAGGTAAGAGTGAATCGATTTTTCACTCTTTCAAAAAAATACAAAGACCGGAGGACATGCAATAAAATTACATGGAGCTACTTTTAAAGCAAATAGGACGAAATATTTTTTTCAGTCAATGAATAGTTAAGCTTTGGAACTCATTGCCAGAGTATGTGGTAACAGTGGTTAGTATATCCGAGTTTAAAAAAAGGTTTAGACATGTTCCTGGAGGAAATGTCCATAGTCTGCTGTTAAGATAGACCTGGAGAACCCACTGCTTGCCCTGGGATTGGTAACATGGAATGTCGATAGATACTCTTTGGGATTCTGCATGGAATGTTGCTACTATTTGGGTTTCTGCCAGGTCCTTGTGACCTGGATTGTCCACTGTTGGAAGCAGGATACTGGGCTAGATGGACCATTGGTCCAATTCTATATGGCTATTCTTATGCTCAACACCACAGAACTGAGAGTCAACATATATGGAACAAGTCTAATTAGTTTTAAATTTGAATGAAAACCATTAGTGAAAGCATGAACAGGTTTTCAACACAACCCTACCAATGCACCACACTGATACTTCCATGCACAGTGTGCAGTTCAAACTGCTATGGCCATCACCAGCTCATTACCTGTTCTGTAAGGGATGTTTATCCATTTGGTCAGTGGGCATCACATCTCTCTTTGATCTTTTCTTTTTTCCTTCTTCCCGCTTGTGGAGAACAGCAGATCTGAGCTGTAGAAGAGCAAAGAACAGCAAGTAGCCATCTCCACAAGGATTCTGGTCTGTGCCTTCCTTTAGAAGCTCTGGTCAGACTACTAATCATTTCTATAGCACTACTAGACATAGGCAGCGCTGTACACATTATATGCAGGTACTTCCTCTGTCCCTAGAGGGTGCACAATCTAAGTTTTGGTATCTGAGGCAATGGAGTATTAAATGACTTACCCAGAGTCACAAGGAACTGCAGTGGTAAATCAAACCCAGTTCCCCAGGTTCAAAGTCTGCTGCACTACCCCTACTGTAGTTTTCATCTCACTCCACCCCTTCCATTTAAAAAGAGAAGGCAAGAGCTATACCCTTGAGTTCAGGAGAAAGATACACGTTTATTGTTTGGAACTAAAGTCTGCTATCCTACTTCCCACAGCCTACCTACTTTAAGTGCCAGAAACGACATAACTCGTGGACAGAGGCTCCAAGGCAAAAATCATAAGGTCGGACAACCCAGGACTACATAGAATCAGTCCATCAGAGCAGAGTCAGAACTGGAACTTCCACGAGGATATGCTACCAGAACCAGAAGTATCTAGTAAACCCAGAAGTAAATACTGCCTTTGAAATTAGAAAACAAGCCAAGCCACAACTCCCTACAATTAGATCACCCACCTCACCTGCTGAGCTGTAGCCATTCTCTGGCGATACAAAAAAAACAGGCCCAGTCCGAAGAACCCCTTTTATCCCGAGCAGCAATTAAAGGACCAGACCAGACCAGACTATCACAGCTCACTGGGTGCCTGAAGCAGCGGTCTGTAGAACCGACAAATACTGCAGTGGCCCCGCCTCCGCGCACGAGGCCTTAGAGCGCGGGGGGGGGGGGGCGGGACCCAGGAGGGAAAGGCGGTACCTGGGGCGCTGGGGGCGGAGGTTGGGGTGTGAAACGGGGAGTCAGGAGTTTCAGTTGCTGCATAGCCCGGAATTAATTGCTTATCCACACATGGAGTCGTGCCCCAACACTCAAGGCTGGTTTGGTCCTCCAGCTCAGGTCTTGTAACAAGAGTTTCCAACGATCGGACGTGAGAGATGAGCACCCGGACTCAAAGTCTGGAGAAGAAACCACCGCTGCTGACATCTGGATCAGTTTTAAAGAGTGAACTATACACTTGAAGCTACGTTTTGCTTTGTCTACTAAGTTTAACAATATCCCATGGCTGCATTTCCCAATTGTTCTCCTTCCTTTCGGGGCAGTGTTTCCAGATGGGTTAGTTTTGCAATACTATGACAGTAATGAACCTCACTCCCAAGCCAGGGTATGTTTAGTATGATCTCAGTTTACTAACTTCCTCCTTGGTACTGCCTTAAGCTAAAAGACAACTTCCCTCTGCAGATCATATGAGGTAGCCTGTGTCCTGTACCAACAGCTCTCTCTAGTAGGAATCCAGTGATGTCTCCAGATGTAGCAGTGCCCACCACACACTGTCCCTCCCTGGCTATGTCTTCTCGCATGTAAACATCAGTTTGCTTCTGTGCAATCCAACTATTACATAGTAACATAGTAGATGATGGCAGATAAAGGACCTGTACACTCCATCCAGTCTGCCCAAAAAGATAATTACATATGGTATATGATATTTCATATGTATACAGTCAATCCAAAGCAAGAGTGGAAGTGTTCAAGATAATGAAAAACGTCAATAGACCTATGATGGAGTACAAAATGTTTGTATGGAGTAGCACTTGACAAGTGCATCACAGTTTCTTTTATTTATTTAGATTTTGCTCACATCTTTTTCAGTAGTAGCTCAAGGTGAGTTACATTTAGGTACACTGGATATTTCTCTGTCCCATGAGGGCTCACAATCTAACTTTGTACCTGAGGCAATGGAGGGTTAAGTGACTTGCCCAAGATCACAAGGAGCAGCAGTGTGATTTGAACCGGCCACCTCTGGATTACAAAACCACTAGGCCACTCCTCCACTCCAGACTACAAGGATATTTGGCCATCCTCTTTTTGGGTTTACCTCCAATCATCCAGTTTTGCAAGATTTAGAGAACCCCTGAAGAAGGCTTGCATGCCGAAACATGCCCGCCTTATTTCTGTCTGATTTCTTCAGTTGCATTGAGGTTTAGCCAATTAGGAATTCATGAATGTGATGGACTCCATCATAGGCCTATAGACTTTTTTTTATCGTCTTGAACATTTTTTCCTTTGGTGACTTCCACTCTTGCTTTGGATTGTTTGTTGACTTCTGGAAGATTTTTTGTTTTCCACTTTTTTTTAATACTAATTGTTTGGAAAATATTTCATATGTTTACCTGGTCTTGATTCATCCTTGCCATTTTCAGGATATGGACCATAGAAGACTGCCCAGCACTGCCCTTATTTCTCCAACTTCTGAAGCTGAATCTGTCCAGCCACAATCAGAGCACCGACCATAAAAGTTTGCCCAGTACTAGTTTTGCTTCCCAATTACTGGTGTTGCTTCCTAATCTCTGCTAAACTTATTTAGATCCATTCCTTCTAAACAGGAATCATTTCCTTTGTGTTTATCCCATGCATTTTTATGAATTCCATTATCGTTTTCATCTCCACCCTCTCTGTGAAAAAATACTTCCTGACATTATTCCTCAGTCTGCCCCCTTTCAACCTCAATTATTGTCCTCTAGTTCTAGCGTCTTCTCATTGCTGGAAAAGGTTTGTTTGCAGATTAATATCTTTCAACTATTTGAACATCTGTATCATATCACCCCTGTTTCTCCTTTCCTACAGGGTATACATGTTCAGGTCAGTAAGTCTCTCCTTGCATGTCTTGCAATGCAAAAACCATACCATTTTTGTTGCTTTTCTTTGAATCGCTTCAAGTCTTTTTACATCCTTAGTAAGATACGGTCTCCAAAACCGAACACAATACTCCAAGTGGGGCCTCACCAATGACTTGTAGAAGGGCATCAACACCTTCTTTCTTCTATTGGTTATGCAGCCTAGCATCCTTCTGGCCATGGCCACTGCCTTGTTGCACTGTTTTGTCACCTTTAGATCCTCAAACACCATCACCCCGAGGTCCCTCTCCTTATCCAAGATTACCAATCTCTCCCCTCCTGTCTGGTATATCTCTTTTGGATTTCTGCACTCCAGGTGCATCAATCTGCACTTCTTGGCATTAAATTTAACCAACAATAGTACTAGATAGGGACACGTTAGAACCACTAGAGTTACTCAACATTCATTGATTACACAGAAACTCCAGTATGTTTCTGTGTAATCAATTAAATTTAACTGCCAGACCCTTGACCATTCTTCTAATGTTTGGAGATTCCTTCTCATAGTTTCTACTCCATACAGGGTATCCACTCTATTGGCTATCTTTTTGTCATCCTCAAAAAGGCAAACTTTTCCTACCAATCCTTCTGTAATGTCTCTCACAAATATATTAAACAGAATTGGCCCCAGCACCGAGGCACTCCACTACTCACCTTCCTTTCCTCCGAAGCAGATTCCACCACCCTCTGCCACCTGTCAGTCAACCAGTTTCCTAACCAGTTCACCACTTTCGGTCCTAAGTTCAGCCCTCTCAGCTTATTCATGAGTGTTCTGTGAGGGTCCGTAATAGAGAGCTGCACGGCTTCCGTCCCCGCGGGAATCCCGCGGAACCCGCGGGATTCCCGTGGGGACGGAGGCAGTTCCTGCGGGGTTCCCGCGGGGATGGAAGCAGTTCTGCGGGGTTCCCGCGGGGACGGAGGCAGTTCCTGCGGGGTTCCCGCGGGGATGGAACCAGTTCTGTGGGCTTCCCGTGGAAGTGTAAGCTGCACCTGCACCAGCCTCTCATCTACCGAATACCAATTTATTTGAGTGCTGTCTCCTCCTCCTCTTCTTCCTTGCTTTAACAGCATAAATGTGGAAAGTCTTCCATTAAGGAGGTGGTAGAGTCACAAATGATGACGGAATTCAAAAAGGCGTGGGATGAACACAGAGGATCTCTAATTAGAAAATGGAAGTTATATAAAAGCTAACTTTAAATGGCTGCATGTGTGTGGATATGTCAAGTGACACTTAGATGGCGACTCTGGCTGTGATGAACTAGAGCTGATACCTGACAGACTTGTATGTTCTGTGTCTCATACATGGCAATCTGGTGTAGGATGGGCTGGAAAGGGCTTAGACAGCAACTTCAGTGGCTGGAACATGAGGACAGTGCTGGACAGACTTTTACGGTCTGTGTCCCACAAATGAGAACATGAATAGGCTGGAGTGGGCTTTGATGGCAACTCCAGCAGTTGGAACATAAGGATGGGGCCAGATAGACTCCTGTGGTCTTTGTTCCAGAAACACGAAAGAAAGACCATAATCAAGTATATAATATCACACTCGTTGATTTAATGATGAATTGATCATGAGTGTGACTATTGGGCAGAGTGGATGGACCGTTCAGGTCTATTTGCTGTCACTTACTATGTTACTATTAATCCTCTTTGCTCCCAGGCTGGTGCACAGACCTCAGCTCTGACACAGGCACGAGAATCAGATGTCACCTGACCTACTGGCGCGTGCATGTGGCGGCCTCTCAGCACACACTGCCAGTGAATCAGAGACAAATCTTACATGTGCACACCAGAGTGTTCCAAGTTCCAACTTCCATTCCTTCCTTGCCTACAGTGCTGTGGCTCAAATCCAGAAAGGGAGCTGACTGGAACTTTCTTTTATGTACTATTAAATTCTTACGGGGATGGGCTAAATTCTTACGGGGATGGGTGGGGATGGGTTAAATTCTTGCGGGGACGGGTGGGGACGGGTTGGGATGGTTTACATTTTTGCGGGGATGGGTGGGGATGGGTAAGATTCCAGCGGGGATGGGTGGGGACGGGTAAGATTCCAGCAGGGACGGGCGGGGATGGGTAGGATTTCTGTCCCCGTGCAACTCTCTAGTCCGTAACAAAGGCTTTCTGAAATCCAAGTAGATTACATCTAGCTCATGTCCTTTCATCCAGTTCTTTGGTCACCCAGTTGAAAAAGTGAATAAGATTCGTTGGCCAGAATTTTCCTTTGGTAAAGCCATGTTGCCTCGGATCTTGTAACCTGTTGGCTTCTAAAAAATTAGCTATCCTTTCCATCAGCAGTGACTTCATTATTTTTCCTACCACCAATGTGAGGCTTGCCGGCCTGTAGTTTCCCACCTTTTCCCTGTCTCTGCTTTTGTGAAGAGGGACCACATCAGCTTGTCTTCAGTCCCAAGGAACTTCTCCTGTCTCTAAAGATCTATTAAATAAATCCTTAAGCGGTCCCTCCAGGACTTCTCTGAGCTCCCTCAGTACCCTGGGATGTATCCCATCCGGCCCCATAGCTTTGTCCACTTTCAGATTCTCAAGCTGTTTAATAAATGAATTCTTCCATAAATGGCACAATATTCACTCCATTCCCAGACACTCCCTCAGCAGCCGACCACATTTCTTCTCCAGGATTTTCTTCCATGAACATTGAAGAGAAGTATTTGTTTAGCACATTCACTCTATCCTCATCACTCTCCACATAGCCATTCTCAGTCTCTTTCAGTCTTGCAATTCCATTCCTATCTTTTCTCCTTTCCCCAATATATCTGAAAAAGGTCCTGTCACCTCTCTTAACATCTTTAGCCATTTTTTTCTTCCACCTGCCCTTTCACTTGCTGTATTTCCCTCTTTGCTTCTTTGAGTTTAATCTGATAATCTTTTCTGTGATCCTCTTATTGCATTCTTCTGTATTTCTTAAATGAAGACTCTTTTGCCCTTATTTTTCAGCCACTTGCTTGGAGCATTGGCATAGCCAGACAGCCAGTTTTGGGTGGGCCTGAGCCCAAAGTGGGTGGGCACAAAATTTTCTCTGCTCCGCCCTACCTCCACCTCAAAATATAAATACTTTAGCTAATGAGGATCCTCAAGCTCAGTCAGCTGAAGACTTTCTCTGAAGGTGGCCAGAACTCTCTTTTACCAAGCTTGGCAGGCAGCAGCAATGACCCTAAGCCACTGATGCCAGCACCCCACACATGCTTAGCTGTCGATGGCTCAAGGATGCTGTTGCCAGAGCTTGGTAGAAGGGAGTTCTGGCCGCCTTTGGAGGAGGTCCTTAGCTGGGGATGCCTGGGAATCCTCACCAGCTATACAGCAAGGGTTAGGACTGTTGTAAGACCTACTTGGCCCAGGTCAGAAAATAAAGGAGGGCTCCCCTCCCCGATTCCCTCTCCTCTTTGCCTCCCTTCCAATTTTCCACCTGCCATTACTATCACACCAACAGAACCTCACCAAAAACAGAACAAGGGATCACAAATTAGAAATAAAAATATTTAGACAAAAATTGAAAAGGAACCCCAAGAAGTTAAACATAGCATTACTGCAACACTGGAGACACAAAACATGCATTTCTTTTTCTATAGAACACAATACAAAGACATTTCCTATGCACATTTCCAAAAGCTAACATATTCCATTTAAAACATTCGAAATAAAATGCTTTGTTTCTACCTTTGTTGTCTGGACATTTTATTTTTCCATCTTGCTGGTTCCAATTTCTCTTTTCTGCTTTCCTCTCTGCCGTCTGCTAATTCTTCTTCAAGCGGCTGTAGTCCATTTGTCTTTTCTCCTCTCTCCTGTCTGTTCCCTCACTATTCCTGCCTCTGACATGTTGGTCATTCCTTTGTAGCTCTTTTCTGCCTCTGTCTCACCTTTCTTTGTCTCCTTTTTACTTTTCAACTACCTATCAAATTTCCATCTTCTTCTTTCACCCACTAGCTCTCCCATTCCCCATCTCTACTTTCTTGCTCTCCCATTCCCCATCTTACTCCTCCCCATCTCTACTTTCTCTTTTTATCTTTAATCTACTTCCCATTACCATATTTCTGTAATCACTATCTCTCATTCATTTCCTTGCCCTCTCCCACAGGGTTCCACCATTCCCATCATCTTCTCCCTCCACCCTTCTAACCAGCATCTGATCCCCTCCCCACCCCACCATGGTAGCCTTATATTTTCCTGCCCCTTCTCTCTTCATTCCTGTTAAATAGTAATAGTAGTAGTCCTCTCCCCCATGGCCCAGCATTTCCCCCCTCACCACCTACTGTGTACCTCTCATCCACCCCCATGTCTATCTCCCCCTCTCATTCCCACTGTCCAACGTCTCTCTCCCCTTCCCATACAGCATATCTACCTTCCTCCCCTCTACCAGCATGTCTAACATTTCTCCCTTCCCTCCACCCCTATGCCCACCATTTTGCCCTCCTCTCCACCCCTATATTTAACATTTCTCCCCCTCTCACCACCTATCCCCTCTCTATGCAGCATGTCTCCCTCTCCTCCACCTCATATGCAGCCAAGACTTCTCCCTTCCTGACCCCTCCACCCCTTTACTGGATCTATCCCTTCTTCCCCATGCAGCTTCTCCCCCACCCACCATGCCTCATCATTCCATCTTCCCTCCTCCCTGTGCAGCATCTTTCCTTCCATCTTCTTCCCCCCCCCCCCCCCGTGCAGCTGCTGTCCCCGTCTTCCCTCCCCCATTCCAACATCTTTTCCCCATCATCCCTTGCCCCGTGGTGAGCCACAACTTTCACCCCCATCTTCCTTCACCCTCGCAGGCCCGCCCAGCAGCGATTCTGATCACAGGCAGCTTCTTCGGCTCGCACACGCTGCCTGCCGGCTGCCGCTCAAATCTCCTTGCAGCTACTAAGCAGCAGCGCTAACCTGGAAGCTCAGAGGAGAGGCTTCCGGGTTAGCGCTGCTGCTTAGTAGCTGCAAGGAGATTTGAGCGGCAGCCGGCAGGCAGCGTGTGCGAGCCGAAGAAGCTGCCTGCAATCGGAATCGCTGCTGGGCGGGCCTGCGAGGGTGAGGGTGAGGGAAGATGGGGATGAAAGTTGCGGCACGCCACGGGGGAAGGGACGATGATGGGGACCGGAGCCTCCGGAATCGCTGTGCTGCTGGGCGGGCCTGACCCCAAATTGGGTGGGCCCAGGCCCACCCGGGCCCGCCCGTGGCTACGCCCCTGGCTTGGAGAACCATATAGGCTTCCAGTTTCTCTTGTTTTTGCTTACTTTCCTTGTATAAAGATTGGTTGCCATATCTATAGCAGCTTCCACATCACCTATGCCTACCCATGCCATCAGTTTCTTCTTCAGGTATTCCCCCATTTTACCAAAATCAGTAAGTCTGAAATCCAATACTTTTTTTGTACGTCTGCACTCTGCTTTTGCTCTTATATCAAACCATATTGTGTGATGATCACTACTACCTAGGCGGGCACCCATATGGACATTGGAAACACGCTCCTTCCATTTGTGAGCACTAGATCCAGCATCAACCCCTCCTTCATGGGTTCCGTTGCCATTTGTCTGAGCAAGGCGCTTTGACAGGCATCACGATTTCTCTACATCTTTCTGATTCTGCCGATAGGAGGTTCCAATTCACATCAGGCAAGTTGAAATCTCCTAACAATAGCACCTCCCCTTTCATAGCAAACTTTTGAATATCTCCTATCAGATCCTTGTCCAGCTTCTCCATTTGTGTCGGAGGTCTGTAGATAACACCCATGTGGATACAGGAGTTTGTTCAACACTGGAGGTGCTAAACCCAACAGAATATACCTCACCCTGGACACAATGAAGGAGTTTGTTCGACATTGGGGGTGCTCAAGCACCCACAGAACTGGCTCCGATGTCTCAGATCACTGCTCAGTGACCACTAAGCTGCTCCCCACTCCCTGCCCTCGGAGCACTGCAGGTCCCCAGAGACACACAAGGTACCCTATGCTACCTCACTGAAGTCTGTATTTCTTTTTCTCCAAAAAGAAAGCTTGATAAGAAATCCTGAGAGTAAACTCAGAAATGTGGAAAAATTTAAGGCAACAGCAACATTACTAATGAGCAGCAAAAGAAATAGCCTTGTTCTATTCCCTGCCCTTTCCATCTAGCAGGAGGCTGCCTGCAGTTGGATTTGACACTACCTGAAAAATAGTCCCGTCAATAAAGGTAAAATCTGAACCGAATCATCATACACAGATAGGTGGAAGGACAATTATACTCCGAATTTCTGTCCCTCCTCACAAGGGCCTCTGAATTTGTGCTTACTGTACATAACACAAGTTGCCAGGGACTGGATTTATTACTGTAGTAATACAATTAAATACATTACAATCACGATAAACGTCACAGGATGCTGGAGGCAGGTTCTAGCGGCAGTCAGGCTCTTAGTTCAAACAGGCGTTAGACCTGCAGCAACCTCAGCCTTCCCCTCATCCATTTTCCACAATTAATGGAGCAAATCTAAGCATCAGAGGTTTTCTCCAGCTTGGTACAACGGTGCAACCGTCGGGCCCTGCTAAGTGCTAACAGCTCGTCAGGCAGGACCTTTGCATCTAATCTTTCTTTCCATTGTAGAATTTCCTTTCTGAGGCCATTGC
Organism: Microcaecilia unicolor; assembly: GCF_901765095.1. Classification (NCBI taxonomy): domain Eukaryota; kingdom Metazoa; phylum Chordata; class Amphibia; order Gymnophiona; family Siphonopidae; genus Microcaecilia; species Microcaecilia unicolor. The sequence continues at coordinate 183,828,781 of NC_044038.1, read as the reverse complement.
CTTTTTTAAATGTATGGAAAAAGGGAGGCCGGGGTCAGAGACCAGGGCAGCATGAAGGAGAAAGGGTCATGTGTGTGCCGGGGGGGGGGGAGGGGGTCCTTGCAGCCCTGTGAGTCCCTCAGCTGTCACCAGGGGAGGGGAGGGAGCTCTGGGCACAGCCCAGAAGCTGATTGCACGGCTGGTGCTGATGAAATGCGGCTGCTGCCTGGTTATAGGGTGGGCAGCCACCAGGGGGAAGCGAGAGCGCAGCGCCAAGCAAAGCTTCGCTCTCGGAACGGAGAGAGCTCCGGCACGGATGGCACTGCCGCACTGAAGCCCAGCCGGAATAGGGCACGACGGGAGCTGCTAGGGATGCTCTGATCTTCCATCCGTTGCTCACACCGAGAAATCTCCTCGTCTGTCGGACACAGGTAATCCGGACAGGCAGTGGGCTCCTGTCCCCTGGCAAACAGCTGCCACCTGCATCATGTAAGCATACCTGGTTTTAAACAAAAGAGGATGCTGGGAACCTTTCATCTGTAGCTTGACTGACCATCTCTTAGAATTAGGCCTGTGTGTAAAGCTGGGGGAACTGGATTTAAGGATAAGGACCCCCCCCCCCCCCCTTTTAAAGATGAGGGATATATCTTGTTACTGCCTTACTAGAGAGGCAGTGGCTAGGAAAAGCAGCTTCAATCGCAGCTGCCTGTGGGGCGGGGGGTGGAAAGCCCTTCGCTCTTTGCTAGAATTAAAGGATTTGTATTTTCCTGTCCTTCGGAGGTTGGGATATCTTCGGGATCGGTGTCTAAACGGCCCTCGCTGCACGTATGGGAGTCAGTCATTTTCCACATTTCAAGGACACAGAGTCAGGCTGTCACATTTGGAGATTTGGATGAAATAAGGAATCCTTAAAAAGCTACCTCTCTCGCTATATAAATATATCTTGCTTTCTACGAACGCATTGAGTGAATGATCGGATGCCTGAGATGTGATGCGTTGTACGTCCCTGGATTGAGAGAATGACTTGATTTGAGTAAAAGGAGGTCAGACTGGGATGATGGTGGGATGGCAGAGTCTAGTTTCAGCAGGATCCTCTCACACCCCCTCCCTGCTCCCTCCCTCTCCACAGCTCACTCTTCGCCATGGAGGTCTTCATGAAAGGCTTGTCCAAAGCAAAGGAAGGGGTGGTTGCTGCAGCTGAAAAAACCAAGCAGGGGGTGGCGGAGGCTGCCGAGAAGACTAAGGAGGGGGTGCTGTATGTAGGTAAGGAGCTGCATTGCCATTTGCGTCCCATCACCGGGTTCTGGAGTGTCCTGAGGAAATCGGGGGGGGGGGGGGGGAATACACCTAGGGTAATGCGGTGACTGGTGCCAGTGAAAATTCCCTGCAGGAAAGGAAAAGGGACCTTCCTCTAGCAGATCACAACCCAGCCCTTATTCGAGTCCTAAGAATCGGCTTCCCAGATGTCTGGAAAGTCAAGGGAAGCAATGAAATAGTGATGGGCTCTTCCCTAGGAACCAGAATGACCCCTTTTCACCCGCCTTCAATCCAGGAGTGTTTAGAAAAGTTAAAGAAGGGGCGGTTCTTATGCCCTTGGCATTAGACATCCGGCTGCAGTGGTAATTCGGTCATCGCTTGCAGTGGATGTAATATACCCCCCCCCCCCTCAAATGCATGAAGATGCATTTCCAGAGTGCTCACTACACTCCCATTCCATCAGCATTCCTCATGTGTCTCCTCTCTAGTGTACTCAGCTCATGCTTTCTAATCGTATCACCTTCAAAATCCAAACTTTGTTGCATTTATTAATTGGGATTTGTTACCCACCTTTATGAAGAGATTCACCCATTGTGTATCCTGCTCGTTTCTCTTTCTTTCTATTGGCTCCTTGGCCCCATTGCCCTCTCTCTGCAAGCAGACCTGCTCTCAGACTCAATTCCAGAACTGCCAGCTCTCAACCTAACTTTATTAATGGTGGCCATTTTGGATTCAGGAGGTGAGAGTTGTGGACATCTCTTCCACATCTGCCAGCCAAACCACAGATTGGGCAGCTTCCACTTCCCATCAGAGGTGTATTTGGAGGCAGCCTGTGGATATTTATGAGTGGTCTGTACATTTCTGGGCAACTGGCAACCCTGTGACAAGTGTCAACTCTATGACATCTACAGGATTGACACTTGTCCCACTTTTTATCAGGACCACTTATATCCTTCCTCATCCTGCTATCAGCTTCTGTCATGACTGCTACAATAGTCTCATTGCTACTCTCTTGATCTTGAGTGTCATCTTCTCCAACCCCTCCAGAACTTCTTGTACAAATTTTCTACTATACCATTTATAGAAGAAAGTGCAGAGCTGAAAGTGGCAGAGCTATTGTGCTGGGTGGGATGTTAAAAGAATGCAGACAGATTCTACTGGGTCTGCTGAGGGTCTCTTTGGAGAATGGAGTAGTTCCATGAGAACAGAGTAGGGCAAATATCCCTCTTTATTAAAGTGGTAGCAGAGCAGATACTGGAGACTGCAGGGCAAATAATTTGACATCAGCGTTAGAAAAATAAATGCAGATGCTTCTAAAAGAAAGGAGAATGATGTATCTCAAATCCAGTAGGATACAGAATCCCACAGCCTGGTTTTACCAGGCAGAGAATATGTCAAGTGAATATGATGAATTGCTTTGATAGGCTGACTAGAAACTTAAATCAAAAGTGGGCAACAGATGTGGTTTACTTGGATATCAGCAAAAATGTTAATACTGTCTCACATAGCAGGCTCATTAATTAAGCAGCCTGGGGGTGGATCTTAAGGTGGAGGACTAGATTAGAAACTGAATGAATAACAGCGGGTAGTGGAAATGGAATTCACTCAGAGGAAAACTTAGTCATTGGTATGGATGGGCAGACTGGATAGGCCATTTGGTTTTTATCTGCTGAGATTTTTTCTGTTTCTGTGAGAGAAAGGTGAGTAATGGAGCACCTCAGAGACTGGTCCTAGGACAGATTTTATTGAGTATCTTTGTGAGTAACATCATAGAGGTATTAGAAAGAAAAGTTTGCCTTACTGCAGATAGAAATAGAGAAAAATGAAGGCAGATAAAAACCATATGGCTTGTCCAGTCTGCCCATTCATGGCATCGACTATCCATTCCTCTACCGTAGAGATCCCATGTACCTGTCCCAAGCTCTCTTGAATTCAGATACAGCTTTGTCTCCATCACTGCCACCAAGAGGCTGTTCTATAAACTCACCACCCTTTCTGTGAAGAAGTCTTTCCTCAGGTTACTCCTGAGTCTGTCCCTTTTCACCTTCACCCTATGCCCCCTCATTTCTGAGGTTCCTTTCAATTGAGAGAGACTCACCTCCTGTATATTTATACCATGGAGGTATTTGAACATCTCTATCCTACTTCGCCTCTCCCACCTTTCTTCTAAAGTATACATAAGAAAGTCTATTAGTCTATCCCTATACGCTTTATGACAAAGACCACTGGTCATTTTAGTAGCTGCCCTCTGGACCGACCCCATGCTGTTTATCTTTTTGAAGGTGTGGTCTCCAGAATTATACACAATATTCTAAATGAGATCGTATATAGGGGCATTATCACCTACTTTTTCTTACCGGCCATTCCTCTCCCTATGCAGCCAAGCATTCTTCTAGCTTTTGCCATCACCTTTTCTACTTGTTTGGCCACCTTAAGATCATCACATATGTTCACATCCAAGTCCTGCTCCTCTTTCATGTACAAAAGTTCTTGTCTCCCTCATTCACAACACACAGGGATCCCACCTTGTATCCTATCCCAACATACCTTGGTTCAGTCACTGCAGTGACGTCTGTGGGGGTGGGGGGGAGGCACATACATGAGCTAATTCTGCAACCTCACTATCCTGGATCCTAAACCCACCTACTGTTTGTGCAATCACTGTAATTCTCTCATCTCTCCCCCCAGGACTTTGAGCACTGTCTGTGCAGCATCCCCAGACCTGACTGGTCCTTCATATGGGCTACCACTGAACCCCTGGGTTGGCACACTACCAGGATAACTTTTTATACTTCCTTTTTTTCAGGAAGCAAAACTCGAGAAGGTGTCGTGCAGGGAGTGGCATCAGGTACTGTGAAGTTCTTGCATTGCATGTTTCAGGCATCTCAGTGTTGTTCTGACCACATGAAGCTGGCTGAATCAGCAACCAGGTACCCCTACATTGGGTAAGAAATAAGACCAAGGACTGATGAGGGTACTGCTGGCACCATCTGATGCTAAAGGATCCTATGCAACCAAGCAAAGGGATAATCCCTTCATAGTACAGAATAGCAGGGCTGCCTGGGCACACAAGAAACACACTACATACTCAAGTACACACAATCTAGATGCATGCATGTGATTTAAGATATGGAAATTGTGGAATTCTTTTCTTTAAAACTGTGGCTATTTTCTGAAGTCTTGCTCCACAATATTTCTGTGGAACACAAATCCTCTCCCACCCTGTATCATTACAGCCTAGAGTTCTGTTTTAGGAATTTACTCTCAGGGGCATGAAACAGCCAGGAGGCTGAACCCACAGCCCTACTTTGAGCTGCGCAGGTCAAGAAATTGAATGTAGCATGGAACTCTTATTCCACCCGCACATTTTAAGTAACCACCCTAGTCCGTGTTTTATTTATTTATTTGTTGCATTTGTATCCCACATTTTCCCACCTCTTTGCAGGCTCAAAGTGGCTTACAATACATCATGAGTAGTGGAAGAATGCTAGAAAATAAACATTTAGTATTACAGAAGAATCTTGGTCAGCTGTCAAATATACTGACCAAAATTCCTTCCTAGAACTTTCCATGGAAACTCCATTGCCTAAGGCAAAGGTTGAAAATTAGACCCCTGTTTGTCATAGTTCAAGTTCTGCTTGTAACCTGGATTGGCCACTGTTGGAAACAGGAATCTGGGCTTGATGGACCTTCAGTCTGTCCCAATATGGCAACACTTAATGTACTTATGTGCTTAGGATTCTGAATGGAATCTTGCTACTCTTTTGGGTTCTACAAGGAATGTTGCTAGTATTTGGGTTTCTGCCAGGTACTTGTGACCTGGATTGGCCACTGTTGGAAACTGGATGCTGGGCTTGATGGATCTTTGGTCTATCCCAGTACGGCAACGCTTATATTCTTATGTTGTTTTCCTCAGATTCATATTTTGAAATAATTTGAGGAACTCTGCTCAAGTTTCTGCTCTTGGATGTTTCTGACACTAGTTGCATCTTAGATACTAAGGGGTCCTTTTACTAAGCTGCGTAAGCACTAATGCATGCTTACTGCAGCTAAAAATGCCTTACCATGGGGCGCAGTCAGGCCTCCTGCAGTAATTTTGGGACTGGTGTGCTCACATGCTAAAAAATAAAATGTAATTTCAGTGCTGGGACGGGTCTGGAGGTGGAGAGTGGGCGTGCAGCGCAGTCATTAGCCTATGAGCCCTTACTGCCTACAAAATAGGTGGTGCTAGAGTCCCACACGCTAATAGGAAAATTAGCACGTGACCATAAAATCGGCCATTTATCCCTGTGGTAAGAATGGCCTTAGCGTGCGGGAATGAGCTATGTAAGAGCTAAGGGCCACTTTCTACCGCAGTTTGGTAAAAATGTCCCTAAGATTTGAATTGGCTTTCGGTATTCAATTGACTTTGGTTTGCAGATGGATCTAGTGGTTCTGTAACATTCTAATCGTCTGAAGTGGAAATAGGAACCTGCTGCACTCTTTTGGTTTGAATGCTGTGTGTATGTTTTCCTCTGTCCTATAAGTTATGGTGTTCTTTTCTAAAGATTTTGATTTTATTAGTTCGTAAACTGCTAAGACCTGTTACAGAATTAGTGGGTTATCAAGTATTAAATAAGCATAAACATAAATATGAGAATTCTTCGAGCTCAGTTCCTCTTCTAGATATTAAAAAAATTAAAATAAATCCATTCCTGAAGTTCATGTTCTTGAAATCTTTAGTTAGTATCATTGCAATAAATTATAGGGACTGTTTCCCTAATAAATGTTAATTATCTTCATAAAGCACTTAAATTATAGAAAAAAAAACCAGAGCAACTGGGAAGCAGACAGCTGGAAGTATATCAGATAATAACAGTAAACAGTTAAAATATTTATTAATAAACAAACAAATCATCAATCAGCATAATAGAATAAGTGGGTTCCTGTTCATCTAGTATCATTGGCAAATCATGTAATAAATACCCATTAATTGTCTTTTGTTGTTGTTAAACCACTAAAAAATGTTGGGTAATGAGAGTGGGCTTACAGGAACCTACTGTTTATGTTATGTTGATTCATGGTTTGTTTATTAAAGAATATTTGTTATTATCTATATTAATAATTCTCACCTCCAATTCTGAAGCTCATAGTGTGGCAGGAAAACACTCAAGCCCTGTACTGTTGTAGCCTGTCAGCCACCACTCACTCTCACTCTCACTCATACATCCACCCTCAGCCACACCCCTTCCGGACATAATTCGCTACCTGAACGTTCTATTGAGGCCCCAAGCTCCAGCCACTTCCGTGAAGGGTTCGCAACTTCATGGTGGTGAAGCCTCTCTACTCACCATGTCTGTCGGACACGCCCTCGTGTCGACCGTGATGACGTCACAGCCGAACTGTGTACATGGAAAAACTATACAATGACAACACTCAAAACTGGAGACGGCTGGCAACATATCCAACATTGTCAGAAAGGCCAGGTTTTCATCATCAGAGGAAAACACAGCTGGGAAACAATGCTAACACTCTGCTGGGGGAAGGGACAACAGCCGAGGCCACAAGCTAACCATTTATCCTGCCGGCATTCTTGCAACTTACCGCGCCCACCACATAGGTTGCGTTGTGCCAGGCGCCACGGTCTACGAGACTCCCCTTCCTCCCTTGGCTCCAGCGCCTTCAGCACCCAGTTGCCAGGCAGTACGTCCGTGCTCGCACCTCCTTATAGGCCGCACCTTCACTGACAACGTTATCCGCCAATAACGACACAGGAAGACAGGTATGGACAACTAATGGAAACCCGAGCAGCTCCCCCCCCCCCTCTTCTACGAGACATGAACCTTCGATTCTCCATCTAACCTCCTTGGGGGTAAGTGTCCCACTCTGGAAACGGCATCGCAGCGTTTGCGTATCATTGGTTCGCATGTAATATGTTCCGCGAATTGCAGGGGGAACGGGAAATTAAAAGAAAACCTTGCTAGCGCCCGTTTCATGGGTCTCAGAAACGGGCCATTTTTACTAGTCATCTGATATTCTTCTGGCTGTCTGATTGCTGTTGTTGTAATACAACCTTACTTATTATATATATACAGGGCAATCTGCTTAAGTGCAAGGGTCTGGGACCAAAGAAATACTTGCAGTTAACCGGAGCATGCACTTAACCGTTGTGACCCAAAGACGCTTGACATCTGATAAACATATGTACAGTACTGTTTATTATGCATACAGTATACAGTCTCCGTTAACTGACGTTATACAATCTCCGTTAACTGACATTGGGCTTACTTGAAGTAATCAGTCATAGTCCTCTGCACACTCTTGTGTCTGTGAGTTCCATAGACTACGTCTGCCAGATGGTAAAAACTGTCATAGCACTGACATCCAGTGGCCTCCAGATAGGCCTGTATGGTGTTGAGACTCTCCAACGCTCTTGCAAAAGTGACAGGAGGTTGTTGAATTTCGTCAGCATGTGCCTCACTGATCATTTCATCAGCTGTTTCATCATCAGCCGTTGTCTGCGTGTAGGCGCATATCTGGACATCAGTGCTGTCGTCAGCTGTTTGTAGATCACAATCAACAGCTACGTAGTGATGAAACTCCTCTTCAGTAACACTGGCTGGGATGTTAATAGCCTGTTCATCTGACGCGTTTGCAACAGCTGCATCTGTTTCGTCACTCTCCATATCCCTAACAAAGCTTGCCCGCTTGTAGCAGTTCACAATGGTTGCCTGTGTAACATGATTCCAGGCTTCTTTCTGCATATGTAGGGAATCCAACAGTGATAGATTACGAGCCAGTTCAACAGCACGTTTATCCTTGCCAGTCTGGTCATCTATAACGCTCATCAGATGACGTAGCACAAGAGCCCGATAATGTTGTTTGAAATTGGAGATTATGCCCTGATCCACAGGTTGGATCAGAGAGGTAGTGTTTTGTGGCAGGAAGACCACCTTGACGTTAGACAGTCTGACATCATCACTGATTATCACAAAGCAACAAAATCTAACGCTTTTATGCCCGCATTCTAGTGTCTAACTTCTTTAGTCACTGCTTCCAAATTTTTCCAGTCATCCATGAATTTGCATTAGCCTCATATGACACAGGAAGTCACTTAACATTCTTGAAGCAATGGGGCTGTTTGCTCTTTCCAATGACGAGTGGTTCCAACTTCTCACTCCCATCCATATTGCAGCAAAGGAGGATCGTCAGTCGGTCTTTCAATGTTTTACCTCCTGTAGTTTCGGCTTGTTTGAATGCAAGTGTTCCATCAGGAATCGCTCGCCAGTAGAGACCGTTTTCATCAGCATTGAAAATGTCACGAGGTGCAAACTCGTTCAAGTTGGTAGGAAGAACTGAAACAACCCAATTTTCAGCACCAAAGACATCAGCGTCTTGTTTTTCACTATGCTATTCCCGCCCTTTTTACGTTTCCTGTGTGGATTTGTATTGTTTTGCCAGTCTTCCAGAAGTTGATCTTTTGGCTTCAAGACATGTGATGTTTGACTGGGATTGACACCATGTTCTTTAACAATAGATGCTTGACTTTGTTTGTTTTCTAATTTTTTAAGAACTTCTATTCGTTCAGCCAGTGTAAAAGTCTTACAGTTCCGCCGAGACGACGACGACGATGACTCCTGTGTACACTCTAACAACATTCTTTTGCTTATTCTGCCTGTGGCAGTTAAAGGGGCGGTAAATTTGAAATTTCGTTGGTTGTCACGTGCCAATCAGCTTCCGTATTCTGTTTGCGCGCTTATGCGGAGTCTTTCCTGCAGAGGAGCGGTCTTAAACCATGCATATAAGCTAATCTTGCACTTATCAGTGGTGTGCTAAACCAAAGTTTGTCCCTATAGAAATAGTGTTTTTAGCACACACTAACCATGTAGATGCCCATAATATTCGTATGGTCGTCTACACGGTTAGCGTGCACTAATTTTTAGTGTGCACTAAAAACGCTAACACGCCTTTGTAAACAGGGTCCTAGGTGTTTTCCCAAACACAGAGTAAGACTGTTCAGCGTATAGGTAATATTTCTAGTTCCAGATTCTGGGGTAATTTTCAAACTGTCTCTGCTTTGCTTTCACTTTGAAAATTTCCATGAGAACAATACACTCATGAACATAAGAACTTCCAGTGTGTTGTGCTGGGTGAGACCAAATGTCTGTCTCCAGCAGTGGCCAATCTGGGTCACTGGAAAGTACCCGGTAGTCCCAAATAGTATATCCAGTCCTTGCACCTCACTCCTAGGGGTAAGTGGAGGCTTCCCAAGTCTACTGGACTTCTTCTAAGTTAGATGCACATCTCTCAGCAACAAATTCTCCAATTTATTTTAAATTTGCTCTCTGCTAATTTCTTGAAGTCTCCTAATTCCCGGAGTAACTAATTGTTCCCTATTCACCTGTTTCATCCCGCCCATGATTTTATCAACTTATATCCCCTGTCTGCCTTGTCTTCACCAACATGAAGAGCCCTAACCAGTCTAACCTTTCCTCGTAAGGGCTCCATCTTCTTTAGCATTTTAGTTGACTTTTCTGTGCCTTTTCTAGTTCCTCTTTGTCTTTTTGAAATATGCAGCGATCAGAATTGCACACAGTACTCAAGGTGCAGTTGCAACATGGATTGATACAGAAGCATTATGGTAGAGAACAAAATGGAGACTATTTACAGAACATTTTTAATGTTTTATTTCCTTTATTGACCGTTGCCAGATAGTGAGCTAAGGATTTCAGTGTATTGTTCCTCATGACGCCAAGATCTGTTTCCTGCTTGACCACGTCTAAAGAGGAGTCCAGCACTGTAGACCTATAGTGAGGTTGGTTTTCCTTGCACGCATCACATTGCAGTAGTCCACATGTCACTGGCCATTTACACATCCAATTCTCCAGTCTGGCAAGGTCCTCCAGCAGTTCTTTACAGTATCCTTGGACTTTAACTGTTTTGAATATTTTTGTGAACAAATGAAAATATCAAAGGTGGAAGTACAAGTACTATAAATATAAGGTGTAGTATGAGCTCAATGCTTATGTACAACTTAATTATAAGAACCACTTTAAAATGAGCTAAGCCATAGCTGCTAAAGCAGATAATTTTAATCATTTGTCCCAAATGTTTCTAAGTGTAATCAAAAACGTGTGCTTAGCTGTGCTGTCAACATATAGCTGTAGAAAACTCGTCCCGATGCCAGCATTTTGGCAGGAATATACCTGTGCCAAGGGAACTCTTAAGCATCAATAAAACATTTCACTTGTTTATTTTAGTAATACGAATAAAGATGGCCGCCATTTGCTTTCAAGTGCCACGCCCCTTGGCCCAGGCATATTCATGCCGAAATGCTGGCACCAGGACATGAGTTTTCCTACAGCTTTGTGTTTTTGATTACAGTTAAAATGGAAAAACATAAAAATTGGGGGCAAATGATTAAAATGATCTGCTTTAGAAGCTATGGTTTAGCAAATTTTAAAGCGATTCTTATAGTTTCGGTTGTATGTAAGCATTGAGTTTCATTTGTTCACATATTTGGTGATTTGTTATGTCACTTTACATTATTTACGTTTTGAAAATCTGCAGATCTGGTCTGTTTTCCAGGTCATTGTTGAATGTTAAGTTAAACCGGTCCCAGCGCTCCACTATTTACCTCTTTCCATTGAGAAAACTATTAATTCCTAACATTTGCTTCCTATATTTTCTAATCTACAGAAAGATATCGACTTATCCCCTGACTTTAGGGGTCCTTTTACTAAGGTGAGCTGAAAAATGGCCAGTGCTAGTGTAGGTGCGTGTTTTGGATGCGCGCAGATCCATTTTTCAGTGCACCTGTAAAAAATGTCTTTTTTAAATGTTGGCCAAAAATGGATGTGTGTCAAAATGAAAATTGGCATGCGTCCATTTTGGGTCTGAGACCTTACCGCCACCCATTGACTTAGCAGTAAGGTCTCACGCGATAACCGGGCGGTAATGGTCTATGCATGTACAATGCCTTTTATCACCTGGTTAGTGCTGTGCGCTGGAAAATAAAAATTATTTTCTGGCACATGTAGTGGGCGCACATAAAAAATGAAATTACCACCCAGGCCACACAGTAGCCGGGTGGTAATTCCAAGCAGATGCGTGTTTGGCGCACGTAGGCATCTACGTGGCTTAGTAAAAGGGCCCCTTAATTTCCTGTGGAGTCTGTCATGAGGGACTTTATTAAATGCCTTCCGAAGATCCAAATGCACTATAATTCATCCAGTCACCTTTATCCACATTCTAAATCCATACTGGCTCTTGTCCATTAGGTCCAGTTTATTCAGATGACTAGTGATTTTTGTTCTAACATTAGCTTTCACCATTTTACATGGTGCTCATTGGTCTTTATTTACTTGCAGAGCTGGCCCAAGTGTATCTGATACCCTAAGCAAAATGTTAGCCATGCACCCCTCCTCAGAGCAGGAAGTTTGTATCAGAGGGAGCAGGACCCAGAAGATCTTGACTGCATGCCTGCTCTCAGAGGCCTGTGCACTTGGCTGTCAAGTGACAGAGATAGGGTAGACACAGCAGCAACAGTGGAGAAGCAGAGGGTGGCAGACCCTGTCCTGCTATGCCACTGTCTCCCACCCTATATGTATCCACTCTAAGCAGATGCCTAGTTTAACTAGTGGTAAGGATAGGCCTGGTTACTTGGATCACTGCAGAAACCCTTTTTGAAAAATGGTGTTACTATGGCTATGCTCCAGGCTTCAGATACAAAGACAAATTTGAATGATAAGCTAGAGATTATTAGTAGCAAGGCCACGGTTTTATATTCAATTTCTTTTAGAAATTTGTGATGAAGACCATCAGGTCCTGATGATTTTCTGCTCTTTAGTTTGTCAGTTAGCTCTAGCATCTCTTTCAGATTTCAGTGTAATTTTTTTTTCAGTTCCTCTGAATCATCACCTCCAAGGAATGGTTCTGGCAGGGATATGTTCCCAATATTCTCCACCATATTTTTTTGTTTGCTATTGCTTAATTCTCCCTGTGTGCCCTTTTTATCCTGGGTCATAAAGAGGCATATTTTCAAAGAGCTTAGACTTACAAAGTTTCATGGAGGAGCATTTTCGATAAAACAATCAAGCGGTGAACATGACCATTTTCAAACCTAAACAACTTCTATCTTATTGTTTTGAAAATGGCCATTTCCTTAGATGTTTTTAGATGTTTCGTGGCCAGTGAAATTTTCTTTTGTGACCATTTTTGGAAAAAAAAAAAAGAGGTCCAAGTGAAAAACGCACAAAATCAAGCCATTAGAATGTAGGTGGAGTCAGCATTCTTAGTAGACCGGCCACACAGACATCCCAGCAAAGCAGTGGGGCAGCCTAGAGGCACTGCAGTGGACTTCAAATAAATGCTTCCAGGTACACATCTCATCATTACCCCCATATGTTATAATGGGAGCCCTCCATAACCCACCAAACACCTACTGTACCCAATTGTACACCACTACAATAGCCCTTATGGCTGCAGATGTCACCTATATGTGAATACAGTAGGTTTTGATGGGATTTGGGGGGGCTGACACTTTCCACCACAAGTGTAATGGTTAGAGTGGATTATCGGCCTGAGCCCCCTTCTCTACAGTGCACTACACCAACCACTAGACTATTCCAGGGACCTGCTTGCTGCTCTAATAGGAACGGCTATAACATCTGAGACTGTCATAGAGGCTGATATGTACTGTTTCATTCACATCTTTGGGGGTGGTAAGGGATCAGTGACCACTGGGGAAGCAAGGGAGGATCATTCCTTTATTCCTCCATTGGTCATATGGAGGGGCATAATCGAAAGGGACATAAGTACATAAGTAATGCCACACTGGGAAAAGACCAAAGGTCCATCGAGCCCAGCATCCTGTCCACGACAGCGGCCAATCCAGGCCAAGGGCACCCGGCAAGCTTCCTACTACTACTATTTAGCATTTTTATAGCGCTACAAGGCGTACGCAGCGCTGCACAAACATAGAAGAAAGACATTCCCTGCTCAAAGAGCTTACAATCTAATAGACAAAAAATAAAGTAAGCAAATCAAATCAATTAATGTGTACAGGAAGGAGGAGAGGAGGGTAGGTGGAGGCGAGTGGTTACAAGTGGTTACGAGTCAAAAGCAATGTTAAAGAGGTGGGCTTTCAGTCTAGATTTAAAGGTGGCCAAGGATGGGGCAAGACGTAGGGGCTCAGGAAGTTTATTCCAGGTGTAGGGTGCAGCGAGACAGAAGGCGTGAAGTCTGGAGTTGGCAGTAGTGGAGAAGGGAACAGATAAGAAGGATTTATCCATGGAGCGGAGTGCACGGGAAGGGGTGTAGGGAAGGACGAGTGTGGAGAGATACTGGCGAGCAGCAGAGTGAGTACATTTATAGGTTAGTAGAAGAAGTTTGAACAGGATGCGAAAACAGATAGGGAGCCAGTGAAGCGACTTGAGGAGAGGGGTAGTATGAGTAAAGCGACCCTGGCGGAAGACGAGACGGGCAGCAGAGTTTTGAACCGATTGGCGAGGGGAGAGGTGACTAAGTGGGAGGCCAGCAAGAAGCAGATTGCAGTAGTCTAAACGAGAAGTGACAAGGGTGTGGATGAGGGTTTTGGTAGAGTGCTCGGAAAGAAAGGGGCGGATTTTATGGATGTTGTAAAGAAAGAAACGACAGGTCTTGGCGATCTGCTGGATATGAGCAGAGAAGATGACCCCAAGGTTTCGAGCTGAGGAGACAGGGAGAATGAGAGAGCCAGAAATAGAAAACGGGGGGAGTGGGGAGGTGGGTTTGGGGGGAAAAATGAGAAGCTTGGTTTTGGTCATGTTTAATTTCAGGTGGCGTTGAGACATCCAGACAGCAATGTCAGACAAGCACGCTGAAACTTTGGTTTGGATGCAAGGTGAGATATCAGGGGTAGAAAGGTAGATTTTGGAGTCATCAGCATAGAGATGGTAGAAAAAGCCATGGGATGAGATTAATGAACCAAGGGAAGAAGTGTAGATAGAAAAGAGGAGGGGACCAAGAACAAAACCCTGAGGTACGCCGACAGGCAGAGGGATAGAAGTAGAAGAGGATCCACCAGAGTGAATACTGAAGGTGTGGAGGGAGAGGTAGGAAGTAGAGAGTTGCAGGGAGACAGAAATCTTACCCATCCCCGCCCGTCCCCGCTGGAATCTTACCCATCCCAACCCGTCCCCACCCGTCCCCGCAAGAATTTAACCCATCCCCACCCATCACTGTAAGAATTTAATGGTACATAAAAGAAAATTCCAGTCAGCTACCTCAGTCTCTCTCTGGATTTGAGCCACACCACTGTAGGCAAGGAAGGAATGGAAGCTGAAACTTGGAACACTCTGATGGAGGGGCGGGGAAACCCATATTATCAAAAAAGATGGACGTCCATCTTTTGTTTCAATAATACGGTCTGGGACACCCAAATTTTGAAATTTTGGTCGTCCTTAGAGATGGTCATCTCTAGACTTGGTCGTTTCTGATTTTCGGCGATAATGGAAACCAAGGACACCCATCTCAGAAACGACCAAATGCAAGCCCTTTGGTCATGGGAGGAGCCAGCATTCGTAGTGCACTGGTCCCCCTGACATGCTAGGACACCAACCGGGCACCCTAGGGGGCACTGCAGTGACTTCATAAATTGCTCCCAGGAACATAGCTCCCTTACCTTGTGTGCTGAGCCCCCCAAAACCCCTCCAAAACCCACTATCCACAACTGTACACCATTACCATAGCCCTTATGGATGAAGGGGGGCACCTAGATGTGGGTACAGTGGGTTTCTGGTGAGTTTTGGAGTGCTAGCTGTTTCCTCCACAAACGTAACAGGTAGGGGGGTATGGGCCTGGGTCCGCCTGCCTGAAGTGCACTGCACCCACTAAAACTGCTCCAGGGACCTGCATACTGCTGTGATGGACCTGAGTATGACATCTGAGGCTGGCAAAAAATATTTTTAAAAATATTTTTTGAGAGTGGGAGGGGGTTAGTGACCACTGGGGGAGTAAGGGGAGGTCTATTAGATTGTAAGCTCTTTGAGCAGGGACTTTCTTTCTTCTATGTTTGTGCAGCGCTGCGTACGCCTTGTAGCGCTATAGAAATGCTAAATAGTAGTAGTAGTAGTAGTCATCCCCGATTCTCTCCGGTGGTCATCTGGTCAGTTCAGGCACCTTTTTGTGCCTTGGTCATAAGAAAAACATGACCAGGTAAAGTCATCCAAGTGCTCGTCAGGGACACCCTTTTTTTTCCATTATGGGTCGAGGACGTCCATGTGTTAGGCACACCCAAGTCCCGCCTTTGCTATGCCTCCGACACCCCCTCGTGAATTTTGGCCATCCCTGCAACGGAAAGCAGTTGGAGACGTCCAAAATCAGCTTTCGATTATACCGATTTGGACGACGCTGTGAGATGGATGCCCATCTTCCGATTTGTGTTGAAAGATGGGCATCCTTCTCTTTTAAAAATGAGCCTGATGGTCATTTAGGGCACTTTTTTGTATCTTAGTCATTATTAAAACAGGTCTAGACCAAATTGTCCAACTTTTAGCCCAGGACATTTTTGTTTTGTTCCATTATAGCAGAGAAAATGTCCAAGTGTTAGGAACACCCAGATCCCACCCTTAACACTCCACCAACACACCCTCTTGTAATTTGAAGGCGCTGCTGATGGTTTGCATAGAAAAACGTCTAAAAATGGTTACAAAAATAGTGATTTGGACGTTTTGGGAAGGAAAACATCCAAATGGCACTTTATGCCATTTTTAAGACATTTTTCTCTTTTGAAAATGAGCCCAATAATAACCTTTGGAACTATGTAAGTCTATGTGCTTTGAAAATGAACCTCTATGTCCTAGTTCATTCCCTCACATGTTTTTTGTTCATAATGTACTTGAAAAAGTATTTGTTATTAGCTTTTGCCTCTTTAGCAAGTACCTCCTCAAATGCTTTTCTGGACTGATTTATGTTTTACTTCTAGTTTATGCACTTTCCTATTTTATTTATTTGTCTTGCTTTTTTAAGGATGCATTTCTGCCTTTAATAGCATCTTTCGCAATCTTGTTCTTCTTTTGATACATTTTATCTGGGCTTGTAAGATGGAAATTTTCAAACGTTTCTGTGCCTCATGGAGACTTTTAACCCTTGTAACTGTGCCTTCCATTTTCTTTCCTATTCCATTGTAGTCTCCTTTTTTAACTTTCCAGATAGTTTCACCTTGAAAACTAGCTATTAGCCAAAAGGTATGTGGGTACAAAGTACCATCAGGTCCTGAAAAGTGTCCTTCATAGAGCAGCTTTTGCTTGCTCCAGTCTCTGTTCAGGGCCAGATTTCCTTAATGTTTCTCTCCATACTGACTTCTCAGAATTGGTTCTTCACAGTGGCTGAGAAGACGAAAGAACAGGCCTCACAATTGGGAGAAGCCGTTTTCTCTGGTGCAGGAAACATCGCCGCAGCCACTGGACTCGTGAAAAAGGATGAGATCCCTACTGACTTCAAGGTGAGATATTCTGTGGTGTCCCTCCCCTACTGCTATAAACCTCAGATACCTTGTGGCATCCCTCCCCTGTTGACCTAAACATGAGATACTCAAGGGCTGTTATCTTCATTGTAAGCCCCAAGTGGCAGCGTCCATCAACCTTAGATGTAGCTCCCTGATTTTCTTTCCCTAATACGACTGTATTACCTTGTCCAAGGCTTGCTGTTGGCTCTGCCTCTGGGCTGCTTTTCTTCAGAACTGCATGGTTCTTAGTGAGTTTGAGTTATGCATTGTACAAACTCCTCTGCTATTCTCGTAACACTGTACAAATAGTGAAAGTGCAGGTGACATTTCACGAATTCCTGGAAGTAAACAGGTCAGATGTTCCAGAGGCAGTGCAGGCAGCAAGAATTTGGGGAAGGTGATGGGGCATCAACAAAGTGGGAGAGATCCAGCTTGGAGATTAGATGATGGCATCTGACTGGGGGTTAATAGTGGCTGGGATGGGACTGGGGAAGAGGTGCTTTAGGGTAGAGGAGCTGGGGGAGAATTTTAGGTTGAGGAAGAAGAGAGTGAGTCTGGAGAATCAGTCTTTCTTTCAGTTGCTTACATTGCTGTAAGGGCAGCTGATCACTGGACTTGCTCCATCACTGGAGGAGGACCTGGGCTCGTTGCCAAGGCTGCTGGACACTAGTTGCTTTGTCTGAAGTATCTGGTCAAAGTGGCTTCTGTTAGAAAACTAGTGCAGATCACTGCCCTAGGTAACCCTCTTCTACTTACCTAACCTCCGACCTAAACATGAGATAGCATGAACTGTTTGTCCCTTCTGTTTTTCATCATTCACTCTTTGTTTCTCTTCATCCTTTCTGTACCCTCCACATCTCACTCTTCTTCACTGTGACCTCTGCAGCTTCCTCCCTTATCCACTCCTCCCATCTCTCACTCTCCATCAGTCATTCTCCCATAATTCACTCTCACCACATCATACCCTTCCTCTGGGTCTTT
Organism: Microcaecilia unicolor; assembly: GCF_901765095.1. Taxonomy (NCBI): domain Eukaryota; kingdom Metazoa; phylum Chordata; class Amphibia; order Gymnophiona; family Siphonopidae; genus Microcaecilia; species Microcaecilia unicolor. The sequence continues at coordinate 183,811,098 of NC_044038.1, read as the reverse complement.
ATCAAGACTACATCTGTGCTGTGGGGCAAACATGGATTCATAAGATACAGGGAGGTCTTGGGACCAGCATTGATAAGACAATGAGAGGTCTTGATTTGCAGCTGAGCTTAAAATAGTAACAGCGGCGAAAATGTGTAACAGAGCTTTCTGCAGCTCAGTCAAAACACATCAAGACGGCTGGAGGTAGACAGTAATTGGATTAGATGTATTCATTTGTTATTCTGTAGCAGATTACAATCAAAATAAGAAACATCATGATCAAAAACATAGTATCAGTTAAAACAATAAAAAATGATACACATTTTTCATTTACTGATCCAAGCAGGACCTTCAGTAGCTTCCTAAACTTGCTTTATGAATGAACTGATAATGAGTGTGATTGTTGGGCAGACTTTTATGAATTTTAAGACAACCTTGAAAACATACCTTTTCAAAAAAGCTATTGACATTACATTATTTGGACCAGAAGACCTTGTGATATAATTCAGTTGTCAATGTTTCACAGGTCCTGGAATGTGTTTGTCATGTTGCTCAGTTATTTTCTCCTTATTCCCTCCTCTCCTTTTGTTCCATTAAGGGTTAATTGGTTCCTACCTCTATCATTCCATCTATCTCTCTCTTTTGTATACCTTTTTTATTTCACCATTTGTAAAATACTTAGATATCTGTGATTTGCAGTATATTAAATAAAGCTGAACCTTGAGTAGCTCCTCTTAGCGGGCAGTGAAATGTTACCATATACCTTGCAACTATGTGGACTACTGAAAATGACTCCTTCCCCTGCTGGTTCAGTCATGTGTTTCCTGTTTCATACTGCAGCCTGAAGAGGTTGGCCAAGAAGCTTTAGAAGAGACAGCAGCAGAGTCTATTTTGGGACCAGAAGGAGAAAGCTATGAAGAGCAGCCCCAGGTAAGGAGAAAGAAGGGCAGTGAGTGTCCGATCAGAGCTCAGAAAAGTTTAGATGATGTGTCCTGGTGATGTCTAGCTGTGAAGGAAGAGCAGCTGACTCCCAAGCTGCTTACTGTGCACTATAGAGCGAGAGAGGGGGTGGGAGATTCCTCAGGTACTAAGAGATGCACTCATAGACCAGCAAGAAATTGTCCCAAATACACATCGATATGTTGCTGGTATATATTACACTAGCCATTAAGCCCGTAAAAATGGGCGAATATTGCAGCCCTCCTCTCTCCCCTGGCCTCACCCCGTCCACCGATCCTCCCCCCCATATCCAGCAACCCTCCTCTTTCCCTTGGCCTCCCCCCTCCCCTCATGTCCAGCAACCCTCCTCTCTGCCCTGCTCTCACCCCATGTCCAGCAACCATGCCCTCTCCCCCCTGCCCTCCCCCCATGTCCAGCTACCCTCCTTGCCGCTGCTCCCTCCCCCCTCCATGCCGGGCCCCCTGCACTGACCTGACAGCACCTCTCACCTCCGTGTGAAAGCGCTACAGGCAGCAGCAGATCAGTCTGCTGCTGCCTGCAGCACTTCCACACAGAGGTGAGAGGCGCTGTCAGGTCAGTGCAGGGGGGCGGGAGTGGCGGCGGGGATGGGGGGAGGGTGGAGGTTGGTTCACGCGATGTTCATTTCCAGGTGGCAGCGGCGTCGGCGTCCGACTCCCTCTCTGTTCCGCCCTCTGACGTCATGACATCTTGATGCGAGGGCGGGACAGAGAGGGAAGTCTGTACTGCGCATTTGCAGGTGAGTCGGTCACTTGCCGTTTATATGTTTGATACCTTGAGCTCTCTTTGGTAAATATGAGAGACTGAGATCATACCCAACATACCCTGGCTTAAGAATGAGGTTTATTCTTATCACATTGTCCAGAAACTTCTCTAGAATGTGCTCATTTCTGTCATATGTAGAGGGTAATTGTATTACCCAGAGGGCGCCTGAAGGACACACGTTCTGTAAGGGACAGTAGGCACTTGCTCTCCTTCATAGAATACTAGTATACCTGGGTGTACATGACCAGCACTTCCGCCATTCATAGACCTGACGTAAGTCTGTGCACCTGTTTCCAGAGGTTCATGCATCACTTCTGAGTTATGCATATGTCTACAGCCTCCTGCAAATGCTGCACGGTCACAGATATGTACACAGTTCTACAATACTACTCAGCTCCCCCTCTTGTCAGTTCTTGGACCAGTTGTTCCAAGAAACAGTCATTTATTACATCTAGGAATTTTACCTTTCTGGCACTCCCTGCTATAACATTTAAGCAGTCAATACTGACTACTTCCGCGACAAGGTCCAGAAGATCAACCTCGAATTCACCACTAAACCTTCTCCTCCTCTTCTTCCTATCACCCACTCCCTCAACCAATCAACCCAGGCCTCCTTCTCCTCCTTTCCTGATATCACTGAAGAGGAAACCGCCCATCTTCTCTCCTCCTCGAAATCTACCACCTGTTCCTCAGACCCCATCCCCACCAACTTACTTATCACCATCTCTCCTACTATCACCCCTCCCATCTGTCATATCCTCAACCTCTCTCTCTCCACCGCGACTGTCCCTGACACCTTCAAGCATGCTGTTGTCACACCTCTCCTCAAAAAACCTTCACTTGACCCTACGTGTCCCTCCAACTACCGCCCCATCTCCCTCCTACCCTTCCTCTCCAAAATACTTGAACGTGCATTGATTTTCTCGCCTCTCATACCATCCTTGATCCGCTTCAATCTGGCTTTCGCCCACTTCACTCGACAGAAACAGCATTATCCAAAGTCTGTAATGACCTGTTTCTCGCCAAATCCAAAGGTCATTACTCCATCCTCATTCTCCTCGACCTATCCGCCGCTTTTGACACTGTCAATCACAACTTACTTCTTGACACACTGTCCTCTTTTGGGTTCCAGGGCGCTGTCCTCTCCTGGTTCTCCTCTTATCTCTCCCATCGTACCTTCAGAGTATACTCTCATGGCTCTTCCTTCACCCCTATCCCGCTCTCTGTTGGAGTCCCTCAGGGTTCTGTCCTTGGACCCCTTCTTTTCTCTATCTACACCTCTTCCCTGGGCTCCCTGATCTCGTCTCATGGCTTCCAGTATCATCTTTATGCCGACGACACCCAGCTTTATCTCTCCACACCTGACATCACTGCGGAAACCCAGGCCAAAGTATCGGCCTGCTTATCCGACATTGCTGGCTGGATGTCCAACCGCCACCTGAAACTGAACATGGCCAAGACTGAACTTCTTGTCTTCCCACCCAAACCCACTTCTCCTCTACCTCCACTCTCTATCTCAGTTGATAACACCCTCATTGTCCCCGTCTCATCTGCCCGCAACCTCGGTGTCATCTTCGACTCCTCCCTCTCCTTCTCTGCGCACATCCAGCAGTTAGCCAAGACCTGTCGCTTCTTCCTCTATAACATTAGCAAAATCCGCCCTTTCCTCTCTGAGCACACCACCCGAACTCTCATCCACTCTCTCGTTACCTCTCGCCTTGACTACTGCAACCTACTCCTCACTGGTCTCCCACTTAGCCACCTATCCCCCCTTCAGTCCGTTCAGAACTCTGCTGCACGTCTTATCTTCCGCCTCAACCGATACACTCACATCACCCCTCTCCTCAAGTCACTTCATTGGCTTCCGATCAGGTACCGCATTCAATTCAAGCTTCTGCTACTAACCTACAAATGTACTCGATCTGCAGCCCCTCCTTACCTCTCAACCCTCATCTCCCCTTACAAATCCCTCCTTTCAGTACCCTTCTCCACCACCGCCAACTCCAGGCTCCGCCCTTTCTTCCTCGCCTCACCCCACGCATGGAACAAACTCCCCGAGCCCATACATCAGGCCCCCTCCCTCCCCATCTTCAAATCTCTGCTTAAAGCCCACCTCTTCAATGTCGCCTTCGGCACCTAGCCTCTACACCTCTACCCAGGAAATCTAGATTGCACAACTTGACATTTCATTCTTTAGATTGTAAGCTCCTTTGAGCAGGGACCGTCCTTCTTTGTTTATTTTGTACAGCGCTGCATAACCCTAGTAGCGCTCTAGAAATGTTAAATAGTAGTAGTAGTAATTGTAGTAGTAGTAATTGAAATCAACAACACACAAGCAATTCTACCTCATGCACAATTAGTTTGAGGGCATCTATGGCAGGCACAACATAAAAAGTGGAGAAAAAAAGACTTCAGAAAAATCAGATCCACCTCGTTCTTAAAGGGCACACCTTAGATATAATGAGGAAACCGTTACAATCATGTGTCTTCACAAAAAAAAACTCCACATTAACTTTCATATGAGCACTGCCATGTGCCACCACAAACATTGTAGGAGACTCAAAAACTCACTTATCCAAGCTTGGAAAATGTACTTAGCTCATTATATTGATGTCTTTGCCATTCATAATCCAATCCAGGTCCAAATGCTGTACTTTTAAAGTTCCTCGAATCCCGACAGGGGAGCCCTGTTTCGCTATACCACAGCTGCCTCAGGGGAATATTTTCTTTCTTTGTAATCCAAGCACCTTAAATCACTCTCCTTCTCCAAATCACCCTGGAACAAAAATGGCTGATGGCTTCCTTTTTTTCTTTACACATATATATACTCAGCGTCTGACGTCACATCTTCATCATCCAATGAGAAGATCACAGAAAAGCGTTCCATTCAATCGCCACATTTAAACCTCTCGGTATAACAGTCTTTAATTCAAATATCCAACGCTGCTCTCTCTGTCTTAATATCCGTCTGATATCTCCTCTGCATTCTGTCACCCTCAATTGCTCCAATACAACACATTTTAAATCCGAAAACTGATGATGATATTGAGCACAATGCGCTACCATTGGCTCATAAGTCTTCCCCGCTTGAATGCAGTGTCTATGTTCAATCAAACGTGTCTTTAAACTTCAAGACGTCTGCCCCACGTAACATAGTGCACACAGACACATTATGATGTATATGACATTCTTTGATGTGCAATCCGTATTAGACTGTAAAAAATACACACGCTTAGAATGCGGATCAATAAATTGATTTGATTGTGTCATAATGTTACACACAGAACAATGATCACAGGCCTTATGGCGCCCTTCTCTTGATCTTCTCATATTATCACGATTCCACACATCCGCTGGACATAAAACATCATTAAGGTTGGTATTGCGTTGAAACGCAAAAATTACTCTTAAATCCTGAAAACAAGGATGCACTTGTAGCATGGGTAGATGACGTTTAATAATCTTAGCCATCTTATCCGAATGGGCATTAAAGCGAGTCACGAAAGTCAACACGTCCTCTGAATCCTGAGTGTCTTGTCTAGGACTTAACAACCATTCTCTATGATTGTATTTTGCCCTTTTTTTAGCATTAGCGACTAATTTTTTAGGATAGCCTCTAACAATCAATTTCGCTTCCAGATGATTAGCCTGTTGTTGATAGAGAGCAGTGGAAGAACAAATCCGCCTATACCTGAGAAATTGGGCGAAAAGAATATTCATTCTATTATGATGTGGATGCATACTGTTATATTGCAGAGTGGTATTTCTGTCCGTAGGTTTAATATAAACAGAAGTCTCCAAATGTTCTTTCTCTAAGGTTACCCAGATGTCCAGAAAGGCAATAGCTGTGGAACTGTGTTTGGCTTCAAACTTTATTGTGTTATGACATCTGGGTAACCTTAGAGAAAGAACATTTGGAGACTTCTGTTTATATTAAACCTACGGACAGAAATACCACTCTGCAATATAACAGTATGCATCCACATCATAATAGAATGAATATTCCTTTCACCCAATTTCTCAGGTATAGGCGGATTTGTTCTTCCACTGCTCTCTATCAACAACAGGCTAATCATCTGGAAGCGAAATTGACTGATAGAGGCTATCCTAAAAAATTAGTCGCTAATGCTAAAAAGAGGGCAAAATACAATCATAGAGAATGGTTGTTAAGTCCTAGACAAGACACTCAGGATTCAGAGGACGTGTTGACTTTCGTGACTCGCTTTAATGCCCATTCAGATAAGATGACTAAGATTATTAAACGTCATCTACCCATGCTACAAGTGCATCCTTGTTTTCAGGATTTAAGAGTAATTTTTGCGTTTCAATGCAATACCAACCTTAATGATGTTTTATGTCCAGCGGATGTGTGGAATCGTGATAATATGAGAAGATCAAGAGAAGGGCGCCATAAGGCCTGTGATCATTGTTCTGTGTGTAACATTATGATACAATCAAATCAATTTATTGATCCGCATTCTAAGCATGTGTATTTTTTACAGTCTAATACGGATTGCACATCGAAGAATGTCATATACATCATAATGTGTCCGTGTGCACTATATTATGTGGTGCAGACATCTCGAAGTTTAAAGACACATTTGATTGAACATAGACACTGCATTCAAGCGGGGAAGACTTATGAGCCGATGGTAGTGCATTGTGCTCAATATCATCATCAGTTTTCGGATTTAAAATGTGTTGTATTGGAGCAATTGAGAGTGACAGAACGCAGAGGAGATATCAGACGGATATTAAGACAGAGAGAGCAGTGTTGGATATTTGAATTAAAGACTGTTATACAGAGAGGTTTAAATGTGGCGATTGAATGGAAGGCTTTTCTGTGATCTTCTCATTGGATGATGAAGATGTGACGTCAGACGCTGAGTATATATACGTGTAAAGAGAAAAAAGGAAGCCGTCAGCCATTTTTGTTCCAGGGTGATTTGGAGAAGGAGAGTGATTTAAGGTGCTTGGATTACAAAGAAAGAAAATATTCCCCTGAGGCAGCTATGGTATAGCGAAACAGGGCTCCCCTGTCGGGATTCGAGGAACTTTAAAAGTACAGCATTTGGACCTGGATTGGATTATGAATGGTGAAGACATCAATATAATGAGCTAAGTACATTTTCCAAGCTTGGATAAGTGAGTTTTTGAGTCTCCTACAATGTGGTGGCACATGGCAGTGCTCATATGAAAGTTAATGTGGAGTTTTTTTTTGTGAAGACACATGATTGTAACGGTTCCCTCATTATATCTAAGGTGTGTCCTTTAATAACGAGGTGGATCCGATTTTTCTGAAGTCTTTTTTTCTCCACTTTTTATGTTGTGCCTGCCATAGATGCCCTCAAACTAATTGTGCATGAGGTAGAATTGCTTGTGTGCTGTTGATATTTTATTCTACCCATTCCGGATATATTCGGTAATTGAAATCACCCATTATTATACTGTTGCTCAATTTACCAGCTTTCCTAATTTCTGTTAACATTTCATTTGTCTGTTCATTCTGTCCTGGTGGACGGTAGTACAGCCCTTCAAGAATACTCCTTCCCTTCCCTTCTTTTTTTCTCCACTTTTTATGTTGTGCCTGCCATAGATGCCCTCAAACTAATTGTGCATGAGGTAGAATTGCTTGTGTGCTGTTGATATTTTATTCTACCCATTCCGGATATATTCGGTAATTGAAATCACCCATTATTATACTGTTGCTCAATTTACCAGCTTTCCTAATTTCTGTTAACATTTCATTTGTCTGTTCATTCTGTCCTGGTGGACGGTAGTACAGCCCTTCAAGAATACTCCTTCCCTTCACACATGGAATTTCTATCCATAATGATTCCACATGTCTATCTGTTTCATGTGGAATATTTATTTTCTTTGACTCACTTCCCTCTTTAACATTTAGTGCAACCCCTCCCTGTCTGATCTCCTCTATCATTGCGATATAGATTGTTCCTTGTTGACACAGTGTCCCATTGATTGTCCTCCTTCCACCAAGTCTCTGAGATGCCTATTATATCTACTTTATCATTTAGTGCTATATACTCTAACTCTCCCATCTTATTTTTTAGGCTTCTAGCATTTGTATACAGACAATTCAAACTGTGCTTTTTTTCTTGCATCTACAAGCTGCTTAGAAGTTGACAGGGATAATGTGCATCCTTTCCCCTGCTCTCTCCTTAAACACAAATTTGCTTTCTTTCACCTTTGTTGAAACCTCTCTATTGGTATCTCCTAAATGTCCTGTTTCAATAGTATCCTTCAAGGATACGCCACACCAAACCAAGGAAAACAGAATTAGCCCCTGCTGTGCCTTCTAGAGGCTGTCTGTTAATATTGTAGGCTGTTGCAGAAAGTTCAAGTTTTAAAACTATAAGGAATAGGATGTTATACTATGGAAAAAAAAAGCTGTGCTACAAATTAAAGTTAAAACTCTAATCTGGGGTTTCCTGTGAGTATCAGCTCTTCTCTACATCGATGTTATGGTAAACTCTAGAATAGTCCTTTAACTGCTAGCCTATGGAATAGAGACTTTAAATGCTAAACAAACAAAGAAAACCCTATTCCTTAAACTGTTTTTGCTTAATACGTAGAGTAACTTAAAAATAAAGACACTGAGATAATCTATTTGTCTAAATCTACCTTTCCCAAGTTTAAAAGCAATTTTGTAGCAAAAAAACTTACCAATGAAGATTTGTCCTGCTCTGGAAGTCCTCACAGCACCTCTTCTGGACAGAGAAGAACTGGAAGTGTGGCTTCTTATGTGCCTGTGTTGTTTTGATGACACACTGGAAACAGTGTGACAATAGGGCCCTTTTCAACTTCCCTCTTTAATCAGTTACTCTGACTTGATTGACAGATAACTGAACACTATCACAATGTTTCTTACTTCCTAACAGGACGACCCTTTATAAAACATTCTCTGTGAAGGTAACTTTCTTTTAATAAATAATGTTAAAATAGTGACACAGAAGTAGAACTCTTCCTTGCTTTCTGATAGATATTCCTTTTTTTTTTTAATGGCTAAGCTGTGCTGCAAACTAAAGTTAAAACTCTAAACTGGGGTTTCCTGTGACTATCATCTCTGTGTTTCTTATTTGAGCTGGCTAAGCTGTGTTGCAAACTAGGCTCCTTGCTTGTGTCCTCCAAACCAGGGCCGCTGAGAGACTGGGCAGGCCCAGGGCCCCGCCCCCTGAGGTCGCTGCCGCTCCCCCCTCCACCCGCCCCCCTCCATCCGCCACCGGGTCGGGCCCCCTGCATTGAAATCACAGTGCCTCTCACCTCTGTGTGAAAGAGTTGCAGGCAGCAGGGCTGCAGATCGCCTCCCTTCGGCCCTCCTTCCCTCTTTGTGTCCCACCCTCGCGGAAGTTATGTCAGACGAGGGCGGGACACAGGGCGCTGCCCTGCAGAGCTTTCACATGGAGGTGAGAGGCATTGTGATTTCAATGCGGGGGGCCCAGCTTGGTGGCAGATGGTCGACGACAGAGGGCAGGTGGGACTGCGGCACCAGGCCCCCCTTGGAGGCCCAGGCCCGGGGAATTTTGTCCCCCTGCCCCCCCTCTCGGCGGCTGTACTCCAAACCCACGTTTCTCTTGATGCTGGCCAGTGTGTTTTCCGTGAGTTAGAGAAGTGGATGTTCAGTCTCATGTTATTGTTTTCCTTTTCCTCTTGTGGTTTTAAAATTGTGTGTTTTAGGTGTTCTGTGCACTTAAGGACATGTTTTACCTATTGAACCTTAAGTGCAAAGCTAAAGGTACGGTAAATGAAGGAGGAATGTCCAGAATATGCCCTGCATTTGTTGCAAAGGGCAGACACTTACCACACCTTTTTGTTACATGTCTCAGTAAATAACACGGGGTGCACCTAGGTATGGAAACTGGGCCCCAGTGCCAAAAAAATGGAAGAGTCTCTCACAGCAGTGCAACCTGACATCCCAAGCACTTAACTGTCCTGATTGGATCCATCCACCCAAACAAGATCAGGTCCTCCCTGGTCCAGACATTACCTCTCCCTCAGTCAGCACTCTCCTAAACAGTTTTGCCAATCAAGAACTGCCCCCTTTGGATAGTATTCTTTCAAGAACCCCACCAGGAACCATCCCCCACCAGGATCCACCCCCCAACAGATATCCCCCAAGCACTATACCTCACTCCTGCCATCCACTGACTACATAAGAACTCATCTGGGGTGAGATCTCACCCTGGTAACAGGGCTGGAGCAATTCCCACCCTCATAACCACTGGGATTCAAAATGGCAGCTATGACCCTTTAGTCTTCTATTTAAGGGGTACTGTCAAAGGGGGGAGGGGTACTCTCCAAAGAGGTCTGGATTGGGGGCTTCTTCATCATGGGGTGATTGTATTAGGGGGGCTGTTTGGGAGGATCAGATCAGGTGTGGGGGGGGGAGAAGGTCATGGACATGATTTTTTAAACATTTTCTGGGGCAGAGGTCACATTTCTTGACTGCCAATAGTGTGGCTGTATTTCATGCCACTATTAGTAGCTGTCAGAGCAAGACACACCCAGATCTCCACCTAGATCCTACTCCAAGAGTGCCCTAGCCCTCATGAGATTTTTTATCATGTGTGGATTCAATTACTGTAAACCCTTACCATGGTTTACTAAACATGCCCCTTATTCTTTTATTCATATTTCATTATGTTTTTAATTGTACATCTTCTAAGGGCTGTTTTTAATTTTTATTCTACATCACTCTGCTCTTGGGTTTGAAAAGCAGTTCATCAAATTCTAGGCTCCAGTTTGGCAGCGCACGCAGTTTACAACCTACTTACCACCACCAGGGTCTACATCACAGGGCACCAGCACAGGTTAGAACTCAGAGCACCACTGGGGATTGTAACCCAGTAAGCCATCTTGCTAGGAAAGTTTTAACTTCTTGTGTTCAGCTGCTTTGAACCTGGACAATGTTTTATGAGGCTAAATTCACTGAGTAGATGCAGCTGGGGAGTGATATTGTAAAGCACAACTTGCCTACCAAGCAGATACTTCTCATAGATTTGGATTTTGGTTGTTTATTTTTCCCAAGTTCAATCTTAAGGCCAGTTACATTCAGGTACACAAGTTCTTTCCCTATTCAAGTGAAGTTACAATCTATATTTGTATCTGATGTGCTGAAAGGTGAGGGGTATGTCAGTGGGGGAAACAGAATTTGAACGCTAAGCTCACTGGTTGTCAGGCCTACGTTTCTAATTATGATGATAGCCCCCTCCCCCCCCTCCCAGTGCTGTGGATGTGCATGAGTAGAAGAAGGAAGAAGTTAGATGCTGAACTCTGTGCCCTTCTCCATGTCTTCCATGTTTCATGGCATCTTCAATGCCCTGAAAAATCTTTGCCTACAATTCTGAAAAAGACAGACTAATGACATCATATAACTAAAGAAATAGTCCATCAGGAATATGCAGTAGCTCCAGGAATCACCTCCCCCCCCCCCCCCCCACACCATCTATATGTGAGGGCTAAGGCTGAATGTTACATCTGCTGTGTGGCTCCATCCAGTTGGCTCCTCTGCTCTTCCATTCAAAATAATAATGGTCTCTATGTTCTGTACCCCCTCCCCCATCTGTGTTTCAGGAAGAATATCAGAGTTATGAACCAGAGGCATGAGAAGTCGCTTCCCCAACGTCTCCACCAGCAGCAGCAGCAGCAGCACAAGGTGACTAGAACCTGGATCCTTTCCACCTCCCAGTTTCATCTCAAAATGACCTCCTTTCCTCCATCTACTCACCTTCCAGGAAGCTCCAGTGATGTCACGTTCAATGTGTCCTGTCCTACACTATTGTAAAAATGAAGCAACATAGAAAGCTGACAGCAGTCCGGATTTTCTTCTCCAGATGCTCATTTCCCTGTTTCCCTTCCAGAGAAATAAGCCTGGAGGTCTCTGTGAAATGGGGGGTTGGTTTGCTTCCCTCAGGTCCTTGTGTGTCTGCAGGTGCATGTTTTACCTGGTCTTAAACTGGAAAAGTAGTTGTAAATGGCCTGTGTGTGGCTAGAGATGCTCACAGTTTGGTTCCGTGTATATTCTATTTTTTTTTATGCATATGGTTAACTTGTGTCCATCCTGTTTTAAGAGAAAAGAGCCTCATCGTTCATGTGTGGTCACTCATCCCGTGTGTTCCGAGTGTGGTCAGTTGTTGATACATAGGTGAGTCTGCCAGATACTGCCCAATAAAACAAATTCCATACGTCTGCTTGCCTCTCTCTAGTGCTTTCACTGCTTAATGAGTAAATCAAAGGACAGGTTGCCAGACATGGACAGGCAGGCTGACAGGAGATCTGCTCAAATGCATCTTGGGAGGGCAGAGGGACTGACTGGCAGTGATACATTCATTTAGTCAACAAAGTAAATGAAACAAACTTGTGGCAAATAATGCTGCCTTTACATTTTTACAGTTACAGCTGAAAAAGTTGTGATCAAAATCCTAATAAAAATAATAATAAATATTGGGTTGCTCGTCCCAAGTATAGGAAGTGGTCAGTTCTAATCTCAGTGCCAGGGACAGGGTGGGGTAGGGTAGGACAGGGCAGGACTGCTGCTTCCAGGGATGAAAGCCACAAGAGACCAATCCCCACTTGGTGACCTTGAAAAGGTCCCAACATCTCCCCTGCAACACCAACAAGTGGATTCTGTTTTGAACATTGTAATTATGGGGTTTATAAAAATAGAAAAAGATGATATGATGATACCTTATCCACCTGCAGGACATCACTTCTTCTCCAAGTTAAGCTTGGATCCACTCTTGGGTCCGCTCCATTCTGGGGAGATGACTATTCAAATTTCCATAATTAAAACAAAACCCACTGCTCCCCTCCCCCATTTCTCTTACCCATCCTTTCAACCTGATTCTGACTATGGCACTTTACATTGGCTTCAGGACCTGCAATATAGGAACTACAGAGAGTTTGTCACTTAGAGGGTCCTTTACCTAAAGCTTAGTGTTGCACTAATGGACATTAGTGTGTTCTAAATGCTACACCTAATGGCCACGTACTGAGCTGTGGTGAAAGGGTAGTTCTCAAAGAAATAATATTCACATATTTTCCAAGCACAGCTTTGAAAATGATACCTCTTGGGATGTGTCCTGAAGAAACTTCTCAAAACCTTGCAATGTCCTCTACTCTCCTTCTCTGCACATATTCAACAGATTGCCAAAACCTGTCATTTCTTTATCTACAACATTAGCAAAATTCGCCCCTTCCTTTCTGAATACGCTGCCAAAACCCTTATCCATACCCTTGTCACCTCTCGCTTGGATTATTGCAATTTACTTCTCACTGGTCTTCCACTCAGTCATCTCTCTCCTCTCCAGTCTGTCCAAAATTCTGCAGCATGGCTTATTTTCCGCCAAAATCGTTATACCCACACTATCCCACTCCTCAAGTCACTTCACTGGCTCCCTGTCCGCTTCCGTATGCAGTTCAAAGTTCTCTTACTGACCTTTAAATGCATCCATTCTGCAGCCCCCCATTACCTCTCCACTCTCATTTCTCCCTACATTCCTCCCCGTGACCTCTGCTCACTGGACAAATCTCTCATGTCATCCCCCTTCTCCTCCACTGCTAACTCCAGGCTTCGTTCCTTTTCTCTCACGGCACCTTATGCCTGGAATAAACTTCCTGAACCTGTACGTCTAGCTCCATCTCTACCTGTTTTCAAATCTATGCTGAAAACCCACCTTTTCACTGCTGCTTTGACTCCTAGCCACTACTCATTTGCCTCCCCCCTTGTTCCTTCTCATCCAGTATTTCCCTCGCCCTTAATTGTCTTGTCTGTCTGTATTATTTTAGATTATAAGCTCTTTTGAGCAGGGACTGTCTCTCTGTGTCAGGTGTTCAGCGCTGTGCACGTCTGGTAGCACTATACAAATGCTAATAATAACAATAATAATTCTCTGTGGACTATTTGAAAGGGGAAGTAACCACTTCTGTTCCATAAGACTCCTTCCATACCTCCTCGCCAAGCCAAAAACTGCCAATCTATGCAGTCTTTCTTCTGAAGAGAACTAGTCCATTCTCTTTTATTGTTTCTCCTGCCCATCTCAGTACCTTTTCTGGTTATTCAAGGGAACTGGGAGCATCTCTAGTACTGGTGGCTGTTTAGGTCATACTGTTATGAAAGCATGAAAATAATAGTTTGGTGCATCTAGCAAGGTCTAAATTCAGTAATTATCAAGGTCCTAGTAGAAATGTAATGACACAAAAAAGTGAGGTGACTCCAGGGAGGATATCAAGGAGTCTTTATTATAAATCAAGCTGAAAAACGACCCGACACGGGTTTATTCTCCAACATAAAAACAGGATGTCAGTACATCTGACCCAACACGGGCCGTGTTTCAGCTACAAAGTCTTCATCAGGGGTCCTCATAAATGGGGAGAAAAGACAAATGTTATACATCAGACATTTAAAAATAAACTTAAACGATATATACATATTTAAAAATATATTAATGTGGTACAAAACATTTATCCATTTAAAAAGACCACTTTTTCCCAATACAGGAAGTGAATGTGTGACAAAAGAGGAGTGAACATACGGGAATAAAAGCATGAATACAGTGAGGATAAAAATGTGAATGAAATAAGTAAAGTTAAGTAAAAAACAATATAGAGAAAAAGTGTATGTGCATGAGAAGGTAGTGAGTCAACCTTTTAAAACACTCTTGGTCAGCTTGAGTCTTGTTTTTTGGGGGGACCTTCCACCCTCCTCTGGTTGTGATATTTCTAACAAACAGAGTTCCTTGCACTGGAAGACACTCTTTTGGGGGTGTGATCAGCATGAATTTGCGGCCCAGTTCAGCACTAGCTCCCTGCTCAGTCTCTTTCTTTCAGCTCAGCACCAGCTCCCTGCTCACTCTATGCCTACAGTCTCTTTCAGCTCAACACAGGTACTTGTGACCTGGATTGGCCATTGTTGGAAACAGGATACTGGGCTACATAGACCATTGGTCTGACCCAGTCTGGCTGTTCTTATGTTCTTTTAGCAGGAATTCACTCAGACTGTGCTCAAGGAAGATTCTCGAATTAAGAGCTGTAGAAGTTGGAGTCACTATTTTTAGATCACTTTGTTTCTGACACCTCTGTCTGTACCAACATTCTCACACCACAGACATGATCATGCACAGCCAGATATGAACACACATATGGACATATATAATCATGTATGCAGATCTGGATGCAAAACACAGATACATATACACATGGATGTTTAACTATAAATACACACCCATGGCATATCCAATCAAGGTGCGTGTGTTGCATACGCAACCCCTGTCAGTGCCATCCCTTCTCGCTCCCGCCATATCTCTCCCTTCTCTTCCTGGCCTGGCCGCGCAAAGATCTACAGTTTCCTCTCTCCCTCTTCCCCATCCCCCCCCCCCCCCCATACCTTAAAATCACTTCCAGTCTTCTGGGCAACACCAGTGGCAGTGCCACTCATAGGTTGCCTGCGGCCTGCACCGGGGCTTTCTCTCTAAACTGCCCTGTCCCTTCTGACACAACTTCCTGTTTTCTGAAGAGCGGGATGGTTCAGAGAGAAAGCCTCAGTGCAGGCAACAGGCAGTCTATGGCTGACGCTACCCAGGCAAGGACTGGAAATGATTTTAAGGTATGGAGAAGGGAGGTACAGGGGGAGGGAGAGAATGCAGCAGGAGGGAGAAGGGAGGAAAATAGCAGATGCCCCCCTGTCGAAAATTCCTGGCTACGCTACTGATACTCATTCCTTATTAGACATAGCATCACTTTACCACTGATTCTTGTTACTAAGCAACCAGATGCGCAATGAACAATTATTGGGTGAGAAAACAGAGTGAGCATTGAGGGTGACATTCACACACACACACTCCCTACAAGAAATACACATAGCATGCTGAGAAAAACACACACTGCGACACCCACACACAAACATTCACAGTAACAAAGCATGCTGAGAAAAACACACACTGCGACACCCACACACTCACAAACATTCACAGTAACAAATACAGCATGCTGAGAAAAACACACACTGTGACACCCACACACTCACACACACACACACACACATAGCATGCTGAGAAAAACACACACTGCGACAGCCACACACTCACAAACATTCACAGTAACAAATACAGCATGCTGAGAAAAACACACTGCGACACCCACACACTCACACACACAAACACACATAGCATGCTGAGAAAAACACACACTGTGACACCCACACATTCACAGTATGCAGAGCTGAAGTGCATTTTACAAGGATCCCAGACTCACTAGTTCCCCTGCCTGATGCACTGAGGGTGGGTGAAGCAGAGAGAGTGAATGGTGCAAGTTGCAGAGCTCTTGGTGTAGGAGGTGCAGAGGTTTTCCTACAAGACGATATTAGGCTTGAGAGCTCGGCCAGTATCCGCTTGAAGGAGGAGGAGAAAACTGCCCAGAATACATGAACAAATAAGTCAATTTAATTTTATTATTAAAGATTCCAAAGCACCCTTGTTAGTATTAGCTATTTCTGTACTTCATGTCCACATGAGTAGCCCCCTGAATCACCTCAGCTGCAAAGCCTGTGTTTGAAAGAGGAGCACAGCCAGCTAAGTTCTGCCAACCCTGGATAGTACGGCTGGAATCTAGGGGTTGAAATCAAACCAGGACAAATGTTGGAAAGCCCTGTGAGTATTAATTAGTAGGTACTGAAAGCAAGAGGTGTCCTTGAGGTGCACTGCAGTGTGTCCTCTAGCCTAATACAGAGCTTTGATGATCTCTTTGGACTCTTTGCATCATATGATATCTTCTGGTCTTGAAAGTGAGTTGGTGCCTAGGCTTTGGAAGATCACCTATATCCATCCTGGACTTAAAATCTAAATAAAACTGGAACTATCTATTGCCCAGTAGCAAATCTGCCCTTTATTTCTAAGGGAATTCAATAACTTGATGCCTAATGTTAAGCAGCAAATGCACATGCGTGTTATCAAAAACTAGCATGCCCGTCAAAGGCACTGGTAATTGGCTATTATGCAGTTAAGTGCAAGGACAAAGGTGGGTAACCACGGTCCATGAAGGCCACAACCCAGTTGGGTTTTCAAGATTTCCACAATAAATAAGCATGAGATTGATTAATTTGCATGTACTGCTTCCATTGTATGAAAACAGATCTCATGCTTATTCATGGGTGCTGATCTTGAAAAATGGACTGGGTTGTGGCCCTCGAGGACCGTGGTTACCCACCTGAATACTAAGCGCTATTCCGTAATGGATGTGCCAAAGTTACTATGTGCATCACTGCAAGGAGGCAAACACACAGAGCATGGGTGGGCCATGGACGTGTACCAAGCAATGTGTACAACTTAGAGGACAGTGTGCATTACAGGGTGAACTTAGGCCTGTCAACTTACCCCACCACTGACCTGTCATAAGTGGGCACACCTACATTTTGGCATGCCGATGAGGCTTTGCGCTAGTATTCAAGAACGGCTTAAGCCCATTGTGACACCTAGTTATAGGATTGCCCCAGTAATATTCACTCAACTTATACATTTTCTAGCTGATAAATGTCTTACATCTTCATCAACCAGGTTTTTAAAAGCATCACAATACAGAACAGCCAACTAGATTGTAAGCCGCCTAGACATTTGTTTGATGGGCAGGTTAGTAAGTCTTTGAATAAACTTCTAGATGTAAAAAAAAAAATGACTGCTTCTTGGAGCAACTGGTGCAGGAACCAACAAGAGGGAGAGTCCTTGGTGGCATGCAGGGCATGGTATGAGAGGTAACAGTGTTGGGCCCGCTGGGAACAGTGATCATAACATGATCAAGTTTGAGCTACTATCTGGGATGAACCCGCAAAGGAAATTACTATAGCTGCATTTAATTTTCGAAAGGGCAACTATGATAAAATGAGGGAAATGGTTAAAAAGAACCTCAAAGGATCAGCTGCAAAGTTAGGACATTAAATCAGGCATGGACGTTGCTTAAAAATACCATCTTGGAAGCCCAGACCAGATGCATTCCATGTATTTAGAAATGTGGAAAGATAAGAAAACGACAGCCAGGATGTTGGTGTTCCCCAGGGATCTGTCCTTGGACCCCTTCTCTTCTCAATCTACACCTCTTCCCTGGGCTCCCTGATCTCATCTCATGGTTTCCAGTATCATCTCTATGCTGATGACACCCAACTGTATCTCTCCACACCAGACATCACCGCGGAGACCCAGGCAAAGGTATCGGCCTGCTTATCCGACATTGCTGCCTGGATGTCCAACCGCCACCTGAAACTGAACATGTCCAAGACCGAGCTTATCGTCTTTCCACCAAAACCCACTTCTCCTCTTCCTCCACTTTCTATCTCAGTTGATAACACCCTCATCCTCCCCGTCTCATCTGCCCGCAACCTCAGAGTCATCTTTGACTCCTCTCTCTCCTTCTCTGTGCATATCCAGCAGATAGCCAAGACCTGTCGCTTCTTCCTCTTTAACATCAGCAAAATTCGCCCTTTCCTCTCTGAACACACCACCCGAACTCTCGTCCACGCTCTCATTACCTCTCGCTTGAACTACTGCAACTTACTCCTCACCGGCCTCCCACTTAGCCATCTATCCCCCCTTCAATCTGTTCAGAACTCTGCTGCACGTCTCATATTCCGCCAGAACCGATATACTCATATCACCCCTCTCCTCAGGTCACTTTACTGGCTTCCGATCAGATACCGCATTCAATTCAAGCTTCTCCTTCTTACCTACAAATGCACTCAGTCTGCTGCCCCTCACTATCTTTCAACCCTCATCTCCCCTTACATTCCTGCCCGTAACCTCCGTTCACAGGATAAATCCCTCCTCTCAGTACCCTTCTCCACCACCGCCAACTCCAGGCTCCACTCATTCTGCCTCGCCTCACCCTATGCTTGGAACAACCTTCCTGAGCCCTTACGCCAAGCCCCCTCCCTGCCCGTCTTCAAGTCTTTGCTTAAAGCCCACCTCTTCAATGCTGCGTTCGGCACCTAACCCTTACCATTCAGTGAATCCAGATTGCCCCAATTTGACTGCCCCTATCGGACTGACCGTTCACTTGTCTATTAGATTGTAAGCTCTTTGAGCAGGGACTGTCTCTCTTTGTTAAATTGTACAGCGCTGCGAAACACTAGTAGCGCTCTAGAAATGTTAAGTAGTAGTAGTAGTAAGTGAAATAGGCTATTAGAGCCAAAGGATATCCTTCAAAGAATGGGAAAAAGATCCAAATGAAGAAAATAAGAAGTAGCATAAGCGCTGGCAAGTTAGATGCAAAGCATTGATAAAGAAGGCTAAAAGAGAATATGAAGAGAAACTTGCAGAACAGGCAAAAACTCACAGTAGCAACTTTTTCAAGTACATCAGAAGCAAAAAGACTGTGAGGGAATCCGTGAGACCGTTAGGTCATGAAGGAGCAAAAGGGGCAGTCCTCGACTTAAGGTTACCCCATTCACTTGTCTAACTTGAGGTCTTCACTGCATAGACCCTCACACTCTTCCATCACTTTCAAATTTCTTTCCCACACACTTCTTAGATTGTCCATTAGAAGAACAGGCCTCCTTCTGGAATTCCTCTCTTCAAAGGACATTGGACCATGTTGAACCATTAAAATCTGTCACTATACGACCAATGAAAAATCAACCCTGGTTTCATTCAGGCCTCTGTGTCCTCAACAGGCCCGCAGAGTTGAACGTCTATGGAAATATAGAAATAGGGAAGGGACATTAGGAGGCATATTTTCAAAGCACTTTGGGAGGCTAAGTTCCATAGGTTTCTATGGAACTTTGGGAGGCTAAGTGCTTTAAAAATATGCCTCAAAGTAATCAATCCAAACAGGACTCCAGAGGTTAATGAAGAAAGAAATGTTTATTGCCACAAAAAGGTTCAATGGACTCTACACAGTCCCATGTTTCGGCAGTAAAATATGAGTAGTATAAGATGATACAATATGTAAAGCAATACAGAAAAACTCAAATGCAGAAAACAACCAAAACAATTACACTACAGAGGAACAATACTCACATATTACACAGAAACTACAAAGGAGTGATTAACAAAATGATAATTTATTGAGCAAGGTTACATCTACTTAGTTGTCAGCCTCACTGGTTGAACACTGGAATGAAGCTGGACACATGATTGCTGGTTTAAAGTTTTCTTGTATTTTGGACCCTGACAGTGGTGAACAGAGACATCCCTTCCCTACTTCTTGGATTGCTATTGTTTGGTAGGGAATCTTTTTTTGATTCGTCAGGTGTTTTGGATTCTCACTGGAAATTAAGGCGAGGTAGAACTACAACGGCTGGGGCTGCAAAGAATGTATTTCTCAGTACATACAGAAGAATGATTAAGCTCTGCTGCTTCTGAATAACCGGGCCATTGCCTTTCTCTTGGAACATAGAGAAGCTGAAGGAAGGAGGCAGTGTGTCCATCCCACCAACAAGTTTCAGCCAGGTAAAACACTTGTACCTCGGGCTGCCCCGGCTTTCGTAGAAGACTAAATAAATGCAATGGTCCCTCCGCTTTGCTTTTTCGAGTCCCTGCACCGCCTGACATTCTTTTATTGGTCTGGATTGTGTGTGATCATGCAATGGAAGCAGCTTTTCTTCTGTCTTCTGCAAATCAGATGCCTCCCACACGCATGCTCCCACAGGCAAAAGCATGACAACCAAGGGGAGAGGGGAGAGGAGAGGGAGACAGGCAGGCAAGCAGGGGCAGAGGCAGGCACAGGCAACTGCTGGTCTCAGCAGCTCTCCCCAACTCACCCAGGTAAGGGCTTTATTTCCATCCTCTCCCGAACCCCTCTCGTGGCTTTTTGGCTGATAATCCTCTCCTTGAGGTGCTTGTCCTGTTTCCCCCCCTTTGGACTGATCTGTTGCACGTGTTTAGACTGGGAGAGTCTTCTGGGTTCTTTGCCTAATCTGTTGACCGATGTAGCTCTTTCTCATTCAACCACTTGGTTGAGCTATTTTCCAAGAGCAGGAACGGATCCAGCTGACCCACAGGAGTGGAAGAGCAAGGTGGGGAAGTGGGCTCTAGGTCAGAAGAAACCTTTGTTGTCCCTGACCTTTGCTACTGGATGGAGCCATTTCTGGGATCGCTTCGATCTGAGATCTGGAGGTTGATGCGCCAGCGGGAGAGGGGGAGCGCCTCCTGCTGCCCCCAACCCGAAGCGCAGGGAACCGAGGCTGCTCCTTCTTTCTGCAGCTTCTGGAATGTGGGTCTCTTCTTGGTACATCTGCGGTGTGTTTATTTCGAGATGCTTATTTTGCGTGTTGGAAAGTTCTGCAAATGTTGCATTTGCTGCAGTGTCTTCTCCATACATTGCATATGCAGTGAGTGTGTGTATTTTTGCATTTTGACAGAGGGGATTCCAGCATTTGTTCAGTCTGAGATGTTTGTTTCCTAGGAGACCGTTCCCTGCATTCATTTCTCTCTCATCTCTGGTCTCAGGCTTCATTTTGTGTTACATAAACACCTCCGGCAAGAAATGAGTCTTCTGCACGTTGTCCTGCACTGCTTCCCGGTTCTGCAGCCCAGTGAAGGATAGGGAATGGGGTATTGAGAAGTGACTCTTACTGCCCAAGTGTTTTTGCTAAGCCTTTCTTGTTTTACATGTTTGTATCCTTTGTAAAAGAACATTTCAAAACGAAAACACACCTATGATATCTTTTTTATTACAGTGGCCAGAGAAAAGTGAAAGCAATCTGCTACCTTTTCCTTAATTCAGTTGCCCTAAATCTATTAATTAACCATCAAAAACATCATCCTTCCATTGTTAAACAGCATGTAAAATGTTTTATGGTAGGTTGTCTTCAGCTTTCTTAATTTGGATAGAGTAACTACAATCAGTGAAACAACTTCAATTGTGTGTCTTTGTCTTGAACCTGGAGAGAAGAAAGAAGGGGTGACTTGAATGGAGGAGCACTCAAACATTTTGAAAATAACAAAAAAAAGAAACCAAATATGATACATTGTCAAAACCATTAAATGTCACTGTCAACAGATTTCAAAAGCTGGACTTTACAGTCTAACCACATGTGCCACTGGCTCTTGGCAACAGGTATTATTTGGCATTACACATAGCAACCATTAAGAAGGCTGTATGGTTCAGTCTCTAGGTTTCATAGTACAATTTACAACAAAGAAAATGAAATACACATCTGAATCAGTAAGAAGCAGCCCCATCAGGGATTGGGGCAGGGCTACTGCAAGGGTATTGGATGCCCTAACCAAACCTACCCCCCCCCCCCCCCCACATACACACACACACACACAAATAATGAGGGCAATTTCCAAAAGTTACCAACCCAGGTAAATGGGCTATTTGGAAACTGTCCACTCATCTGCGGGTAAAAGTAGGTATTGATGGTTCTTTGACTTTGTGTAGCTCTCAGGACCTATTCGTTGTTCTGGCTGTTCTGCTCTTTGCTGCCCTAGGCCAGTGGTTCTCAACCCAGGCCTCAGGACACAACCTAGCCAGGCAGATTTTCAGGATATCTATAATGATTATGCATGAGGTAGATTTGCATGCCCTGCCTCTTTTGTATGCAAATCTATGTCATGCACATTCATTATGGATATCCTGAAAACCTGACTAGCTGGGTGTGCCCAGAGAATCACTGCCCTAGGTAATATCCTAATCTTACCTGATGGATGGGCTGGCCCTGGATAAGGGTGTGGCAGTGCTGGAGAGGGCATGGTGGGGAAGTATTCAGAGCATACATCATGGAATTATTTCCAGTGCGTGTCTCTTGTCTGTGTTGTGTATTTGTATCTGTATATTTCTGAGACAGCGGAATGGGATGGCCAACAGGGACTATGGCCCCATCACGATTTTGCCTCTCATGTAGAAAGCTTGGAGCAGAATTGGAGATTGGTTTGTTTGGCCCCTCTAAGCAAAATTATGTTCTGCTGCCCCTGTATATATCTATGTGTGAATGTGTATTGTTGGTCTTAGTAGAGAATGGGAAAAGGCAATTTGTAAGAAGCAATTCCCTAACTGCTGAGTTTCAGTGTTGTCAAATTTTCTGTATGCTGCAGAAGCTGGAACGACTACTCTACTGTAGAAATGCACTGAGTCAGTTTTTTTTTTTGGGGGGGGGCTTATTTCTCTGAACCCCCCAGTCCAGTGTGGCCTATTTTCAACTTGATGTGGTTTTTTGTCCAGTTTTTCCACTTATGCCAAACATGGCCCCATTCCATGAATCAGTAGAGAATCCACAAACGTGGAGAACTCAACGAAATCCCACGGATAGTCACAATATAACAAAACAGTGGGTAAAAAACCAGGAGTTCCAGAGTAAAGATGAACCAAACTTTATTAATCAGTATATTGACTCAATATACTGATTAATAAAGTTTGGTTCATCTTTACTCTGGAACTCCTGGTTTTTTCCCATTCCATGAATCTTCAGACTTACTTTGCCCCAGACCGGCAGATGGACAGACAGACAGGTATTCTTGATCTCAATGTATAATTTCTTTCCAGCATCCATTGGCTTGTAAAAAATGACACCAGCACCTGTCTTTCAGAGGCAAAGCAGACAGAATGAGTGATAGAGGGTTTTCTTCCTCCTTGCTCAGTCTCCTTGTTATAGTGAGATCATTTCTTCTGTAAAAGAGCTGAGTTTCTCATTAATGGAGGTTTGTCACAGCCTCCTGGCATTGCACCTGTGATGCTATAAGACAGCAGAAAGCTTGCACAGACAGTAGCGCCCAGAGCAATGTCTGCACACAATTTTCTGACCACCTCAGAAAAGGGTTTTGCACAAAAGCTAACCCTGCGTAAACCTCTGTGTTAGACCCCAGCACACAGTGTCTTAAAATGAATGATCATGAAGTTGTTAGCACAGGAGAGCACAAAGCAGGAACCTGAACGCTAGGTCTGAGGAGGTGTAGAAAAGTTAGGTCGTGCTTCTGCAATAGCGTCTGTGAGGATTTACTGTCAGTTTCTTCTTTTTACTGCAAGCAGAACAGTACCCACAACTTTTTTCGTGAAGAGTTTGGGTAAAAGACAAAATAGGGGTGGTGCTAGTCCAGCACACAGTTCTGGGCAGAAAGAAATTGCATCTGTGTGTGTTCTGTGCATAGATATTGGCATGACAAGATGCACAGAATCCTATCCCAGCACAAGCAAAGATGTGTGCTAATACCTGGACATGCAAACAGTAGTAGGTGCCCTTAGCCAGAACCTCCTGGTGTTCATGTTTCTATTGTGCCCTTCCTGATTACTGTACAATAATGTACACACATCACTTGCTCACTGCATTGGCAAGCTTTGCATTAGAAGCTGTGTCTACGGCTCAAAAACCAGCTTTCCGCATCAGCCCCACCATTAGTTTGCTAGAACTAATGGGACTGTGTAGGCTGTGCTTAGTAAAAGCTTAGAGCTCTCTCTATCTCCTCCCCCAACCCATATGAAACCCATGTTACCATCAGTCTTCAAGCATCGTGCAAGGGACTGCTGATGCTGTAGAATTAGGAGTTATCTGGAAGGACCCACCATGGGCATCTGGTAGCAGGATGTGACCTGATTACTTCTTCGATCCTGCCAGGGCAGAATTGATTTGCTTTAGAAATGCCATTGTTTAAGAGCCTGTCTGATTGTTCTGAAGGAAATAGGTTTTCTCTTGTTGAAGCCACCCCCTGTAAATTAGAGTTCTCATCTTTCTCCTTTCTCCTTCAGCCGAGCTCTCACCGAATGACACATGGGAGTAAACAGGGTCTTTAAAATGCCAAGCGAGTTATCAGTCAACAAGTGGAAAACATACTCATCCAACCACACTCCTCAGACACTGTTCAGGGAGCCAGGATTTTAATGGTACTTGGATTCTTTCCTGATCTGAGCTCCCAGACTCTTGGCAGGAAATGGATTAAGTGTGTTCATTTAAAAAGGTATCACTTTTTTGGGTATTTTTTGGTTTGATTTTTACTCATTTTTATTTTGGTGCAATCTTATTTGAACGAATTCACTGTCTAGATCAGTGGTTTTCAAATGCTGTTTGGATAAGAAACTTATAATATAGAAACAGAAAAAAATGTAGGCAGATAAAGACCATATGGCCTATCCAGTCTGCCCATCCAGGCCATCTACTCTCCCTATCACTCCTTTAGAGATTCTATGTAGGTCTCCCAAGCTCTGTTGAATTCATATACTGTTTTCGTCGCCACCTCTTCCACTGGGAGGCCATTCCACAAATTTACCACCCTTTCCATGAAGAAGAATTTCCTCAGGTTACTTAATTTTTTTATTTTTTGTTACATTTGTACCCCGCGCTTTCCCACTCATGGCAGGCTCAGTGCAGCTTACATGGGGCAATGGAGGGTTAAGTGACTTGCCCAGAGTCACAAGGAGCTGCCTGTTCCCCTTTCACCTCCATCATATACTCCCTCGTTCCAGAGCTTCCTTTCAATTGAAAGAGACTCACCTCCTGTACATTTGTACTGCATAGCTATTTAAATGTCTGTATCATATCTCCCTTCTCCCGCCTTTCTTCCAAAGTATAGATATTGAGATCTTTGTGTCTGTTCCCATATGCTTTGTGATGAAGACCACTAGCCATTTTAGTAGCCACTCTCTGGTCTGACTCCATCCTGTTTACAACTATTTGAAGGTACACAATATTCTAAATGAAGTCTCACCAGAGTCTTATGCAGGGGCATCATGACCTCCTTTCTCCTACTGGCCGTTCCTCTCCCTATGCACTCAAGCATCCTTCTAGCTTTCACCATCACTTTTTCTACCTGTTTGGCACCTTAAGATCATCACATACAATCACACCCATGTCCTGCTCCTCTTTCTTGCGTAAAAATTCTTCACCCCGCCTAAACTGTATCATTCCCTATGGTTTTTGTGGGCCAAATGCATGACCCTGCATTTTTTTAGCATGAAATCTAAGCTGCCAAATTCCAGACTATTTGTCTAGCTTTGCTAAGGCCTTCCTTATATTATCCACACCATTAGGGGTGTCTACCCTATTGTAGATTTTGGTATCATCCGCAAAGAGGCAAACGTTTCCAGAAAGCCCTTCACCAACAATATAAATTGAAATTCTGCAGAAGCCCATCTCTCTCTCTGTCTGTCTCTCTCTCTCTCTGGCTCTCTCTCTCTCTGTTTCTGCTCCCTTTCCACTGGATATGTCAAACCATTTACAGATACTTCCAGAACAAACCCTGATTCAAGACACAAATAGTTTGTAATAGAAAGCAAGAACATCAGGACTAGGAAATTGAGTGCATCTGCCCTTCTTGGCCAGAAAAAAGTACAAGCAATCTGCTTTCTCTCCTTAATTCGGTTGCCCTAAATCTAATACTTCTCCACCATCAAAAATACTGCCCTTGCAGAACATGTAAAATTGTTTCTAATACATTGTTTTCCCCGTTTCCCCTTTAGTGCATCTGCCCATCTTGTTTCTAAGGCTTTTTGTTTTGAGGAAGATTCAAAATGGAGGCCAGAGGATGGGCTGAATTGGTTCTAGTTAGCGGTGATTGTGTCATTGTGTTTGGCTCCATTTCTGTGACACATAGAGATACATATAAGCTTGCAGCACAGTTGCTATGAAATCGTTTTTGTTGAAAGGTTCTGATAACAGAAATGCTACAAAGTTTGCTACAGGGCAGCAGGAAACATCCTCGGTCTCCATGATCATGTCTTCCAGTGAACAGAATGACTGGGGAGAACCCAAATCTCAGTAAGGAAAGTGCAAAACAGGAGAAAAGCAATTTTTTTTAATTAGTTGGACCTGCAAACACACAAATAAAACATAAACATACAGTTACCTCATCAACCAAACGTAGATTCAAACATGGCACAAAAATACTTAGACAGGAATGTATATCTTAGGTGTGCAGACAGAAAAATGTTATTTCACTTCAGTTTAATATGCATGTGTGCAAACAACATGAAAATGCCCCTCTCTAATGCACACCAAAGATGAGAGTGTAATAACTGCAACACAGAACAGTGGTCTATGGACATAGACCCCCATCCCCCCCCCCCTCAGTAAAACAGACAAATGCAGAGAGACAGAACTGGAAATGGTTACACATTTCATCACTGGCTTTGATGTGCTGATGTCAGAAGGCTCAGCACAGAGAAAGGCTCAACTAATTCACTGGAAACACTCCTTCCTACTGGGCATCTAACACTGGACAAAAACTTCCCCAGAGAGGGTTTTTGCATTTGAGGCTAAAAGATCCCACTGCAATTAAGTGATGCCCACGGGGGGGGGGGGGGGGGGGGGGGGGGGGGGGGGGGGGGGGGGGGATGGTGGATAAAGGTGGGGAAGGAAGTGGTAGTTGACAAGGTGCTGCTCAGGCTGACAGTGCTGTTTGCTTGAGTATGGACTCTTTCCTGTCACATGGCCACTACCCTCTGCCTCCGGCACTTCCTTTCCTCCACTTAGTCACTGCTTTTCCCTCCAGTAACTCAGTGTGTTCACTGGAGGGCAGAATGTCTTTTACCCATGAGTCACACAAGGTGACTAGGATGCAATAATCCTCCTCGATGAGGGGTTTCAACCTGTTTTGAACTTCTATGCAAGGATTCTGCAATTGTGACCGTCCCTGGGAAAAGGTGACTAAATGTTGAGAATGGCTGATTTTTCATGTCATGGGTCTGCAAAAGTTACATGTTTGAACTTCTAAAACTTTTTATTTTTTTCACATAACAAAATGGGGTTTAGACTATTGTATTGCAAATTGTTTGCTCTGACAGAATTCATTAAAACCTCATTTTTTTGTTTCTGGAGACTTCAATCACCTTTGCCCAGAGATGGTTACAAATATTGCTACCTCTGATGTCATTCCCTCTCACTTCTGCTTCAGGATACTCATAATCAGGGCAGTTCTTTGTGATCTTACTTCCTTCATGGGTCTTTGAAAGGCTTCAGAATTTCTATTGTGTGACTTATGTTTTTACAGTCCTGGTGCCCCCAGGGGGATTTCAGTACCCGGTCCTGTGTCTTCATTTATTAGGAATTTATATACTGCCATTTTGAAGGAATTCACCCAAGACAGTGAACATCAATAATCAGCTGGACAAAGGCAATAGACAATTTCAGCAATAAAAATATTCAAATGACAGAACACCCTCTGCTATGCTATGCTACTGACATTGCTAACACAATATACAGTAAAACATATAGAGTGTCCATGAAGGTGGGACATACAGACAGACTAGACAGAATAACAGAAGTTAAATAGAAAATAAGAGTGATTAAAGGAAAAATTGCATGTGGAGTCGGAAGAATTGGCCAAAGCCTCTGGAATATGTTTGTTTCTGCAAGCAGAGGGCTCAGGTACAAAGATCAATGACAACAGAAAAGCTTCTGACGAGAGTGGAGTCCAGGGTTGGGGAGGGAAAGATGGAAAACATTATCTTGCTACCCAGCTGCTTGCTGAATGTCTCCTTGAGGTAACCTGCTAGTTCAGCTGAGGACCCACAAAACTTAATTTTGTTTGGTAAAAATTGCCAGCATAAACTAACTCTATTGTCTTGTCGCATGTTGCATGACTCCCTAAGTTAACTCGCCAGTTAATATTTTATGTAGTATATGTAGGGTTAAAATCATTGAATCACTGTATCACTGAATTAATTGATGGACTTTAAACTGCTAAATGCTTTTTAAATACTTTTCTAAGCATCTCATAGGCATTATACTGTACTGCAGGACTGTAAACTGCCAAAGCTGACATTAACCACTCCTCTCTACTTCCATTCTGTAACATACTGAACTGTACATTGGACTGTGAGTACGTACATTGAACTGAACTGCACGATTGACTGTATAATTTTCAATCAATCATCTACTCCATTCTGTTACATATTGAACCGTACGTCAGATTGTACGTACGTACACTGAACTGAACACACATGACTGACTGTAATTTCAATCAATCACCACTACTCCGTACGGCCTGAACTCTAACTTACTCCTGCTCTTGCTGCACTACACAATCTAACACCCAACATGAACACTAACAAATTACCCCTAATCATCTACTGTCTTCCCCTAATCCACCACGTCTGACAACCCCCTCTCCACAGACAATAATTGTACCCACAACACATAAACCATGCACACAACCCAAGAACAATTCACCCACCCAAAGATTAAAAAATGGAATGGAAAACCTACCACCTAAGGACACAGCCAACAGAAAGGAAAAGAAAGGACACAACAAACTAAAATCCAAGAGGACAGCAACTATAAAAATTATCAACAGCCTCGACCACAACTGGACCCCTACCAACCAATACAATGGGTTACATAAATGCCAGATCCGTAGTTAATAAAACTACAACAATATTGGACTGGATTACAACAGACAACCTCGATTTCCTATTTATTAGCGAGAACCTGGATCCATGACTTCAAAGATCCCATAATCTTAGAGCTATGCCCTCCAGGGTTACAAAATTACCCACTGGACAAGGAACGGAAAAGAGGAAAGAGGCATAGCTATAATCTACAGATCCCAATTCACAGTCACAACAACAGCAGAATCCATACTTCCCCAACTTGAATAGCTTCAGTAGAATCAACCACCCCAACCTACATGACCACCTAAAACCTATATCCTGTTTTACAGGCCACCAGCAATTGGCAAGAATGCCAAACACACTTCATGGATTTCATTTCGAACACATGTGTTTCCACCCAAAACCTTCTTATAGTAGGAGACATCAACCTTCACCTTGAGGATACAAACCTAACAAATGTATCTGAATGCAAGGACTTCCTCCAACTTTGGGAGCTTCACTGGCCAACTATGCAGCCTACCCACATTAAAGGACACACAGTAGACATCATTACACACAAATTCTCACCAGAACAAAACCTCACATTAACAGATACAAAATGGACAGCTATACCATGGTCTGATCACTACAAAGCAAACCTCTCCCTTCACTGGCAAACAAAAGATTCACAACATAAACGAGAACAACTTACTTACACCACGAGAGGCAAAATAGACCTGCTAATATTCTGGCAACAATTCTATAACAGCGAGTGGTCAGCACCCCACAGGAATAACCCCAATTTCTTCAAGAATGGGACAACAGATGCAGAATCATACTAGACAACATAGCACCACTTCAAACCAGAACCTCACACAGGAAAAACTCAATACCATGGTTTAATGAAGAATTGAAGAAACTAAAAACACAAGTCAGAAGATCAGAGCGAGCATGGAATAAGAAAAAAAGATGGCAACGCACTCAATGACTGGAAACAACTACAAAGAAATACAAATACCACCATCAGACAAAACTAAAAGATCATATTATAAAACTAAAATTGGACCAGACTACAAAGACACACTATAACTCTTCCAACTCGTAAACAAACTATTAAATACCACACCGGTTACTTCTAACAACATAGACCACCCCATCAGCAACAATCTACCAACTACTTCAAAGAAAAAATTATAAAACTACGACCTATGATACCTATCAACACAACTGACTATGCAAATCTCCTTGAGTGCTAGATTCAAATACCTGGGGAACATCCAGCAGAGACCGATCATGGACCAACTTTGACACACTCTCAATCGACAACATCTTCCAATCGCTCAGAAGATATGCCAAGTCACAATGCAAATTAGACATCTGCCCCCACTAACCTTATAAGATCTGCCCCTCAACAACACAAAGTAGACCTCACAAGACAACCTGAATTACATGCTACAAAATGGGCTCTTCCCAAAGGATAAAGGAAACATTCTACTTTACCCCGTTACCGAAAGATGCAAGAAAAGTTCAAATGACTTAACCAACTATCACACAGTAGCATCTATTCCACTAATAACCAAACTTATGGAGGGCGTAGTGACGAAACAGCTCACTAACTACCTAAATAAAAACTCAATTCTTCATGAACCACAGCACTGAAACAGTACTAGTGACTTTAATGAATAAATTTAAACAAACAATTGCAACTGGCAACAACATACTTCTCCTACAATTCGACATATCCAGTGCCTTTCGACATGGTCAACCATGAAATATTACTACATATCCTAAAATACCTTTGGAGTTGAAGGTAATGTCCTCAATTGGTTAAGAGGATTCCTGACCACAAGGTCTTGCCAAGTAACAACTAATGCGATCTATAATCAGCCCCATGGACACCTGAATGTGGAGTCCCCCAAGGATCCCCCCTCTCACCAACCCTCTTCAACCTAATGATGATACCCCTAGCCAAATTACTAAAACAATCAAAACCTCAACCCTTACATATATGCAGATGATGTCACGATCTACATCCTGGTTCAAACATGATCTAAAGGAAATCCCAATGATATCATCCAAAGCTTTCAAACCATGCACTCCTGGGCGGACACATTTCAGCTAAAACTCAACAGCAGAAAAAACACAATTGCCTTATACTCACCTCACAACATAACACTAGTAAGTTCACTACCATAAACACACCTAATGTTTCCCTTCCCATCTCAAACACTCTGAAAATTCTTGGAGTTACCATTGATCGAAATCTTAGTCTCAAAAGCCACGTGAAGAATACAACTAAGAAGATGTTCCACTCCATGTGGAAACTCAAAAGAATAAAACCTTTCTTCCCAAGATCCATCTTTCACAACCTAGTACAGTCGATGGTACTAAGTCACCTAGACTATTGCAACACACTCTATAAGAACAGACTGTCAAGAAACTCCAAACAGCCCAGAATACCGCAGCCAGACTCATATTTGGAAAAACAAAATATGAAAGTGCAAAACCCCTAAGAAAAAAATTGCACTGGCTCCCATTTAAAGAACATACCATGTTCAAGATCTGCACGATTGTTCATAAAATTATCTATGGAGATGCCCCGTCCTACATGCTAGACCTGTAGACCTCCCCCCAGAAATGCTAAAAAAAATCTGCCCGCACATTCCTTAATCTACACTTCCCCAGCTGCAAAGGAGTAAAATACAAACTAACACATGCGACCAGTTTTTCCTACACGAGCACACAGATGTGGAATGCACTACCAACTAGCCTGAAAACAATTAACGAAATAACTAACTTTTGCAGCGCTGCATACACCTTGTAGCGCTATAGAAAATGCCTAAATAGTAGTAGTAGTAGTAGTAGTAGAAAACATACCTCTTCAACAAAGCCTACCCCGAGAATCCATAGCTCAATTATAACACTTCACCACCCCACCCTTCCCTGAAAGTCTTCTTCTATAACTGACTAGTTCTTTTGTTATCCTTGATCCTTTGTAACACCAATTGTATTTGTTTACCTTGGAATGGCAATGCCATAACAGGGCTGTGTAAGCCACATTGAGCCTGGCAAATAAATGGAAAATGTGGGATACAAGTGCAATAAATAAATAAATGGTTGTCAAACATTGCTGACTGGGAAGTAAATTTACCCTTCCAACTCTCTTCTTCTGTCCCTCTTCCTAAAGTGATGTGAAACATTAGTTTTCTCCACTATACTATCTCTTACCCTGTCTTATTATTCAATGCCATCTTGATAGAAAGCCACCCATTGTTCCAGAACCCTCATCACTTAGGTGAAATTCACCCTGGTGCCAACATCTGCTTCCTGCTTCTGATACAGCTCATACCCACCCTTTATACGTCTGTGAAAATACCCTATTATTTTCCTGCACTTTTCGATCAGTAGCTTTAGGACACGGTTGCTCTTTCCCTTGGGTCACCAAGCCCATGAAGTTTCTTATTAACAAGTGTAACAAATATGCAAAGCATTAGATTCCGTCAAAGTCTCCCTCCCCTTCTTCACTGCCTCAATTATATTCTTGCCACCATTGGTTACAAAATTGCCAGGAACCACAATGATCTCTCTGGCTTGACTGCCAACTCTATCATTTCCCTTATTTCTGCTGTTTCCTCTTAACTTCATACTATGCCCCCTCATTCCAGGGTTTTCCTTCATTTGAAAAAGGCTCACCTCCTTTACATTAATGCCACGGAGATATTTAAACGTCTCTATCATATCCCTTCTCTCCCACCTTTCTTCCACAGTATACGTGGAGGGGCATAATCGAATGGGACCGGCCATCTATAAGGGCGGCCATCTCTAATGATGGCCCTGTAAAGCAGCGTATCCGACTGTACTATCGAAACAAGATGGCCGGCCATCTTTTGTTTCGATAATAAAGTTGGGGCCGGCCAAATCTCAACATTTGGGCCGCCCTTAGAGATCACCGGCATTAGAGATGGCCGCCATTGGTTTTCGCCGATAATGGAAACTAATGGCGGCCATCTCAAACCTGGCCAAATCCAAGCCATTTGGTCATGGGAGGAGCCAGCATTTGTAGTGCACTGGTCCCCCTCACATGCCAGGACACCAACTGGGCACCCTAGGGGGCACTGCAGTGGACTTTACAAATTGATCCCAGGTGCATAGCTCCCTTACCTTATGTGCTGAGCCCCCCAACCCCCCCCCCAAAACCCACTACCCACAACTGTACATCACTACCATAGCCCTTAAAGGGTAACGGGGGGCACCTAGATGTGGGTACAGTGGGTTTCGGGTGGGTTTTGGAGGGCTCCCATTTACCACCACAAGTGTAAGAGGTAGGGGGGGATGGGCCTGGGTCTGCCTGCCTGAAGTGCACTGTAGTACCCACTAAAACTGCTCCAGGGACCTGCATAGTGCTGTGATGGAGCTGGGCATGACATTTGAGGCTGGCATAGAGACTGGCAAAAAAATGTTTTTTAATTTTTTTTGGGGTGGGGAGGGAGGTTGGTGACCACTGGGGGAGTAAGGGGAGGTGATCCCGATTCCCTCCAGTGGTCATCTGGTCAGTTCGGGCACCTTTCAAGGCTTGGCAATGAACAAAAAGAGACCAAGTAAAGTCGGCCAAATGCTCGTCAGGGCCGGCCTTCTTTTTTCCATTATTGGCCGAGGCCAGCCATCTCTTAACCATGTCTCGCCCCGCCTTCGGTACACTGCCGACACGCCCCTTGAACTTTGGCTGGCCCTGCAACGGAAAGCAGTTGAAGCCGGCCAAAATCGGCTTTCAATTATACCGATTTGGCCGGCCTTATGTCGGAAGATGGCTGCCCTTCTCTTTCGAAAATAAGCAGGATAGTAACATAGTAGATGACAGCAGAAAAAGGCCTGTGCGGTCCATTCAGTCTGCCCAACAAGATACTCATATGTGCTACTTTATGTGTATACATGACCTTGATTTGTATCTAAAAAAGACGACACTTTGGATGTAAAAAATGAAGAATCAACTTTATTAGCCAAACTGTATCATGGAGAAAGGGACTCGACACAGCTGTGTTTCGGCCGTACTGGCCTGCGTCAGGAGTGTTCTCTGCTCTGATCTTCTCCGCTCAACAACTTTGTTTCCAGTACAAATGAGCACTATAGCTTCAGTTTATTGGTAAGACACACATATTCTTTTTACATTTGGATAGAATTAATAATCAACAGATGGCAGAGAAGACTCCTGACGCAGGCCAGTACAGCCGAAACACAGCTGTGTCAAGTCCCTTTCTCCCTACTACAGTTTGGCTAATAAAGTTGATTCTTCATTTTTACATCCAAAGTGTCGACTTTTTTATGCAATTTTTTGATTTTGATGGATTCATCTTTTAAATACATATTTTATGATTAATTTTAAATTTTGATGTTTTTTATATATATAGATTTTATTTTTATTTTTATATTTTTGTTTTTTTTTTGCTTTTGTTGGTCATCTTTGCTGTTTTGTTTCGTGTTGAATTTCCTTGCGAAGACGGGTTTCTTCTGTTTTTTTGTACTACTTGATTTGTATCTGCCATTTTCAGGGCACAGACCGTAGAAGTCTGCCCAGCACTAGCCCCGCCTCCCAACCACTAGCCTCGCCTCCCCCACCGGTGCTGCCACCCAATCTCCGCTAACTTCTGAGGTCCATTCCTTCTGAACAGGATTCCTTTATGTTTATCCCACGCATTTTTGATTTCCGGTACCGGTTTCATCTCCACCACCTCCTGCGGGAGGGCATTCCAAGTATCCACCACTGTCTTCGTGAAAAATACTTCCTGACATTTTTCTTGAGTCTCCTTCAATCTCATTTCATGTCCTCTAGTTGTACCACCTTCCCATCTCCGAAAAAGGTTCGTTTGCGGATTAATACCTTTCAAATATTTGAACGTCTGTATCATATCACCCCTGTTTCTCCATTCCTCCAGGGTATACACGTTCAGGTCAGCAAGTCTCTCCTCATACGTCTTGTAACGCAAATCCCATACCATTTTTGTAGCTTTTCTTTGCACTGCTTCAATTCTTTTTACATCCTTAGCAAGATATGGCCTCCAAAGCTGAACACAATACTCCAGGTGGGGCCTCACCAACGACTTGTACAGGGACATCAACACCTCCTTTCTTCTGATGGCCACACCTCTCTCTATACAGCCTAGCAATCTTCTGGCTATGGCCACCGCCTTGCCACACTGTTTTGTTGCCTTCAGATCCTCAGATACTATCACCCCAAGATCCTTCCCCCCGTCTGTACATATCAGACTCTCACCGCCTAACACATACGTCTCCCATGGATTTCTACTCCCTAAGTGCATCACTTTTAATTTCTTCACGTTGAATTTTAATTGCCAAACCTTAGACCATTCTTCTAGCTTCTGCAGATCCTTTTTCATGTTTTCCACTCCCTCCGGGTGTCAACTCTGTTACAAATCTTGGTATCATCCGCAAAAAGGCAAAATTTACCTTCTAACCCTTCGGCAATGTCACTCACAAATATATTGAACAGAATCGGCCCCAGCACTGATCCCTCAGGGATTCACACTACTCACCTTTCCCTCATCAAGTGAAATTCATTAACCACCACCCTCTGTCGTCTGTCCGTCAACCAGTTCCTAATCCAGTTCACCACGTTGGGTCCTATCTTCAGCCTGGCAAGTTTGTTCAAGAGCCTCCTGTGTGGGAACCGTGGTCAAAAGCTTTGCTGAAATCTAAGTAGATTACGTCTATAGCATGTCCATTGATTCAATTGGCAAGATTACCTTTGGTAAAACCATGTTGTCTCGGATCTTGCAACTTATTGGCTTCCAGGAAATTCACTATCCTTCCTTCAGCATTGCTTCATTAAATTTTCCAATAACCGAAGTGATGTCTGTCTCCATACGCTTTATGACAGAGACCACTGACCAGTTTTGTAGCCAGCCCCTCTGGACCAACTCATCCTGATTATATCTTTTTGAAGGTGGGGTCCTCCAGAATTGCACATGGTATTCTATAAGGGGTCTCACCAGAGATTTATACAAGGGCACCATCACCTCTTTTTTTTCCTGCTGGCCATTTCCCCCCCCCCCCCCCCCCCCCCCGTGCACTTGAGCATCTTTTTGGTATTTGACTGTCACTTTTTCTACTTGTTTGGCTACCTTAAGATCATTGGATACGGTCATCCCCAAGTCCCACTCTTCTTTCATACACGGAAGTACTCCACCCCCTATACTGTACCCTTCCCTTGGATTTTTGTACTCCAAGTGTATGACCCTGCATTTTTTAGCATTAAATCTTAGTTGTCAATTACTGGACCATTCTTCAAGCTTCGCTAGATCTTTCCTCATGCTATCCACACCCTCCAGGGTGTCCAAACTATTACAGAGTTTTGTATCAGCCACAAAAAGATAAACATTACCAGACAGCCCTTCCACAATATCACTCGTGAAGATGTTGTAAAAAGCCGGCCCAAGGACCAGTCCCTGCAGTACACCACTGATAAGATCCTTTTCCTGGAGCAAACTCCATTTACCACTACCCTCTGTCTTCCTTCCATTTAATCAGTTTTTATCCCAGTCAGTCACTTTAGTGCCCAAACTGCTTCTTGTATGATTGGTGGACTTTCATATGAACAAATTGGAGTTCTTTTCCTCAGTTATTTTATTGTACATCGCCTTGAGTTATTTAGTCAAAAGGCGATTCAACAATCTGAATAAACGATTAAGCCATAAACTGTAAACCATACCATGACCCGTGTCGTCCATCTGTCACCAGTGTGCCATCAGCAGAAGTAGGAATGTGTGGCTTTCTCACTTCTCCTGATGGTGCTCTGTTCTTGGGCCAGCTGTGCCTGTGTAGCACTGATTATACAGGCTGGGGGTCAACCCGGATACACATGGCCTGGAAGGTGCTTGGTAATTGAACCTAAGAAATCCAACAGCTACATAAATTCCACATTGTTATAAGTACATAAGTATTGCCATACTGGGAAAGACATAATATCCATCAAGCCCTGTTTCCAACAGTGGCCAATCTGCAGGGCTGTTTAATTAATTAATTTAAAAAACTTATATACCACCTATAACTAGGTGGTTTCCATTAAAAAAAAACACTCATAATCGATAAAACAATAGTAAAACATTTTAAGAGCAGTGACAAAGCTAGCCAGGTAACTCATTCCATAAGGAAATTCCAGCTGGAATAAACGCTGAAGCTCAGATATCAACATAACGCAGTCGCATCACTGCATCAGTGGAGAGACACATGGCAGACTCTGACCTCAGGATCAGGAACAGCAAACAGGAAAATCCTCTACAATTAATCCAAATAGCACAACTGGAGTAAAGGCTGACCACAGACCAAACCAACTCAGGAGATGATGCTTTGTTTGCTCATGTCCTTCGTGTTTGTGTTTGGTGGAAACTTTGTTTTCAATTTCACAGAGTGCATGCTTGGTTGCAATTTTACTTAATCAGTTTACTCTGCAAATACTATTTGTGACCCCTGAGGCAGGCGCCTTGGTGCGCCGGAACACGGACCGCGTTGAGTCCCTTGTGCAGTCAATAAAGTGTTTCTCAGCATCATCTCCTGAGTTGGTTTGGTCTGTGGCCAGCCTTTTCGCCAGTTGTGCTGTTTAGACTCTGACCTCAGTGCACGTCTTGGATGGTACACGTTCAATTCTTGCTTGAAATAAAATGGAGCACTGACAAATAATGCCTGACATACAATTTGTCAACACCTTAAACTGAATTCTTTGTACAACAGGAAGCCAGTGCAATTGCTGATGCATCATGTCACCGCCTTGGATGCTGCTTGCCTCTTGCCCCAAGGACAGTGATGCTGAACACCTCAGTTCCTCCAAGGTGACTTCCTTAGATGAGTGGCGAGGCTGCTTGCCTGCCATCTCACTAGGGGAAGAAGCTTAGGAGACAGACTTTCTCTTTTCTGTAGCTTTCCTACCGCTACTTGCAGTTCAGAAGGAGTCCACAGACTCATATCAGCATTCTCCCCTGAAGCCAGCTCTAACAGGTGGTGTTTGTGCAAATGATGTAGCATGCCACTGTTAGAAAGAAGGCTGGTAGTTTTCCTTCTAACAGTAAGGAAATGTATTGTGCAAAATGCTGATCCTCAAGCACTGTAAAATGCCTCTACATCTCTAATGTTTCTATGGGATCTCTAATTCTGGCATTGGGGCTGAGAGTGGACTAGATGATGAAAGACCAGGGACATCTCTCACCCTCTCCATTATCTGATCTTCCTGAAGGCTGCTTTGGGATCTGGAAGTATCACTTGCTACCTCCTCAATACCTATTATTCTAGCAGCAAGTATATCCAAACTCACCTCTGCTACTAAACTTTCAATCATTTCTGATTCTGGAAATCCCTCACACATTCTCCATACCCCTTACCAGCCTAACTCCCTCACCAAACTGTGTTTTTCTTTTCTACCTTCCACCACTGACACTCTCCTTGAGGAGGTTAGCCAGTTGCTCAAGAAAACATCCTCTTTGCTGAGTCTCATTCCTTTCTCTGCTTATTCTTCCAGCTCAAGTTAATCATTATTTGTCAACTAGTTTTTTCTTGACCCCTTGAAAACTATGGTTGATATTTCCCACCTCAGAAAAAGAAAACATTTCAAGACTCACTTTCCTCCCCTGTTTACAATGTCACGTGGCATTGCCAACACAGCCCATTTAAAGTGAAAGGGCTGTATCAGCAGTACTGCACAGCCAGCCACCAGTGTGGCCTTGTAAACAGGGGCCACTATACCTCTATTAAGGAAATCTAGACTGCCCCAACTTGACATTTCGTCCTTTAGATTGTAAGCTCCTTTGAGCAGGGACTGTCCTTCTTTGTTAAAATGTACAGCGCTGCGTAACCCTAGTAGCGCTCTAGAAATGTTAAGTAGTAGTAGTAGTAGTAAAGTGTTTCCCTTAATTATAAATTAAAATTATTCTTCTGATCTGTTAAATCCTTCTGATGTACTTGCTGTATTCCATTATTCCTGATGAGGGTTGCCTGTTGGGATCCAGATATTGGTTTATGGATTTAATAAATGTTTTTGTTTTATATTATGATAATTCTGACTTTTCAG
The DNA here is from genome assembly GCF_901765095.1 of Microcaecilia unicolor. NCBI lineage: Eukaryota > Metazoa > Chordata > Amphibia > Gymnophiona > Siphonopidae > Microcaecilia > Microcaecilia unicolor. The sequence continues at coordinate 183,772,064 of NC_044038.1, read as the reverse complement.
TGATGTCTAAATATGCAGGTGCAATGGAAATTTTAACTCTTTTTCTTCTTTGCTTTCTGTTTTAGGATACTCCAGGAATATTATGGAAACTGTTTTTCTTGGATATGGGTAGTGCTAAAGGGACACAGACTGCACATGGGAGGAGGCTTTTTTATTGGACGGTTCTCTATTCTTGAAGAAAAGGAACAGTGTCCATCACAGCTCAAAGGTGTCAGGCTGTATAATACAAGCAATTGCTCTTTCAGTGAGCTCAGTGTCCAAGATTTTGAGAGAGGAATTTTGGATAATCCCTGCCAGAAAGAGAACAACATAGGACCATCAAAGAATACGGCTGCTGCCTTAACCTTGGTTAGTTAGAAAACTTAATGGGAAGACATCATTGATACAAAAAAAAAGGTAAAAATGAATGAACCCAAGCTAGAAGAGGCTGATGTGCAGGAATTCAGTATGCTACAAGAATTTTCCACTAACATCCTGCAGGAAAATCCAACTAGTGTCTGCATTACTGGTGGAGGAGAAACCTCAGGAAACAAAGATACTGATGGTGAAAAGGCTTTGACAAAAAGTGTAGCAGGTTTAGCATCACAGTGTCAAAGGTCAGCTAACAAAGACATCTGTAACATGCCATCCTCACCAGAGCCTGATGCTCACTATGGTGAGGCCACAACTCTACTGCCTCAAAGAGAAAGTTTAACATTGAAAAAGGTTTGTCAAGAATCTGATCCAGTGCCCTCCATGTGCTCTCAGGAACACAAGGAACAATCTCCTGAGACCCACAAAGGAAGTATGCCTCAGATGACTAGTGATGCTCAAGAACAGTCTTTTTTGTCTTCATTAATTCAAGACGTCACAACGAGGGCACAGGTTGACATGGGAAAGAGCAAAGCAGAAGACAGCATGTACAATGCAGCCCATAGAGATCCAGTACTTGAAAACAGTGATGCCCAATCTGTTTCTGGCTTCTTGTCGTCAACAGTTCAGGACACTGTCGTGAAACCAAATGATTCATCTGGAAAGGAAACTACATTAAATTCATCAACAAAAATGACTTCACAGATGGAAGCATATGTCAAAGAGGATTCAGGGCTCCCTTTAAATGTATTCAAACAGAAAATTAACCCAGACACTAGTATAGATCCACAGTCAATGGCCACTACTAAAATCAAATTCAAAACTGAGACAGGAAGAACCAGAGAGAACGTATCTGAGATGGAAACACAGATCAAAGGGAATCTGGAACTAATACAGCAAATAAACTCAAGCCAGACTCCTGCTAATGCAATTTTGGAGGAAGAAAATAGCATGAATCTAACAAAAGAGAGTCCCTTGAAAGATCAGGTAACCAGTCATGAGATCAAGATCTCAAAGATCACTTCCTCTGAGCACGATGCTGGAACTCAAGCTGACATCAGATTAGTCTATAAGTCTGTGGCTGTCAGTCCCATAAACCTATCAGATGGATGTTTAGCTTTCCCTTTCCAAACAGAGACCAAGAGTAAGACAACTAGGATGGCAGACACACTAATGAAGACTTGCTCAACTGAACTCACTCCTCCTCAGCAGGAGGCTGGTACCCAAGCTCATATCAGAGCACCCTGTAAATCTGTGGCTCTCAGTCCCTTTAATCTAATGGATGGATCTTCAGCATTCAGCTTCCAAACAGAAACAAAATGCAAAGATACCAGGACTCCAGACACGCTAATAAAGACCTGCTCAACTCAATTCACTCATTCCCAGCAGGACATTGGTACCCAAGCTGATACCAGAGCACCCTGTAAATCTGTGGCTCTCAGTCCCTTTAATCTAATGGATGAATCTTCAGCTTTCACCTTCCAAACAGAGACCAAATGCAAACAGACCAGGACTTCAGACACACTAATGAAGACCTGTTCAATTGAACTCACTCCTCCTCAGCAGGACATTGGTACCCAAGCTGATACCAGAGGACCCTGCAAATCTGTGGCTCTCAGTCCCTTTAATCTAATGGATGAATCTTCAGCTTTCACCTTCCAAACAGAGACCAAATGCAAACAGACCAGCACTTCAGACACACTAATGAAGACCTTCTCAACTGAATTCACTCATTCTCAGCAGGACATTGGTACCCAAGCTGATACCAGAGCACCCTGTAAATCTGTGGCTCTCAGTCCCTTTAATCTAATAGATGGATCTTCCTCTTTCACCTTCCAAACAGAAACCAAGTATAAAGAGACCAGGACTTCAGACATGCTAATAAAGACCTGTTCAATTGAACTCACTCCTCCTCAGCAGGACACTGGTACCCAAGCTGATACCAGAGCACCCTGTAAATCTGTGGCTCTCAGTCCCTTTAATCTAATGGATGAATCTTCAGCTTTCACTTTCCAAACAGAAACCAAGTGTAAAGAGACCAGAACTCCAGACACGCTAATGAAGACCTGCTCAACTGAATTCACTCATTCCCAGCAGGACATTGGTACCCAAGCTGATACCAGAGCACCCTGTAAATCTGTGGCTCTCAGTCCCTTTAATCTAACAGATAGATCTTCTTTCACCTTCCCAACAGAAACCAAGTGCAAAGAGACCAGGACTCCAGGCACACTAATAAAGACATGCTCGATTGAACTTACTCCTCCTCAGCAGGACGTTGGTACCCAAGTTGATACCAGAGCATCCTGTAAATCTGTGGCTCTAAGTCCCTTTCATCTAATAGATGGATCTTCAGCATTCAACTTCCAAACAGAAAGCCAGAGTGGAAACAGTGTGGCTGCTGTTCCACTCTCAAAGACCTCATTTGAGCTTCATCCTTCCCAACAGGGTGCTGGAATTCAAGCTGACACCAGAGTACCTTGTATATCTGTGGCTGTCAGTCCCATAGATATAATGGTTGGATCTTCAGCTTTCACCTTCCAAACAGAGATGAAATCTAGAGACATTAGGACTCCAGACACATTATTAAAAACCACCTTGACCGAGCTCAGCCCATCTCAACAGGATGTTGGTACCCAAACTGACATCAGAGTACCCTGTAAATCTGTTGCTGTCAGTCCCATAAATCCATCAGGTGGATCTTCAGCATTCACTTTCCAAGCAGAAATGGTAAACCAAGAGCTTTCATCTTTGAAGAAGTTAGAGTCTTCAAAAAAAGATGTAGAGGTACAAGTGTCCATTCCAGTGGAGACCAGATCCATTGCAATAGGGCCAATGACTCCCACTGTTAAATCTCATCAGGCTTCCTATCCTCAAGTTTGTGTGAAGAGAGCTCAGGAACAGCAACCAGAACCTGTTCGGGAGGTCAGTTGGGATGAGAAAGGGATGACATGGGAGGTGTATGGAGCATCCATGGAGGTAGAAGTCCTAGGGATGGCAATCCAGAAGCACCTAGAGAAGCAAATTGAAGAACATGGCAGGCAGAAGGTGATGACTCCTCAGAATACCAGAACCAGTTCCTTCAGACAAGCCCCAGAAAAAGGAGAATTTAAAAGACAGCCCAGCATTTTCCGAGCTCTCTTGCACAATGTTCGACGGCCACGTTGTTGTTCTACAGCAGGCCCCACTGTGGAGTAAACAATTCATTGTTATTGGTTAAACGTGAGAACTGCTGGGATATCTCTTCTTACGCAATTCTTGTCATGAGTCTATGAAGGGTGGTGGTCTTGCCTGAAACTGAAATTTTGTGATCGGTGCCCTTTGACAGAACCTAGCACTAATTTATCAGATTCCAAGTGTGCCATCACAACACTATTACAACTGCAACCACAAATCTTCCCTAAAATCTGCATCACTTCTTTAGTACCACATCATCATGTTCCTGTCACAAACTATTACCACTCCATCCATATATCCAGAAGCATATTTATCACCACTCTCCACATCTGCATTTTCAAACCAGTTTCCATAAACAACAGAGTTGATGGTAGAGTTTCAGGAACCAATGAGGCAGCTCTTTGCCATTTCTCTTTGTCCCAAAAGAGACTCAAAGAGGTTGCCTATTAAATGGAAGGAGAGCAGGTCTGTAGGACACAGTATATGTGCCTTTCAGAGTTTCTGCCACAGAGCTGAGATTTGGGCTATTTTATATATCATAATTTTGGGAGAAGGGGTACAATGAGAAATATGGCAGGCAGCATTTTAGTCACACAGGTAAGACTTGGGGACTTTTTAAAAATTACTCTGATGTCCTTTACACATTTAATGTTATTGCTACTGTTTTCCTGGTGTGTCACCAATGAAGGTTCAAGATCCTTTTTCTGCATATTTTTGTATAGACCTAACTTGCTAAGTACATTTTTGCACTGTGTTGGATTAAAGGATTAGAAGCTGCCCCTGGTGTCAGAAAAAAAGTGATGGACATCCCACCTGCTACTGTTATCTGACCTCCCATGATTTCCTGTGTTTTCCAGCATCACTCAGTTTCCCTGTAATTTACAAGGGGTTTATGTATTATTTTGGCAAACTGGAGAAATATGAGCAAGGATAAGCCCCATTTATTATTGGGTGACTACATGAGTTTGATGTGAGGGTAGGAGTTATCACATACTTTGGGCTGTGTACATATGTGATGGATTTCTTACACTGGACACCATCTTTCTGAAATTCTGCATATGACTGACCTCTTAATCATTTCATGATCCACAAACACATAGCAAAAAAAAAAAAAAGAAGAAGCAATGCTGTGAATCTCATTAGGAACTGGCCCTGCAGTGAACACCTGTGTCTAATACTGAGAGAAAAGAATAAATGTATTTAAATAAGTTTCAAAGTAAGAACTGGTCATGCAGGATGTTGTTAATTCTTATCTAGACAGTACCATTGTCATGCCGGTCATGAGGGAAATCAATGATCCCAAGGCATGGTCTAACCATCCTCCACTTAGGAAACAAGAGCCACACCAGATGGTCCTTAGCTCACTTGAGATCCTAGAAGGGAACCAGTTATCCCGATGTCAAAGACTTATCCTATCTGGGATCCTTCATATGCACCCTCACTGGTTGTTGAGTATTTTAAGAACAATTTGAAGCCAGTGAAAATCAATTCAAATACGTATGCTGCAAAAATGGCTTTCCACAAAAATATACAGGTCAATACCCCGGAGAAGTAAAACAATTCAGCTCTTTCCTTCCCGGCACATGAAAAGTTTCCTTCTTCTTGCCATACTAAATATATATAGACTTCTCAAAAAGTTTAAGTGCACCATTCAATCACAGCAGAAGAAAAACTGCCATAATACAAATCTTGTCTGACAGTAGACCTGGTGTGGTTATGAGCGTTCCTACTGCTTCCTGTGCATGATACAGGTTACACAAGTTTAGGACTGACTTTTATGCTTCATGAATTGAATCTTACTGGGCAGATTTCTTAAGCTTATATTGTTGTTTTGGTTTTCTTTGCTAAACACTGTGAATTTAGCAATTTTGCCTTTCCTTTCGTGTTATTCTGATGTTTTCTGGCCTGTTCTGCACAGAATGCAATCTCATTTCATCCCTCCCTCTTAGTCCTGGAATCCGGGAGGGATATACCGGGTACAGGTACAGCTGGTGCCCTGGTCTGTAATGGAGATGAACAGAGAAGAATTTTGAATTGTCAGTATGATCTGTCTTACATACAAAGACTTCTATGTGTATTGGATCTATTTAACAAGCAGACAATCACTCTGTTAGTGTACGTGAAAATGCTCCTCACACTGCATGGTGTGCCGCATGACCACATTCCTGCTGTAATGGGGAGAATGGTATCATTTTGCTGTGGTGAATACAAAGCAACAATTTGCTTAGCAAAGTACCTTTGCTCTATTTTGTGCCTGGTTAAAAAAAAATCAAGCAGTTCGGTAAACCTCAGGGTGTGGAAATGCCTAAGCTTGGACAATGGGCTTGCATGTTTACTGGTGACATAAGGGAGGGTCAGGATCACGGGCCTCATTTTTGCAGCCCCCACTAGGCAGAAACAGTCCAACACCTTTCAAGGGACAAAGACTAGATAGAAATCAGCAAGAGAATGCAGTCTATTTTTACCTAGAAATTTCATTTAAAAGCTCTTTTATTAGACATGGTGTTAATAGTTGGGGATCATCATTAATTATTTTTTTTTCAGCCATTAACTGTACAGTCAGAGGATTGTGTGGAAGATTTTGAAAGTTAGAAGGTAACTCATTATTCAGTCCATTGTTGATACAGTGGCTGTGGTGACCTCTTCCCATTCCCTGTACCCTCTTCATGTGGGATCACTTAGGAAAAGGAAGCATTAGGGGTTACAGAGGATGGGCAGACTGGATGGGTCATATGGCCTTAATCTGCCATCATGTTTCTATGTTTCACGAGATTACATACATGGTCTTGGTCAGACATCACTGTTTGTAGAGAGCAGATACTGGTCCATGTAACCAGGCCTCCTCCAAGTCTTCTTTCATTTGAGCTGATGTTTTGTATTTGTTCTGCTGGGAAGGATGAGACATCACACTTTTAAAGTGAGATGCTCAGCAGGGTAGCTTCCCCCCTCCCCTCCCCTCCCCTCCCCTCCCCTCCCCTGGTCCAGCTTGTTTCTACTCTGCTTGTTCAGTACTCTGAATAGGATGTAAACTTTAATATCTGCCATAAATATTTGATTGTTTTGAATGATGGCAGTTCATTAAAGTGTCACTTTGGTTTGGGTAAAGTATTTAAGCCTCTGTGTTTGCTATTAAAAGTTCTTGCAATGCACAGGTTCCTCTCCCTTGCCTGGGATACAGAGATTGTATGTAGGGGGAGGGGGTAGAAGACTTGTGTCGTATACTAGAACCTAGGGTACAGCACCCACAAAGTATTTGAGTCACTAGTATTATCTCACCCAGAACCATAAGCTGTTTCCCAGAAGGAAGACATCTGTACTGGGCTTCTTTGAAAAATGACAGCTTCTGTTATGCATCACAGAAATTTGATAGTATAAAAATGATCTTTATCAAACTTTAATGATAAATATTTATTGCAACATTGTCCTTGATGCTGAATGATATTCTCTCAATGGAATGTGATTAATAGAATATCCCATTCAAAACAGTCACTATCACACAAGGGGGAGGGGCAGTGGAGAGTCTGTGAGATCCAGTCTTTCATGGCTGGAGAGGTAGATTTAGCTGGACTCCAAATAGAGAAACTCAGGGCAATGCATCTATTGTTGCTTAAATTCCAGGTCTACTCTTACACATAATGCAAGATTTGAGAGCCTCTTGTGAGGAACCAACCTTTGATAGAATCTCAACAAAAAGGTGACAACCTCACAATTATGCTTAAGGTGGATGCTAAAACCTGAGAATGCCCAGAACTTCCATCATTGTGTATGAACTCTATCTCTGTTTTCTTTTCTGGCTTTTCATCCTTCAGCTCCATTAAATTTGGCTCCTACTCAGGTTTCAGGACTAAAAACCTTCATTTACAGATAGACAGAGTTTTTTTTTTCTTTTTACCCATTTATAACCCTCTCCTATCTTGTGCAGTCACTTCAGCAGCATTCCGGACTCCCACTCCCTCTGGATCTTGCCACAAATGCACCCTTGAGCTAATCAGTAGGTGTCATTGTTGTTCAAGGCTGGGTCTTCCTCCCCACCCAAGACTGAAAATACTGTCTCAGCAGGCATCTCCAAAGAACAAAAGCCAAGCATGAGAATCAGATCTAAACCTCCTGAAGATCAGCACTCAGCTGCTGAGCCAGGACCACTAAGGTTGAAATATTTGTGTTGGGTTACATTATCTCTCCCTCCCTCCCACATCAGTAATCAGCAGTAGTTCTGGTTTCTGATGTTTCTGCTACTGTCACAGATCTGTGGTATTCAGAGAAGAAGTAGCCTCCTCAGAGTCTTGAAAGATGTTTTTGTGGTCCTGTAGAGCTGCAGTTAGAGGTTCCTTAAATTTGATGAAATCCTGCTGTGCTCCTTCCAGTACCAGAAACTTTACATCTGTATTCATCTGTAGAGAAAAGAAAGTATGGATGGTGAAAAAGAGACTTGAGAACAAGAAAGAGGGAAAGAGGTAGGATAATGAGAGAATCCCATTGAGAGAGTGAAGAATGAGACAGAAAGAGAAAATGGGGCAACAAGACTGAAGTATAGCGACAGAGAAGGAAAGAAAACAAAGTGAAAGTGACAAAGAGAAAAAAAGTGGGAAAGGTATAAGGGAGAGAGGGGACGATAAAGGGATAAGAAAGAACAACCGAACAGAAGTGGATGAGAAGGTAACAGAGGACAACAGTGAGCATTAATGGAAGAAATCATCCCGCCAGACAGGATAGTTAATGCCAGATCCTGGTGTGTCTTGAGGAACCGCACCTCAGCTTTACCTTGAGATGGACAATGGGGTAATTCTATAAGGTGCTGGCTAGTTTAGGTGGCAGGAACCCACATAAATGGAGGTGGTAAAATAAGCTTCTTTACAGAATACCAACCAATGGAATAGCACTGTATGTGCCATGATTTGTTCAAGGGCACAGCACACAAGTATGTGTGTAAATTATAGGCATCTACATTATGTGTGTTCTGGTCATTAAGGCTGGTATAGCTGATTATGCCTTAAATGGAGGCCTGTTTCTGCCACTTGTGCCAGAGGATTTGCCATCTCATTCAGGGAATAGGCGCCTGCCTACCCTCTCACAGAATTACCCTCCAGGAGTAAGATCTATTATAAGACAAATGAGTTTCTTTTATGCTTTAAATTGTCCTTTATAATTTTACCTTACATGAAGAAGAAAGTGTTGCCTTCAAAAGCTGGTCAAAAAATGTGTTGTTTGTCCAATAAACAGAGGTACCATTTTATCTTCTTCTTTGGTTTGGTTTTCTTTCTATTTATTAACTTTAAACATGGACTAACAGCCCTACATGAAGAAACTGATAAACATCCTGAAATGGGACCCAGAAGGGAATCAGCTCAGTCCAAATGGGCACATTGCTTATAACGGTAACTAGATTCTCCCAAATGGAACAATATACGTTGTTCAAAAATGCACTGCTCTTTAATCTTCGTTGTCATTGTGGAATCCTCTGCTATGCTGTCTTCTGTGATGCAGTGTTACACACAGTATAGTAACATAGTAACGTGGAGGGGCATAATTGAACGTCGCTGGCCAAATAGATCGCCGGCGATCTATGTTGGTGGCGGTGCTACAGCTGGCCGGAACCGTATTATCGAAAAAGATGGCCGGCCATCTTTTTTTTCGATAATATGGTTTAGCCCGGCCAAATGCCTTGGAGTTCGCCGGGTTTGAGATGGCCGGGTTTGTTTTTCAGCGATAATGGAAACAAATGCCGGCCATCTCCAACCCGGCGAAATCCAAGGCATTTGGTCATGGGAGGAGCCAGCATTTGTAGCGCACTGGTCCCCCTGACATACCAGGATACCAGCTGGCACCCTAGGGGTCAGTGCGGTGAGACTTCAGAAAAACCTCCCACATGCCATAGCTCCCTTACTTTGGGTGCTGAGCCCCTCCAACCCCCCCCAAAATCCCACTTACCCACAATGTACAACACTACTACCGTAGCTCTTAGGGGTGAAGGGGCAACTACATGTGGGTACAGTGGGTTTTTGGAGAGCTCCCATCTACCAGCCACAAGTGTTACAGGTGGGGGGGGTTGGCCTGGGTCCGCCTGCCTTAAAGTGCCACTGCGGTACCCACTAAAAAGTGCTCCAGGACTGCATACGCGCAGAGCCCTCTAGGACTTCTTGCTGCTGTATAATCTTGGCACACCAGTTGACACCTGAAGACTAATCTCTTTGAAAAAAGTCCTTTATTTGAATAAGCACGTTTACTCACAGTTAACTGCAGATCAGAGGTTGTGCCACACTGGCAAAGAGTCTCCTTGGTACTGAGATTAGCAGTAGGTCAGAGCTGGCAGAATGGTGTACAATGCCCTCTTTCAGCAACATTCAAGGTAATAACTAAGTTCTCTAACGTGGGTGACACATGAAAGGGATCTAAAACTGGCTTACAAAAATGGCCACTACCTCATGGACTACCGGAAACAAAACAGGGCACACTCTGACCCAGTTAGCAGGGGGGAAAAGCACCATGGGAGTACAGCCCAGTACCCTACACCCACTACAATGCATTGCTGATGTGACTCTGCAGGGCACCTAACAGAAAAGGTGTCACACTCACCCGAGAGCCACATCGCAACCAGGGAAAGGCTGTCGGAGGATACAACACATTCTGCTGTCATGAAGGTGGGTACGGCATTTGAGGCTGGCATAGAGGCTGGCAAAAAAGGTTTTAGTTTTAATGTTTTTTAGTATGGGAGGGGGTTGGTGACCACTGGGGGAGTATGGGGAGGTCATCCCCCATTCCTCCAGTGGTCATCTGGTTCATTTGGGCACCTTTTTGAGGCTTGGTCATGAAAATAAAAGGACCAAGTAAACTCGGCATATACTGCTTATTGCCGTTTTTTTTCCATTATTGTCGAAAGCCGGCCATCTGGTAGCCACGCCCATGCCCGCCCATGTCCCGCCTTCGCTTCACCGCCGACACGCTCCTTTGAACTTTGGCCGGCGACGCAATGGGAAAGCGGCGATGTTGCCAAAAAAGCGGCTTTCGATTATACCGATTTGGCCGCTTTTCCGAGATCGCCGGCCATCTCCCGATTTATGTTGGAAAATGGCCGGCGATCACTTTCGAAAATGAGCTGGATAGTAACATAGTAGATGACGGCAGAAAAAGACCTGCACGGTCCATCCAGTCTGCCCATCAAGATAACTCATATGTGCTACTTTTTGTGTATACCCTACTTTGATTTGTACCTGTGCTCTTCAGGGCACAGACTGTATAAGTCTGCCCAGCACTATCCCTGCCTCCCAACCACCAGCCCCGCCGCCCAACCACCGGCTCTGGCACAGACCGTATAAGTCTGCCCAGCACTATCCCCGCCTCCCAACCACCGGCTCTGGCACAGACCGTATAAGTCTGCCCAGCACTATCCCCGCCTCCCAACCACCAGTCCCGCCTCCTGCCACCGGCTCTGGCACAGACTGTATAAGTCTGCCCAGCACTATCCCTGCCTCCCACCACCGGCTCTGGCACAGACCGTATAAGTCTGCCCAGCACTATCCCCGCCTCCCAACCACCAGTCCCGTCTCCCACCACCGACTCTGGCACAGACCGTATATGTCTGCCCAGCACTATCCCTGCCTCCCAACCACCAGCCCCGCCTCCCACCACCGGCTCTGCCACCCGATCTCGACTAAGCTCCTGAGGATCCATTCCTTCTGCCCAGGATTCCTTTATGCTTATCCCACGCATGTTTGAATTCCGTTACCGTTTTCATTTCCACCACCTCCCGCGGGAGGGCATTCCAAGCATCCACTACTCTCTCCGTGAAAAAATACTTCCTGACGGGGTGTGGATAGAAACCCCTGCTTCTCACAGTGCATTACTTCCTGTGATGCACTGTGAGAAGCAGATGGTAACATGCTGTGCATTGTGTCTTGTGATGCAGTGTGTAAGATGTGGATGGTCACAGGCAGTGCATTATGCATTGTGATGTATTGTGAGGTGCAGATGCTCATGGGCTGTGGATTGCATCCTATGGTTCAATATGGGATGCAGATGGGGGGAGCTACTTTTTCCAAATGGTTTTGCACATGCCATGATGGGAATGAATCTCACTCCTAAGCCAGGGTATGTGAAGTCTGATCTCAGTCTCTCAGATTTACTGCTAATGCTCACCGTAGTCCTTCCATTGTGCCAAAGAGAGTTTCCCTCTGAAGTTCATAAGATGCAACATGCATGGGCAAGTTACCCAGGTGTCTTGGGAATTCTTTTTTATCAAGTCTGTGTCAGCCAAAAGAATGGGAAGAATTTCTGTATCTTTCTGCTACATTTTTGGACTGCATTTTTTTGATATTTGTGAATCATGTAAAGAGAAAGTAGATCCTCAGAGTAATCATTCGGGACTGACACCCCTATGATTAATGCCATTCTGGTACCACTATGTCCAGTTTTCTTGCATCCAGATTTTTATTGGTCAGGATAGTGATGTCCCAGGTTATCATAACCTCTTCGTTTTCCACAATTCTCTTAGGGTCAAGATCCCAATGAAATTCTGGCAGGCACAGCCGTCTTATGATGTTTCAAAGTTTCCAATGAATGAGACCCACCTCTATGTTGTGCCTTTCTGTATAAATGTTTCTGCCATCAGCAGTTCCCAGACAGCCACGAGATGAGTACCCATTTCCACCTCTTTCTTACAGAATCTACAATGTCTGTGGTATCAGTTTTTTTCTAGACTTGCTGTAAACCATCTCACCTGTAATCCACTCTCTTGAGCTGCAACTATCAATCTCTCGTCCTTAGGTTTCAGTTCTCCTCTTCTTAACTATTCCCATGTCTGGCCTTGATCCACATGATTCACATGGAGTAGCAACTCTACATTTCCTACTGTATTTGTGCATTTATCTGTTTGCTGATCTACTTATTTCAAGAGTTTTTTTCTCCTGCTCTGTAAATTCTGTAAGTTCCATTCCTGTGGATTGTCACTCATTCCTTCTGCTCATTGGAACACCTACCCAAGTTTAATGACAGAACTGGATTCTGGACTCTTGATCTCATACTTCAGCACTTTTTCTGTGTTTGGATCTGTTGATGCTGTTAAATAGGCCTGAAGACCTTTGATGATAGCCCTATCTTCCCAATACTGAAAAACATTTAACCAGCCAGGAACAGCACCTGGCCAGTTAAATGGCACTTAGCTGGCTAGCTGGCGATATTCAGCGTGAGATAGTTGGCTGTCTCCCGCTGAATATCGCCAGTTAGCGGCTAGCAGCTACCCGGTTATATCGCATGATATAACTGGCTATCCGTCTATTTTTAGCATGGGTTTGGCAGCCATCTTTGGCCACATGTATAGCTGGAATATCTTTGGCCAGTTTGAATTTAACTGGCCAGTGCCAAATATTGGCTTGGCTGGTTAAATTCAAACTGGCCAAAAATAAACCACATATTCAATGTCGGTCAACAGAAATGGCCCGGCATTGAATATTTGGCATTACCACCGACTGCGGAAATTAGCTGGGCTAACTCCTGCATTCTGAATATCGGCCCCTATATGTATACTATGAGGCTCTAGGAATGCAGTCTCAGCAGGCACTGATTCTTATAGATTACCTCGTGAGCATTGAGGAATTTCCTTATGTGTACATCCAATTTTTCAAAGTAGTTAAAAGTCCAGTCCACAATTCCAGGACTCACAAGTTGGTTGATGGCTTATATCTTATTCTTTGATGTTAGAGCACTTTTCAAGATAAATTTTAATCTCCTGTAATACTCTTTGCTGGTCTTTTGTCTCTGTATTTTATACTGGATTACTAGCCGTTAAGCCCGTAACAACGGGCTAGTTTTTTGTTTTCCTATGGCCTCCCCGCCCCCTCCACCAACCCTGCTCTCTCCCCTGCCCTCCCCCCAGCGTCTGTTTCCCTCAGTTCCGCCCCCTCCTTCCCTCCCTGCTCCCTCCTCCTCCGATTTCCACGCCCATGTCCAAGCCCTCCTCCCTATTGGGCTGTACTGCTGGTGGAGGCGGGGCTTGGACTTATACACTCTCAGTGTCCCGAGTCCAACTCTACTGCGCATTTGCAGGTGAGTCGGTCACCTGCCGTTTATATGTTTGATTGCTCCTTCCTTGACTCCTAAATATTTATATACCCCTTCCTGTTTAAGTCATCAGTCCAAGGAGATATTTTCAGTTTTACTTAATTTCCCTCCTAGGAAAGTTGTCAGGCCAAAAGTCATCCTGATATCATCTGTAGAGCCTTTTGCTAAATTGAGTTGTTCTGCGGAGAGGTGATTGCTGGAACTGTATAGCTTCAAGTCATCTACAAACAGTAGTAATAATGTAACTTCTGGGTCTTTGCCAATTCTAGGATTAAGGCTAAATCCATTACCCACAGAGTTAAAAAGTGTACTCAAAGGATTAAGGGGTAGATGCACTAACAAAAACTTTAATGGCCTTCCCTTACCGATTCCTTAGCGAATTGGTAAGAAACGGGCATGCATCAAGGAAATCACATGCAAATAAGCTGGTCGCTGCTAGCTCATTTGCATGCGATTTCCTTCCAAGCAAGTCGGCCAGCTGAGCATGCGCAGAGCAGCCAAGCGTTATGCTGGCTGCTCTGTGCATGCCAAGGACGTCCTTTATCTCCATTAAAATCTAATCCAAAAACAGTCTTATCATATCTCTCCCCTCAGCCGTCTCTTCTGGACAGCAGAAACTTAGCCTCCAAGCATGAGTGGGGAAAACTAACAAACGAAAACAAGTAGAAATTAGCATCAACAGAAGTTATTCTGTAGGGCTTCCTATAAAGATCACATTAGGGGCCACGCCCAAACAACTCCCTCCCCTACAGAAGCAAATTGCTTTTAAAATATTGCCACAGAGACCCAGAATCTTAAAATATTGACAACCTGTATCTACCTCAAATCAAACTGTATGACTCTCATTCACCCTTACCACGCTCCACACGGGTCTTCATAGACAAATTGATTGACACAGAACTTTTCCCTCACCTTGGAATCTTCCAGTCACAATCTGCAACACATCCACTCTGATCGATGATTGGCTCACAGTATTCACTGTGCTAGAAGAACATTTTTCTTTCCGAACATCTTATTGGTAACTTATCAGGCGTACGCACGGCTCCTCCCCCTCCCGTCACTCTTTGAGGAACGGGATTGCCTTGCAATGTGTGGCACGACACTCCCCACACATAAACTCGAAAACAGAAAGCATCGAGCAACGCCGTATGTGTCATTGGGCCAAGCTGCTGCCAATTATGATGAGGGTGTGCGTGGTGTACTGGAGATGGAGTGTGGTTTTTGCCATATTTTCATGATGAATGTAATGTATTTGATCAATTTAGCATTTATTTCTTACATTTCAAGGCAACATATTATCCAGGAGTGTGGAATGCTATCAAAGATTTTCTTATAATCAATCCATGCTACACTGAGATTTCTGCTTTTCTAAGCACGAGCTATGATGGCGTCATTTATCAAGAGCTAACCTAGTACTTTACCTAGGTCCCAAGCTATGTATTGCATTGTGGAGGAGTGGCCTAGTGGTTAGAGCACTGGTCTTGCAATCCAGAGGTGGCTGGTTCAAGTCCCACTGTTGCTCCTTGTGATCTTGGGCAAGTCATTTAACCCTCCATTGCCTCAGGTGCAAACTTAGATTGTGAGCCCTCCTGCAATAGAGAAATATCCAGTGTACCTGAATGTAACTCACCTTGAGCTACTTCTGAAAAGGCGCGAGCAAAATCCAAAAAAAAAAAAAAATTTGTGTTATGCAGTGTGGATTGGAGATGGTCTTGGGCTGTGCATTGTGTCCTGTGATATTTCATTGGGATTGGCTGCATTATATTCCATATGATCCTATGCTTTTCCTATCCTTAAGCTGACCTCCTCCACATTATTTAACATCTCTCACAGTCACATGGGCTCACCAGTCACATGAGAGTGAAGGCAGTGCTGACGGCAGGGAGAGACAATAGAGAAGAGCCCAGCAAAGTCTGACACTGGAGGAAATACACTGAGGAGCTGTAGATGCTACTTATTCTCACCTGGACTGCAGAAGGAATGTAGCCCTTTTCCACCAGGTACCCAATGCTGTTTTCATCCAAGGAGTTCAAACTGAAAGTCAGAAGGATTGGATCACACAGGGGTCAGATTCAGCTGTTGAGAAATGTGCTTTCTATTTACACACAGACCCAGATGAATAAACAGACAGAGAAATACAGAGAGATGTATTTATGCAGACACATGACAACAAAAAACAAAGCTAAGGTTTCCGCAGGTTGAAGGTTCAAGACTCACCTAGCAGTGTCTGAGGGCTGCTCTTCGAATTCACGGTCAATAATTGGGACTGGACTGAGATTGAGCACAGGGTTGGCCCTGAAAGGAAAGAAAGGAACAACATAACAGAGCAAGAGCAGAGGAGCAGGATCTGTGCAGCTCAGACATGTGATACAAGAAGAGCATGGAAGGTAGTCCAGACACATGAGATGTGTACAGAGCTCAGCCCTGGGGCACAAGAGGTGTACAAAGGCAGCTCAGATATGAGGAAGGTAATCTGGGAGAAAAAGGGGTGTGATTTGAGGGTGCCTGGCACAAGCGAGTAGCCCAAAAGGCATCCTAGGCAAGAAGGGGTGTGCAGAGAACAGCCCAGGCACACTAGCAGAGCTGGAGGGTGGCATTGGCATGTGGGAGGTGAATTTAAATTATGCAAGAAGTGCACTGGTGACCCCAGCAGATTTGTTCCCCTAGTTTACATTATGCAGTCTGTTCTCTCTCCTTCCTCTCTCCCTCCCAAATAACAACTTCCTTCAGTACTTCACAGTAAGGGGTGAATTATAGAAAGTATCTGCTAACATTGACACCCCAAAATATGTGCATAAATGATTACAAAAATGATGGACATGAAGAAGCCACTGCTTGCCCTGGGATTGGTAGCATGGAATGTTACTACTAATTTGGTTTCTGCCAGGTTCTTGTGACCTGTATTGGCCACTGTTGGAAACAGGAAACTGGGCTAGATGGACCATTGGTCTGACCCAGTATGGCTATTCTTATGTTCTTATATTAAGCAAATATGTGCGTAATTACACAAATGGCATGTACACTGTGTGTGCACAGATATTTGTGTAAATGCTACAATTCTGCCTCAATGTTATTCTATAATACAGACATATCTTACATTGCGCTCAATTTACAGGTAGTGGCGCTGATAGGCAGAGTCTGGGCAAGCATGAGTGGATCTCACACACATACATGTAACTTGTAGAATATTGTAACGTTTATACATATCGCCATCATTTTGGAGTGAGCACTGGTGTAATGCTCATAACCTGTTATGCTAGGATTCTATACAGGAAGTTAGGTGTCTCAGTATAGAGGAACTGTTACAGAACTGGTCCCCTAACATCCAAAAGAACATAACTTCTAACACACCTCTTTCCCAACCCCCAACCCCAATTCCTCACAATGCAACTATCAACCTTATTTTCGAAAGTGATTGCCGGCCATTTCCCGACATAAATCGGGAGACGGCCGGCGTTCTCTCAAAAGTGGCGAAATTGGTATAATCAAAAGCGGCTATTTTGACAGCATCGCCGCTTTCCCGTCGCCTCGCCGGTGAAAGTTCAAGGGGGCGTGTTGGCAGCATAGCGAAGGCGGGACATGGGCAGACATGGGCGTGGCTACCAGATGGCCAGCTTTTGTGGATAATGGAAAAAAAAAGCGGCGTTAAGCAGTATTTCGCCGGGTTTACTTGGTCCTTTTATTTTCAAGACCAAGCCTCAAAAAGGTGCTCCAACTGACCAGATAACCACTGGAGGGAATGGGGGATGACCAACCCGTAGTCCCCAAGTGGTCACCAACCCCCTCCCACACTAAAAAAATACAAATCAAAACCTTTTTTTTTACCAGCCTGTATGCCAGCCTCAAATGTCATACCCAGCTCCCTGACAGCAGTATGCAAGTCCCTGGAGCAGTTTTTAATGGGTGCAATGCACTTCAGGCAGGCAGACCCACGTCCATCCCCCCCTTACCTGTTACACTTGTGGTGGTAAATGTTAAGCCCTCCAAACCCCGCCAAAACCCACTCTACCCACATATAGGTGCCCCCCTTCACCCATAAGGGCTATGGTAATGGTGTAGAGTTGTGGGGAGTGGGTTTGGGGGGGATTTGAGGGGGCTCAGCACCCAAGGTAAGGGAGCTATGCACCTGGGAGCTTTTTTGCATTTTTTAAACATTTTTAGAAGTGCTGCCTAGGGTGCCCGGTTGGTGTCCTGGCATGTCTGGGGGACCAGTGCACTACAAATGCTGGCTCCTCCCATGACCAAATGCCTTGGATTTTGCTGGGTTTAAGATGGCTGGCATTTTTTTCCATTATCGCTGAAAAACAAAACCGGCGATCTCAAACCCGGCGAACTCTGGCATTTGGCCGGGCTAAACCGTATTATCGAAAAAAAAGATGGCCGGCCATCTTTTTCGATAATACGGTTCCGGCCAGCTGTTGCGCCGCCGCCAAAATAGATCGCCGGCGATTATGCCCCTCCACACTACCAGCATTTCTTCACTCCCTCCCCCTCAACAGGAGCTCCATAGTAAGAGGTGCTTCTTCCCCCACCCCCCATCTTCTCCTCCAGGCCTAGTACTCCCTTGCTGCCCCCTGCTGGTTTCATGGTCTCTTGGCGCTATTGGTAAAGTGTCCATAAGACATACTGGAGCAATTTTCAAAAGCATTCTCCTGACTCTTTTCAAAATCATAGAGAAAAGGGGCACGTCCAGGGCTCTCTCAGCAAAACTGATATGGGAAGTTTCTTTTCCAGTGCCTAAATTTCCCTTTCAGAATAAGCTGGGCAGGCCCACAAGTACAAGGTCTACACAGGTCATCACATTCTACAGGGGACTGAAAACCGCTCTTCCCAGATAAACATTTACCCTTCCATGTTGTACTTGTTTGTACCAGGGATGTTTGGTGCATGTTGCAGGGTATCTTCTCTGACAGTTTTTGCCTTTTTCAATGCCTTCAATGCCTTCAGCCGTCTCTGGAAGCTGCAAAGAGTAACAAGTGGAAACAACTGCAGAAATGTACACATGACGAACAGTAAGACTGGCCACTGGACGTGAGTCAGTGGTGGACAGAGAGAGTTCTTCTACCTTTTCCGGATGCAAACCAGGGCCACAATCATAATAACAATGGAAAGAACCAATGCGGCCGTAAGTCCTGCCACGATTCCAATCAATTCCATCTCTTTGTTTGGAGACTGACTGTCACGATTGCCCGAGGCCTGAGGAAAACACAAAGAATGACCTGAGTCCAAGCCTCAGTCTCTGAACTCTACATAACAGAGGGATAGATAACAACTCGCTGGGGTCAGCCCCTGACCAATCATTCCATCCCATCTAGAGATAGGTGACCTAGAGAAAGAAAAAACAGTGTGCAGGTGTGTGTTGTGGGGGGGGGGGGGAGTGGGATAGGGAGGGGCAAGCATTGCTTACAGCCCAATCTCACCTCAGCTCTGTATCCCATGAATAGAATAATACTCTACACACAATTGCCATCAACTATCCATCTCATGGAAGTGTAACAAGACCCTCAGAGGGCTTCCCTCCCCAACATACTCACAACCAGGTAAAGTTCCAGATGATTCAGTTCACTCCAACATACTCACAACTAGGTAAAGTCCCAGATGGTTGAGTTCACTCCAACATACTCACAACCAGGAAAAGTTCCAGATGATTGAGTTTACTCCAACATACAACCAGGTAAAGTCCTAGATGATTCAGTTCACGCCAACATACTCACAAATAGGTAAAGTCCCAGATGATTCAGTTCACTCCAACATACTCACAACTAGGTAAAGTCCAAGATGATTGAGTTCACACCAACATACTCACAACTAGGTAAAGTCCCAGATGGTTGAGTTCAACATACTCACAACCAGGTAAAGTTCCAGATGATTGAGTTCACTCCAACATACTCACAACTAGGTAAAGTCCCAGGTGATTCAGTTCACTCCAATATATTCACAACTAGGTAAAGTCCCAGATGATTGAGTTCACACCAACATACAACCAGGTAAAGTCCTAGATGATTCAGTTCACTCCAACATACTCACAACTAGGTAAAGTCCCAGATGATTCAGTTCACTCCAACATATTCACAACTAGGTAAAGTTCCAGATGATTGAGTTCACACCAACATACTCAGAACTAGGTAAAGTCCCAGATGGTTGAGTTCAACATACTCACAACCAGGTAAAGTTCCAGATGATTGAGTTCACTCCAACATACTCACAACTAGGTAAAGTCCCAGATGATTGAGTTCACACCAACATACAACCAGGTAAAGTTCCAGATGATTGAGTTCACTCCAACATACTCACAACTAGGTAAAGTCCCAGATGATTGAGTTCACACCAACATACTCACAACTAGGTAAAGTCCCAGATGGTTGAGTTCAACATACTCACAACCAGGTAAAGTTCCAGATGATTGAGTTCACTCCAACATACTCACAACTAGGTAAAGTCCCAGATGATTGAGTTCACACCAACATACAACCAGGTAAAGTTCCAGATGACTGAGTTCACTCCAACATACTCACAACCAGGTAAAGTTCCAGATGATTCAGTTCACTCCAACATATTCACAACCAGGTAAAGTCCTAGATGATTGAGTTCACTCCAACATACTCACAACTAGGTAAAGTCCCAGATGATTCAGTTCACTCCAACATACTCACAACTAGATAAAGTCCCAGATGGTTGAGTTCACTTAATGCTTCACCATCCTTCAGGAGAATTCTGAAAACCAAAAAATAAGATGTGAGATCCTTTATATGAGGCATGACTACTATCAAGTCTTGCTGCTTTTACCTAACTAACTAGTAAACAAGAACCCCCACTGTTCCTCTGACACCCCCTCACAACCAAAGCCCTGTTACTAAACTGAAATCATAGCTGGGTGCTCTCTGTTACATATTCTGCTTTATTTGAATGCATTTAGATATGTTACCCTGATTTGTATGTCTTTCTCCTTGTTTTTCTCCCTTTTCATTCAATTATAATTCACTTAGAATAAGTTGTTTTACATCAATGCAATATCAACTTTTTCATGGTAAATAAGGGATGTAGGTGCTGCGGGGCCGATGTGAATGTGCCCAAGCAGCTACTCCTGAAGGTTGAGGAACATGGGCAGGTCCCCTCAGAGGTTAAGAAGCAGGAGGAGGAACAACCCTCAAATTGGTGGCCAGTGACTTAAACTGTCCCTTGGCTTTACCACTAGCAAACCCATGTTTTATTTTGTTTTTACCTGATTCATTAAGAGAGGGTACCAGCAACTGTATCAGAGCATGGCCTTACCAGCCCAAAATTTTATTTCTAGACAGCAGCTGGAGGGGGCTAGTAGTGCAAACAGATGAGCCCAGCAGCGTCACCATACAATAAAGAATAGCCCTGAAGGAGGGAAGGGGAGAGACAGAAACACTGGGTCACTAAGCTGACCAGCAAATCAGGAAGTACTGAGGAACTTCTGTCTTGACCAGCCCTTGCCCTGCTAGTTCTCTGGAGTTGATATCAGAGGTAGGGCTACTGTAGCAACCAGAGCCTCAGAGCAATCTACCACAAATTTGCTAGAGCCAACCTAAGGGTATCTGATGCTCTAGGAGAACCTTCAGTCATGCCCCCCCCCCCCCGACAGCTAAAGGCCCTTCCCCCTCATCACTTTATCTTCTCTACCACTTCCAAATGTCCACATCACCCCTTTCCTGCCTACCCAAGTGTCCATCTCTCCTCTTCCTTACACCCCTCCCCCCTCAAGATGTCCAGCTTCTCCTTTATTTCACTGAGGTGTCCAACCTCTACCTATCCCTAGTCCCCCAGCTGAAGTGTCAAGCTGCTTCTTCCTTCTCTACCCACCCTATCTCCTGCTGGGCCTAATTCACCTCTCCTTGCACTCACTATGGCTACTGCTGCATTGCCCTGCCCCATCCGACTAGGCATTCAGCTGCAAACCTGAGCCAATGTGGCTGGCACAGAGCCTTGAGCATCCCACACCCTCCAAACTTCCTGTTTAAGAGAGGCAGGAAGTAGCAGGCCTGAGTGGTTCAAATGCTCAAGGTGCCACACTGGGTGGACTGATTTTTGTTCAGTAGAGAAGCTGCCTGCCTTGTCTAAGGTTGCCAACTTTTCCACAAGACTGGACACCCATCTGCAAAACGTATGTGTGTGGGGGGGGGGGGGGGGAGCAGAAGTGGAAATGTTAAAAATCTCCTCTGTGACTGAGAGCATGAGGAAGAGGGGGTATATTCTATAAAAAATTAATGTTATGAATGTATCATAGTATTTTAATGATTAAATAATATTAAATTGCACTGGGAAATGCTCGGTCTCTTCCCCCCCGTCCCCCACCCCACCCCCAGCTAGTCCCCAGCACTCACTGTTCTTTCCAGTCTTCATGCTCTCTGTCAATCCACAGGCAGTCTTCACTCACTCTCCCCCTCCCTAGCCAGTCCCCAACCAGCTCTCTCTCTCTCCCTCCTTCCCTACCAACCTTCAGGCAGTCCTCACTCTCTCGCTCTCCTTATCAGTCCCCAGAAGTCTTCATTCACCTCTCTGAATAAAAATATAAGACTGCACTGCAATAATTTAGAAATGTTTCAGTTATCCTTCACCATGCAAATCACATTAACAGCATGTTACACACTATCCACAGCACTCCATCCCATATTCTCTCCCTCACCCTTACCTCCTTCTAAAGCGTCTTTCATCCAAATTCCTCCCCTCACATGCACTCCTCCACCTACTTCCTGTTCTCCCTTTCTATCCCACTCTCTCTCATTTATTCACGTTCCACCCATCCCCATTCACTCAATCACATTCACCTCATGCTCTCTCTGTCCTTACTCCCATCTCCATGTCCTCTGGACTCCCTAAGCCCTTGCACTCCTCATGAACTCTTTCTCTCTCCCCTGCCCCCAAATACCCTGTATGCTTTTCCTTCCTCTCTCAACATGTTTCATTCTGGTCTCCCACCCCCCCCCCCCCTCTCATTCACCCATCCCCTCAAACAAGGACACAAATCTATTCACTTAAATATTTTGGAGTTGACTCCATCATGATCTACATTAGTCCTTAAAGTAAGTCGGGTCAGAGTTGGGACAATCTGGAGAGAGGAGCAAGGAAGGAGGAAGGACTGCCAGAGATGGCCTGGCTTATAGGTGATTGGTGGCCCAGTGGCCATATGGGTCAGCAGAAGTCAGGTCAGGTCAGTTGGCACTCAGCAATCTGAAGGCCTGCCTTGCTCAAGAGCAGGAATACCAATGGGCAGCATGTCTTCTTGGGACTCGGGTCCTGACCAGGTCCCGACTCCTTCATGGTGGAAAAGGAGCAGGCACTGGGACTGGGTGGCCAGCTGGGAAAGAAGGAAGGAAGACAAAGTGGCTGCCCAGTGTTTCAAGTTTAATGCTACTCGATATACCCCCCCCTTAGAGTACTCTTCAGAGCAGTTTACAGAATATATATAATACAGTAGGAATGGAAGTACATCATTTCATAGGAGAGAAAATCGTATTGGACATTAATGAACTCTTTTACCTCAACCCAACTTGATTGAATCTTATCTTCCCTATCCCAATACAACATATCTTCCCTATCCCAATACAACATTTTGTACCTATCCCGTACCGGATTTGGTGAATGCCTTCACGGTATTATGTAAGCCACATTGAGCCTGCAAATATGTGGGGAAATGTGGGATACAAATGTAACAAATAATAATAATAAAAATTAGTGAGAGAGTCCAGAGCAGCAGTTCCTAAAGCTGTGCTCCTCTACATTTCTCCTTGCTTGCCCATGCAGTGCTCACACAAGTGAATATTGACAGTGGGGCTCTACTGGGGACCTCTGGAGGTCTGGGCAGCAGCAGGAGGTTGGCTGGATATCTGCAAGCCAGGAAGCAGGTACGGGGGTACTGTCCAGAAAAGATCACATCACCACACACTGAATGCTCCCCCTGCATATGTTGCTTATCTATGGCAGCACAGCAGTGAACACCAAAAAACACTGTAATGCTAGACTGTCAAACCAGGCAGCCATCACACTAGCTGTTCCAGTGCTGCCCCCCGAATTGTGCTGCCATAGGCGGATGCACATTCCACATAGTGGTCAGGCTGACCCTGCAATTGGTTCTTCCTAATTCCCTTGGATAGTCCTGAAGAAAATCCAAGCGTCTTCTTGCTCTCCTTTTCACACGACTGAGTTCTTGAAAGACACGTAAGAGACTGAAACATACTGCTAAATTAATCTAAAGACAATTCTGGAAAATTCATGTGCAGTCAGTCTCACAGCTACTCACGTAGTGAGCTCCTCCGACCTGATAGCTGTTCCATTGCTGAAGATGAAGTACGCCAACATAAAACATTTCACCAGAGCTCTGAAAAGAAAGAACAAGGCCTGTGAACAGAACTGTCATCTCTCAGCAGCAGGTTATGGGGGAGCTTACAGCTCCTACAATCCCAGCCTCCCCCAGGAGGAGGTGCTACAGGAAATGGTGCACATACTGTACCTCTCAGCTCCAGCTTTTAAAAGGTTGATTTGTCTGATTTACTTGCCTGGGAAATGCTTTGGTGTCTGCAACAGGTTTGATTCCTTGTTCATAGACATTTGCTTTAGTTGCTGTCTTCAGCAACCTGTGAGAGAAATAAAAGAGACTGTAGGGTCGGGGAAGCCTCCATCACTAGACACCTGTTAGCACAAAGCCATACGGCATTGCAAAGTAGCAGGGCATGGTATACCAGTAGCTGATATGCCCATCACCTAGGGCAAAGGCATGCTCTAATCTCAATTTCTTGACCCTGAACACAGACAGGAGCCAACCTTTGGACTGCAGGGATCAAGACGTAAAACATCCAACCTTTGAATTAGCTGGATAAATAGAAAAACAAGCTAAAAGGCAGTAGGGGCAATGGGGTGAGATAACTGGAAGATTAAGGAGTTAATGAGTCATAAAAAATGAAGCATGCTGGGAAAGAGATATGAAGGTGTGAAGGGGATAAGAAGTAACTGGAAGACAATGAGTGGAAGGAATAGTGGGAGGAAAGTAATTGAGTGACTGGAAGGTGTAGAGTGAGTAAGTGAAAAAGGAAAGGCGGGTGAAAGAATTAGGTGAAAGTTTGGAGAAGACAGGAGGACGGCTGAAAGAGGAAACAGGAAGAGTTTGAGAAAGGGGCATCCAAGTTAGGAGATGAGATTTGGAGGGTTACAAAGAGACAAAGAAATCTGGTGTATATTTCAAGCAGGGGGGAAGCTCCTCAGGGTGTCCAGGCTGCAGCCTGCCCTGGGAGTGAGGTGAGTGGGCTTCTTTATTCCTCACACTTGGCACAAACCTCTTCCTGGGGAACAGAGAGTTTTGGATCACAATCTGCTACAATAATGATACGAATAATGGTAACATTTCTGGAGGTACTATTCAAATCTCCTACTAGGTGTACTGTTTTGGGGATACTTTGTAGTATCTCATTTGCAAAGGAAGAGTGACTTCTGTACCTTCGGCCATAGATAGAAAATAGTTTAATACATTTGATATTGCATTCTTCTAAAAAAAACAGAGTAGTTTATAATAGACAATAAAATAAAAATCAGAAAAAGAACGCTAATATTAAATAGGACAGAACTCATCACCCCTGACTTTGCCCCACTTTTTTTTCCAAGTTTACATTCTCTGGGAAGTTATGTACGTGGGTTTCAAAATTCAATCTACATGCGTTTTCCTCCAATCTTGGCCAGCCAGGGAAAGCCATGCCGAGCTCTAGCAACTCTGACACTGTCTGTTTGGCCAGATTAATTACTATTTACATGGGTAACACAGAATTGATAATTGACCATTGTTGGGTAATTTTCAAGGAGACTCTGCAGAGAAAACTGATCCCCCACCACCACCACCACCACTATGTGGAAAAGCAAACCAGCTTAAACATGCAGGGAATTCAGCAATATGCACATTCAGGGGTCATGTTAGAAAGTGTTTTCCATGTAAAGAAGCTGCTTTACATGAGAAAAAGCATTCTGTAAAACTGCTACTAAATACAAAGTGGCAGAAGATGATCTGTGCACACGTGACATTATCTGTGCACACGTGATATGATCTGTGCAACCTTGTTCTGGGCCTGTATTTTGGCTGGGGCAGCAGCAGATTAGAAACATATAAACACAGAAAAATGAAGGCAAATAAAAACCACTTGACTTATCCAGCCTGCCCATCTAGGCCATCCACTCTCCCTATCACTCCCTTACAGATCCTATGTACTTGTCCCAAGCTGTCTTGAATTCAGATACTGTTTTTGTGTCCACCACCTCTGCTGGGAGGCTGTTCCACAAATTCACCACCCTTCATTTTCAGAGTACATGGACATTTGTGCCCTATTGGAGATGGTTCAGGAATTTACTCTGTAGAAGTGCACAGGCTCCTATGTTGCCTTTATAAAATATGATTACAATTCGATGCCTTTATGGACCCTCTCACATAGGCACCCTGTTAAAAAAATATCCCCACAGAATATATAGCATGGGTAGAGTACATCCACTCACTTGTACCTGTATTTAATGTGAGCAGAATTTTGCTGAAAACTACATATGAAGATTGGAAAACGCCACCTATGCTCGGAGCTTTCCTTCCTCATTGTAAACACACCCTCAGGATCACATCCTGCTAACAAGGCTAAAAACTCAAGCACTGTTCCAGAGTAGTAAAGGGTTTTGAAAAGTCCTCCCAAAGATCAGCGTTAGCAGATAGCTAATGTGGAATCATGACTCATAGGCCAAAACAGTTCATCCCCAAAAAAACTGCCCAGCTGGGTTTATTCCATTTTTCCCATTGCTAAAATCTGTCCCTTCCTTTCTGATCATGCTACCAAAATGCTCATCCATTTTCTCATTGACTCTCACTAAGACTACTGCAACCTACTCATCATGGGTCTTCCAAAAAGCAGCATGTTCAAAAGGAAGCTGCATGACCTATCTTGTAAAAGACATATAATTCCTATTGACTTTCCATCCACTTTTACCTACAGTTCAGATCTCTATTGCTCACCAGCAGATACATTCACTCAGCAGCTCCTCATTACTTGGCTCCCCCTCTTTCTACAATGTTCCTCATGAACTCTGCTCTTCTGGTATGTCACTCTTACTTATTCCCCTTCCCTCCATTTCTGTCTCCTATTTCCACTCTGTTCTCTCACCTTGCAGTGATACAGCACTAATATCTCTTCACACAGAACTTTCCCTCCCTAGGAGTGGCCTAGTGGTTAGAGCAGCAGGCTTGCAATCCAGAGGTGGCCAGTTCAAATCCTGCTGTTGCTCCTTGTGATCCTGTGCAAGTCACTTAACCCTCCATTGCCTCAGGTACAAAGCTAGATTGTGAGCCCTCCAGAGACAGAGAAATACCCAATGTACCTGAATGTAACTCACCTTGAACAACTACTGGAAAATGTGTGAGCAAAATCTAAATAAATAAGATCAAAGTTGCTTTCCAAACTTTTTAAACACTTTCAGAGAGTTAGCACTAGGTAATGCAGTTGCTGTGATGGGATGCCTCTTTTTTCCTATCTTTTCCTCCCTCCCCTTATTTTCCCCTGATTTTCTCTGTCCTATAATTAATAGAGTTCGTCTCTGTTTTTAAAATATTTTTGTTCATAAACCGTCTCCCTGTACCAATATGAGAGGTGGTATATCACGTGTAACAAACTATAAACCAATACGATCATCAAGAGAAGCTGAACTCATTATATTGGTTCCTCTTCACTTTCTCCCTCTCTGCCCCAACTTCTGCCCCCTGGTCATGTCAACCCTCCTGTGTGTATCTGTTGTGTAAAAAAACTGCACAGAATACTTTAAGATGGCATCCAGATTCTGTTGAACTTCACTGACGGTCAAGGAGAATTCCAGCCGCACTTCATAGCTCTTCTCCACTGCAAAAATCTGATGGAACCAGAAAGAAGAAAAACTATTTAGTATCCCAGACCTCAGGACAGAAAGACATGTACAGTGCACACCCCTGACATCACCATACAGTGACATATGCACAGCTTTTGATGCTGAGAACCTGTGCCCTCATAGCACATATGCATTATCAGAGCAGCAGAAGCTCAGGGTGTTATACTCAGTCAGGCAGTTCCCTGTCCCTAGGTGCCTTGTAATCTAAATCCATAGCTGCCATATAAAGTATCACATACCATGTAAAATGAGTTTATATTGTTGGACAGACTGGATGGACCGTACAGGTCTTTATCTGCCGTCATTTACTATGTTACTATGCTACTAATTGGGATTCCAGAATCTTGTAACTCTTTAGGATTCCAGAATCTTCAGAACTTTTAGTACAGGAACAGTGCTGGGCAGACTTCTATGGTCTATGCTCTGAGAATGGCAAGGACAAATCAAACTTGGGTATAAAGTATCACATACCATGTAAATGAGTTTATCTTGTTGGGCAGACTGGATGGGCCTAAGGTCTTTACCTGTCGTCATTTACTATGTTACTCTTTGGGGTTCTACATGAAGTTTTGCTACTAATTGGGATTCCAGAATCTTGTAACTCTTTAGGATTCCAGAATCTTCAGAACTTAGTACAAGAACAGTGCTGGGCAGACTTCTACGATCTGTGCCCTGAGAAAGGCAAGGACAAATCAAACTCGGGTATAAATATAAAGTATCACATACCATGTAAAATGAGTTTATCTTGTTGGGTAGACTGGATGGACCGTACAGGTCTTTATCTGCCATCATTTACTATGTTACTATATCAAGGAGCAAAAATTGTGATGCCATATCACATACCCTAGAGATGGCTACACACTTAACAGATGTCATATAAATTCTAAAGTGTCTTGGGATTCACTCCGAATGGAAGGAAAATCTTAAGTCCAAATTATGCTTTTGCAGTTCTTATGTACACACTTACTGATTGCACAAACACTGACACAAACCACAGAAGAACCACTTGCCACAGCTGAAGAACAAACAAGCAACACAGTGGAGGTGACAGCAGTGGGTGAAAATATACAATGTACCTACATCAAGGTTCTTCTGGGCACTGAGTGCTGGGTTTCCTCCGTCTGTTGCCTCTACTGTCACTCGGTAGCCGCCATTTGACAAGTCAGGCACCTTAACAAGACTGGAAGGAAACATGGTTAGTTTTGGTTGGTTGTTTCCCTCCCTTAGTAATAGAGAAAGCTACAGAGTAGGTGAGCAGAATGTGGTTTCATCTATGCGTCTCAGACCTGTTCTTGTCACTATACTAAATGTTAAGTGTTCTCAGTGTCATAACTTTCCCAGGGGAAATAGCAAAGTGTGCAAATGGAACTTTCAGAAAAGTAACCCCAGACAATTTACGGTACCTGCATGATCTATATTCGCAAAACAACCAAACTCAGCAGGCACTATGCATGTGAACAATAGGTTGATTTATATGGGCTGAGTAGGGGACTAAATTTTGTCAGGTGGCTCAGACCCAGTCTGAAAGGTGTTGTACTCATGGCAGCCCAGTTTGGTGGTCTGTAATACACCTGCACCTTCTATGGCTCCAACTTTAGCTATCGATCAGAATCAAGAACCAGATTATATCTTAACAGCAGTTAACCTCAAATTCAAAGTGGGGTCACAGGCCCCTCTACTTTTGGCTCAGGCCCTCCAGTACCCCAGGAAAGAGTGCCATAGCTGGTGGCGATCCCCAGGCCCCACCAGCCAAAGATACCCAAGCCATGCTGCAGACAGAGCCTGCCCTTCTGCCCCACCCCTCTATAATATCAGCATTCATATGTCCATTGAAACTCGGAGCGACATGACTGGTTAGTGATCTTGCAAAGTTGGAAAGAGATTAGAAGTACAGGAAAATAGAAGAAGGCTGGAAGCATAGTGCTCAGTTCAAATGTTACCTCTCAGAGGGAACAGCTTTTACAAATTTACCTATGTAAAAACACCATTTGAGAACTGTCTCCCCTGAATAGGGAAACTGCTGAAAAGGGGCAGAGCACTAGAGTTCATTCTAAAATCCCCAAAGACTCTGTACCTGCAGTTCAGGTGTGAGGACACAAGAACATACATTACCTACTGCAAATTTTCAAAAGGAAACGCTGGGTGGAGAGTTTCTTTAAAAATTCTCAAGACCTGCAAGATCTATACATATATGCCTATGTTTTCATGTGTTTTGTGTGTTTGTAGTAATACAAATAAAACAAAATGAATACTGAGTTTTGTGTTGGAGTACTCTGTTCTTTTGGATTGGTTGGATGAATAGAGAGTTTTATATGGAGTACTCTATTCATTGGGGGGGAGGGGTCTTTTACAAAGCTGTGCTGGCATTTATAGCTTGGGGTTCCTAGCCCATTATAAACCATAAAGCTGTATGTCTCTGTTGATCACCCCACCCCTCACCTATCCACACCCATCCTGTTAGAATATCAATGATATGCTTTGATGTCTCCATGCATACCTCCTACCCACCCCCATCCTCCCACCCTGTCAGACTGTCATAGTAATGCTTGAATGTTTTCACTTATATACACTGTCAGCTAGCACATTTGCTTATTTCCGATCTGACGAAGAAGGGCAACCTTCAAAAGCTAATCAAGAAATGTATTAAGTTATGTCCAATAAAAATGGTATCATCTTATTTTCTTTTCCATGTTTTATTTTGTTTGATTTCTATTGATAGCTTGAGGCAAAAATCAGCAGGTGGTAAATGCTGAGAAGCCCATTATATTCCTATGGGCGTCTCAGCATTTACCGCCAGCTGATTTTTACAGCAAGCTAAAATCACTAGCGCTGACTTTGTAAAAGGCCCCCTTGATATGGTTGGATGAACAGTGAGTTTTGTGATGGAATAATCTAGTCATTTGATTTGAAATCAAATGAAAAAATCAGTCGAGAAGACCGGAATGATAAAGAAGTGCCTGTTAGTATGGGAATTTTAACGGCTGCATTTATGAAGTGAATATCGAGGCTCCTGAAGAAGCAAAATGGATGGCTCCATTTAGCCTGTGAGCCTGGAGGGGCGAGCAGCCACAAGAAAAGACCTTTAATTATAATTATGAAAGAAAAGTAAAGAAAGAAAAAATATAAACTTAAATGAACGTTTGAAGTGGGACTGAAAAACAGAGTTTATCTGTGAATCTGTGTTGTTTACAAACTCTGAAGATCCATCTAATGGAGATTCTATTATTTAATGAAATGCCAGAAAAATAAATTGACTTGGATGGGGCTATGGGGTCCTTTTACAAAGGAATTTTCAACGCACACTAAAAATAAGCATATGCTAAATGTTAGAGTTGCTCATATATTTCTATGGGCATCGCTAGTGTTTAGCGTGTGCTAATAATTAGCATGCCTTTGTAAAAGACACCCCCCCCCCCCCCAATGTTTGTATGTTTGTTACAGGGCCTTGCTGAAGCAATGAAAGTTTACCTTGTGCTTGTGTCTTGGGCTCGGGGAGGGAGGGGGAGAGAGATGATCTTGTCTGGGATTCCTGCATGTTGGGGAGTGATTGTGTCTAGGGGCAGTAGTCAGTTCATAATGGCATTACCACACCTGATGCTACCAGTGTAGACTTTATTCTCATGCGTTGTCATCACACTGAAGATGTCGGTCAGGGATTTGTTGTCATTATTCTGAAAAATGAATTCCACGTGGGTGATGCTGAACTTGACCTCACCATTTTGTCCAGTATCAATATCTGTTACCTGTGGACAGAGGAAGAGAGCGGGAGGATGAGGAAGAACCATGACCGGATCAGAATACAGGAAATCCTGAAATGCAAAGCCTCAAAAACACACTGGTTTGGAGCCTTACAACAACTTCTAGTTGGATACTAACTAGTGCAAGGGTCTGAGCTATGATTAGAGGATTGTCCCTCTGTGGACCTGTACAATACTGAAGGATTAACACCTTGCCAACTGACCGCCAGGGGCCAAGATGATATTCTGACCACTGCTACCCAGATACCAGTGCTGAATAGCCAGATGTAAAGAGGCCACTGGAATTAAATATCGGTGGTACCAGGATCCTTATGGCTCCAGCCATGGACCGCCCCGGCACTACCTGCTCAGTGACTGGCCCTGTTGTGTGGCGCTCATCCAGGTAGAACTTGCTCATACCTGCATAACTGCCACTGATAACAACCCGTATGATCTTCTCAACATGGTATTCGTTCCTCCAGGTCCTCCTAAAGAGCTCTCCAGTCTTGAGATCTGGGGGGGGGGGAGATCCTATAACTGGCATCCATAGCATATGAGCCAACTTTTCAAAATTATTGGGGGTGCTAAACCCAATGGAAATTACCTCTCTTTGGACACAGTCAAAGAGTTTGTTCAACATTGGGGGTGCACAAGCCACCCATAGCACCCAGAGAGCTGGCTCCTATGATCTGTAGGACACCTGGGAGGAGCCTCTCATGTGCACTTCCAGTGTGATTGGAGCTGATTTTTACATATTCCCCATCTAGCAAAAGGATTGCATAACACTAGTATCCTGTGTTTTTTAGAATCATTCCTGGGACTTGGGGAGGGGGAAGGATAGTTGATTATGATAGTTGAATTTTATTAGCAAAATCTCTCAGGAAAGACTGTTAAGTACTGAGCAACACCTCTACCTCTGTCTCACACATCCACACCCCCTCTCCACATCCTAGAGCCCAATGCTGATTCTGTGTCATGCATGAGCCTTCCACCCACCCAAATGCACCCACCCACACCCCCTCTCTACATCCTAGAGCCCAGTCCACTCTCATGCATTAGCCTTCCACCCACCCACCCCACGCACACATCCACACACCCATCCTTCAACAAATCTGTCACACATATGCCCTGACACTGACTCCACCTGACAGAGAAGCAGAATAACATGTGTTTTCTTACTTTGACCTTCGGCTCTGGTTGTATTTTCAGAGGGTCTGAAAGCAGCACTGTTGGAAGACAGACAGACAGATAGGTCTCACTTAATGACCAGGTCTACACAAGATTGCATCATGTAATCTGCTTTCATTCTGCCCAGATAATGTCACTACTGAGTGAATACAGAAAACCAGTTCCAATGAATGATACCCTGAGGGGGGTGGAATAGCCCAGTAAGAGGTGACCTTCCAATCCAGGTTAGTGCATATACAGTGAGAGGCTGCAAGCCCCTCTTTCTCAGCTGGTATATACAAGGTACGTCACCCATCCCTGAATGTTGCATACCCAGGAGAAAGTGTGAACCCTCCATCCCAGGCTGGCACATCAGATCCTGGTCATTAATGGGAAAAAACCATGGGGGGAAGCTGGTACACCCTGCTAATAGAGGGATACATGACACACTGTGATGGCAGAAAGAGAAGTTAATTAGTGGAGAATGGATGAGTGTAGCTCCTCTTACCAAACACATCTTCCGTAGACAGAAACTCTGGGGCATTGTCATTAATGTCCAGGATGTGGATTTGTAGGGTACCTGCAGTAGAAAAGGAACAGAGACTTGGAACCCAGCACAGGATGAGATGAAGTTGCTGCTTCACAACTTTCCTGTTACTACAAATAATTTATTTATTCAGGTCTGATGCTGTTGCCTTTTCCCCTTGATTATGCTAGGTGGTAAAGTTGTGCTATCCTTTAATGCATCTGTTTATTCAAGACTTTTCCATGTTAATGTTACTCCCAGTGCAGTAATAGATTGGTGTTACAGGAGCTATAAACTCCCCCATAGCCAGAAGTCCTGCCGAGTAGGTTCAGCACCTCCTTCTGGGAAAGGCTGAGACTGTTGAGGCTCTGAGCTTCCCCACAGTCAACACTCCTGCACTATTTCCTACATCATCTCCTGCTGGGAGAAGGTGGGACCTCAACAACTCTGATCTCCTCCTCAGTTAGTGCTACTATATCTTTTCCTACAATGTATCCTGCTGGGAGAGCATGGGACTACAAGAGCTGTGTTTCTATTGTTTTGAGTGTCAGCAAGCAAATGCATGATTTACCAGGATCACTGTGGTTCCTCCCCATCTCTGTGAATAGATCCACCACCTGCAGCTTTATCTCCACCAAGTCACAGGTCTCATAGTCTATGAACAATGGCTCTGTAATCAGAACTGAACCATTGGGCAACAGCCGGAACCAGTCTGAGCATACACTGCCAACATCCCGGGTACCTTGGAAGCATTTCACAAATAGTGTTTCAAAGATCAAGGAGTGGTTGGTATCCTTGTCTGAGGCGACAACCGTGGTCAGCAGGTTATCCTGGGTCTTGTTCTCAAGGACACTTGCTTCCTGCAGAGATGGGTCTATGGTGGGTGGCTCATCGTTAACGTCCTTTACCAGCACAGTCACAGTAGTGTAGGCCTGGTGGATAACATTGTTTATACCCGTGTCCTGTACCTCAATGACAAGGGAGAAATTTTTTTGTGTTTCATAGTCTAACTCCACCTCTGGGACCAGCCAGATCTGTCCCTGGGAATGCCCAGCTTGGATCACACTGGAACGGATGAGGAAGTTTCCAGAGCTGCCATTACTAATCTGGAAGGACATACGGTTGTTCACCTCAGTTTGGTCTCTGTCTGTGGCATAGACACTTCCGATGAAGACACCTAGAAAAAGACAAGCACCCCAGGGACAGGGTATTAGATTTCCACAGAAAATCACCAAACCAAATCATCTCTACGCAAGCAATTACCAGCGGTTGTTGCCTGACCTTGATTCTGTCTGACTACTACATAACATTAGCTGTCAGCAACTGTCCTGATCAGAAAAGCATACTGTTGAAGTAAGAAATGGAATTTCAAACCTCAAGGATTCATG
Source organism: Microcaecilia unicolor (assembly GCF_901765095.1). NCBI lineage: Eukaryota > Metazoa > Chordata > Amphibia > Gymnophiona > Siphonopidae > Microcaecilia > Microcaecilia unicolor. Next base: position 183,737,769 of record NC_044038.1, on the reverse strand, counting down.
AGGAAAATGAATGACTGAAAACGGTTTTGTTGAAGTTTATTCCCTGAGTTGAGCACAGAACAGAGGAGAATCTCCATACATGAAGCATCTCTAGAAACCCATAGTAGTGGGAACCTACCCCTCTCTCTCTCCTTCACTGAGAACTGATACCGCTCACTGCTGAACACAGGTTCATTGTCATTTAGGTCCTGAAAGAGAAGCGGAAAATGGAACAGGAAAAGCATAGGGGTGTGACATCACAGCCTGCCAAATCCAGAGTGTTCCCACAGAAATACTGACAACATTGTGCTCAATCCGAAGTGTTTCTGTGGAAGCCCTGCCCTACGGTGTGCCAAAACCAAAGCACCAAGCTTAGGTTCTTCAGAATCTATGAACATTACCTCCACTGTTATGGTGACATTGATAAAGGAGTCCAGTTGGGGCGTTCCCAGGTCATATGCACGGACCAGCAGCACAATCTTTCCATTCAGAGTCTCGTTTATTGCCTCCCGATCCAGCTGAATTGTGTTGGTCAGCAGACCGGATTCTTGGCCAATGGAGAAATTGCGACTAAATTGATTTGGCATGATCTCGAATTCCACAATGCTGTTATTGGTGTTGAACTCATCCTTGTCAGAAGCCTGGAAAGGAAAGAAGAGCTGAGGTTAGAAGAAGCTTACCAGTGGATTCAGGGAATCCAGAACATGATGACAAGGTCCATTGCTCTGCTAGGTTTCCTCAGCGCTGCCTCTGTGGACAGGTCTCACGCTACCCACATCATTCCATTTTTCACTTCTGAGCATCCTTCTCTTCTTCCTCCTCTTTCATGCTCAGTTTGTTCAAATCTCTGATCCTGGCAGCAGCTGGTTGAGCAGTATAAACCAAGTACACAAAATTATGGAGAAGAGAGGGCTCCATGCATATGCTGAGAGCAGAAAAATCTATCCAAAAGGCTTGAACTCTAAGGCTCAGTCCCAGTAATAGGAATAATAAAATGTATTAGACTACATACCTCTACACCAGCTATCCAAAGTGTGAAACAATAAACTCTCTCTAAACAGGGCAGGATTAACCCTCTGCTGGGCTGTAAGCAAACAAGCATGTTGGACTCCCCATAGTAATATAAATTCATAAAACTCCTACAAAGGGGCTCTGCATGGTTCTGACTGAAGAGGCTGAAGTGTTGCCCACCCACCAATTTCTTCTGCCTACAGGAGAGAAGACACAGGGGGCAGGAGAAGAGACCTCTCTCTGTTTACAATGTTTCTTAAAACGTGCTAAACCGCTTCCTCGATAATACATTGCAGTAGGGTGGTTTTCAATTCTAAGTAAATACACACAGAAAGGAGAGAGGAAAAAAGAAAAAGAAATCTACCCGGGTGCCGTCCACAGAAAGGCTGGGCCTCCAGCCACTATATCCTAAAGCTTTTCTGAAAAAGACAGGTTCTAAGACGATTTTTAGTGTTACTGCCCCTAGGTTAAGAAAAACTCTTCCAATTGAGTAAAGATCAGAAACTTGTCTAAAAAGATTTCAATTGGGACTCAAAACATTCCTATTCAGAGATGTCTTCTCAAATTTTGTAATAGTATTCCTTCCCTTGCAGCATAGCGGGGCAGGGGCAGGGGCCGGAGCTGAACCTGGAGGCCCCAGCCATGTGATATTTCTTTTTCTTTGTTTTTCTTTCTCTTCTACTTTCCTATCATTAATGGAATTCATTTTCTCTATTTAAATTTCTTCCCTTCCTCTTTCTCTTTTGAATATATTCACAATTTTACACTGCGGTATAGTAAAAAAAATAATAAACTTGAAATTGAAACTTAAGACTGCTCTTCAGCTTCAGCTTCAGCTTCCATCCTTGGGACCGATGGAAAGTTGGTTCCACAGTGTCAAGACCAAGAAAACAAATGGCGTTTGACGAGTCCATCCATTATATAGAGAGACACTGAGCAATCTGCCAGATAGTTGGACTGATAAGTGGGGACTGTTCGAACGGGATGCAGTAAAATTTTGAGAACAAGTCTAAAATGACCTGAAAGCCTCCCCCCCTCTCCCCATCCATTCTTCATTCTTTCCAAGGTATAAATCAGCCTTGGAAGCCATTGAATTAGCACATGTGAGAAGGCCCCTCCTAAATATTTGGGCCTTGGGCACATGCCTAGTTTAGCTACGCCTTAATCCCACCCCCGCTTCTTACATAGACACACTTTTAGGTCAATATTAATAAAAGATTACTACACCACAATAGACATAGAAACATAGAAAAATGTAGGCAGATAAAGACCATATGGCCTATCCAGTCTCCCCATCCAGGCCATCTACTCTCCCTATCACTCCCTTAGTGATCCTAAGCTTTCCCGATTCCCCCCACACACACACACACACACTCACCAGGATCTTCAGCTGAACTGTGCTGATCCCCCCAACTCACCAGGATCTTCAGCTGAACTGTGTTGATTCCCCCCCCCCTACTCATCAGGGTCTTCAGCTGAACTGTGCTGATTACCCCCCCACCCACACACACACTCACCAGGATCTTCAGCTGAACTGTGCCACTGTTCTCATTCACAAACACATTGTAGGAACCCAAGATGACTGGAGCATTATCGTTAATATCCAGGATGTTTATCTCTAAGAAAGTGGTGCCAGGCTGCCCCATCCCGTCCAATGCCTGAAGTGTGGCATAATAAACTGCTCCAGTCTCACGGTCCAGCAGGTCACCATTGCGAACAGATATCTCCCCAGTGCTGCTGTTTACTGTAAACACGTTCAGTCTGTAGGACAGAAAAATAGGAGCGAATCAGGTAAGGAAGGGACCTGCTGTGCAGAGCTGGGCAAGGAGCATCAAAAGACCCCTAACTGAGGCCAGAAAAGTATGCAGAAAACATGAGCAAAGGCCCACAATTTCTGGGAATCAGGGAATTCTTTTTCCTGAAGTTGGGGTTTTGGGGTTTCTTGTTTTATTTTGCATGTTTGATTTTTTTGAGTATTTCTTTTGTGCAATCTTCCTGGGCGGCTGCCTAGATGAGAGACTCTTGCACTTTGCCTGTCACTCCTGTGTATGCAGGACAAATAAAACAGTGGCAGCACCCCACAAAGGGCCGGTGTAATGAAGTATCCTAGGCCTTGCGCACAACTTAGCTTGATGTCTGTGCTCATTTGAGCGCTTCAGTGGGCATCCTAGATTAAAACGAGCTCTGCACATGGGTAACCGTGTGCAAGGACTCGGGTCGGTATCAGTGCACAGCTCATTTAAATCTCATGCTAACGAAGGCATCAGCTGCTCAACGCGGATACAGAGAAGTGCACAGAAGACCGCAAGGTTCTCCAATGCTGTGAGGAGGCTGTTAAAGGTGAGCTCACTCTTCTACAGTCAGTGCTTGTGAGCTTGCCCTTTACTGCAAGCAAACAGGACTTGCAGTTCTTGTCTAGCTTCCGAGGACAAGGGTCAAAATAATAATAGTAATAATGCAATGCCGAGGGGAAGGTGTGCTGGAACAGAGTAAAGTGCAGGATTGGTGAGAAATGCAACCCAGTCTTGTTGGTATTATACTCAGAGTTGCATGTGCTGGAGCACGGATACTACATGTGCACAGAATGCATTTCAGTCCATGTGCGGATATCTGCGCATGCAGCTCCAGGCACACAAAATGTACAGACCCAGGTGCACATGCATCAGCCATGTAAGCACAGATTCTGTGCACAGCTTATTTGCATATTATTTGGTTACTGCATTGGTTGAATATTGGAATTTTTACACCTGTAATAGGAAACCCTGAGCTTTAGCACAGAGCTCAGACACACAGCTTTCTGCATCAGTCCTGCAAAGGGGAACCTGAGTGTCCTCTTTCATTTTGCTTGTTTCACAAAATCCTCTCTTCTAGAAATGGAGTGAAATCTACCCCACTTCAATATGTGCCTCTGCCAAATGTCAATGGTCCTTCGCTAGCCCCCTTTTTGGTGAACACTTCACAAGAAAGAAAATGAAATAACATTTTCCTGAGAACTAGATCCTTCATTCCTGAATCGCTTTAGCACTGGAGAATGCAGGACAGTTAATGATATGAGGGGAGGGTCTGTCTAGGAATCCCCCCCCCCCCCCACCATGCCCTGCTCTGTCATGCCATAAAAGTGAGCACAGGAGGTTGGTTGGAAATTACAAACCAGTTACTCTGAACACACTGGTGTGAAAATTAATGGAGAATGTACAATAGGAAAAGGAAAGAGGAGAATCCCAAACCCAGCAGGCAATAGAATTTTATAACATAATAAAGCAGTTAGTATATGTGAGAATTATAATTACTAGTGAATATACGCACATAGATTCTGGTAAAAGCCAATACGAGATTTCCCCATATACGCCAGAGTCTTTATCCGTTGCCTGGAAAAAATTCAAAATAAAAGTTTAATGACAGCTTGGAAAGGAATTTTCTTTTTTACTTGAAATTTTATTGTGTGCAGTGCTTGTAAGGGAATCTTGGTATTAGGGGTGCAGTGGGAGGGACCCCTCCTCTAAGCATGTCCATTTCTGTCATCTATAGGACTGGGCTGGTGTAGAACCTGGGAGAGCCTTCAAGCCTTTTGCCCCCTCCCATTAACTTTCAGGCCCCTAATCTCCACCTCTTCTCCTGCCCAACATCATGTTTATAATCCAAGGAAGTTAAGTTGACAGGAGACAGTGTCACATGACAAGGCTGAAGCCATCTCCCCATACAGCCACCATCTTGATATACTCAAAACAAGCCTCTTTGGGAAGAGCAGTGTGAGAAACAGAAAGAGGAGTGAATGAGAAATTTGCAGAGGGAAGGACTAGTAGCAAGTGCAATAGGGATTTAGATTCATAGGAGCCAGCTCCAATATTGATTAAACCTCACACTTCTAATTTATTTTATTTATTTTGGTGTATTTTTACCCCACATTTTCTCACAAGAGCAGGCGCAATGTGGCTTACATTAATTCATGAGGATACAATACAATACAGAGATGGCACAGTTACGGATTGTGACAGGAGGAGATGGAACATGGGATAACACGGGGTGAATGTTAGGGCAGTGGTGTACCAAGGGGGAGGCGGTGGGGGCGGTCTGCCATGGGTGCACGCCGCTGGGGGGGTGCCGCGCATCTGTCAGCTCTTTGTTTTCATGCTCCCTTTACCCCAAAACAGGTTACTTCCTGTTACGGGGCAGAGGGAGCATGAAAACGAAGAGCCGGCAGGCGCGCGGCACCCCCCCCCCCAGCGGCGTGCACCCGGGGGGGTTCTTTCGCCGGGGGATCGGGGTTCTTTCACCAGGAGGGCGTCGCGCTGTTCCGGGGGGGCGCTGCACCCGGGGGGCGGGGCGCATCGGCGATCCGCCCCGGATGTCAGCCCCCCTAGGAACGCCACTGTGTTAGGGGCAAAGCAACCAGCGAATAACCATGTACAGTCAACAAGAGAGAGAGGTTAAACATAGGAGTTGCCAGTGGAATAAGCCTTGTCGAAGAAGAATGTCTTTAAGGACTTCTTGAACAGTTGGTGGTCGACTAGCTCTTTTAGTTGTTTTGGCAGAACATTCCAGGATTTTGGACTGATGTAGGGAAATAATATTGCACATCCTCCCTCGTTTCATAAGAACATAAGAGTAGCCATACTGGGTCAATTCAAGGGTCCATCTAGCCCAGTATCCTGCTTCCAACAGTGGCCAATCCAGGTCACATGTTCCTGACAGAAACCCAATTAGTAGCACCATTCCATGCTACCAATCCCAGGGCAGGAAGTGGCTTCCCCCATATCCATCTCAATAACAGGCTATGGAATTTTCCTCCAGGAACTTGTCCAAACCTTATTTAAACCCAGATGTGCTAACCACTGTTACCACATCCTCCGGCAACGAGTTTCAGAACTTACCTATTCTTTGAGTAAAAAAATATTTCCACCTATTTGTTAATATTCTTTTCTCGCCTTGAGCAAGATTAGAATCAACTCGCTAATGTGCCTTCTCTCATACAGCCCCTACCCTGTGGATCCTTCTCCAACTCCCTTTACATTAAGAACATTCTTGGCCTAAATTTAAAACAGACCTTAAGACCCTGCTTTTTACAAATGCCATCGGCACTTGGATAAATAGTAACTATTTTCCAGTTCAACAGTATCTGGAAAACTCTTGAATACTCTGCTTCCTTCTTTACTATCATTTTACTGTAGTTCCGTTTCCTTTTCATTTTATGTCTGTTTATTGTAAACCACCTTGATGGGTCACTCGATAAGGCAGTATATTGAGTTAATAAACATAAACATGAGACTTTTGCTGAATCAGCAACAGTAGACGTGCATTGCATATGCACCAGGAAGATGCCAGGAAAGCTAGATTTGCTGCCCCCCTAAGTGAAACCAAAGAATGAGAATTTGTTGGTAGTGTACATGGGGTGTAAATCCTTTGGCCTCAATCTCTGCTTCTCCTCCACTAGCAACTGTATACTGTAAATTGCCTTGTGCCTTTGGGTTGGAAGGCAGTGTATCAAATTATTGAATAAACAAAACTAAACTTTTCCCCTATTTTGTTTTGTCTCACCCTATCTCCTCCCCCTTTGACTTCAGGCTCCCCCCTCCCCCCTTAGATTTGTTCTCTTTTGTTCTCTAGTCTAGAAACTTCAGTTTTTCCATCATTTGGTGCAGCTCTGTTCTCACACATCCTATCTTCAGCCAGTGGGGCCTGGGAATCTGTGCCGACCTTCCTGCAACAGTCTACACATTACTCTTTTTTTTTTTTTTTAGTCTGTGGGTCCTGGGGATCCCCAGTAGTTTTGCAGTTCTCATCCCTGCTATGACTTACTTCTTGAAGTGATGGGACTTAGAGATCTCAACCAGCTTCACAGCTCCCATCCATGTCCTCCTCATTTCTTTGCTGGTGGAGCCGGGGGAACCCTGCTGTCTGCACCTCTCCTTCACAAGGTTTGCCCTGAATGCATGACAGGAGGGGTAACTGCATCTGAGCATGAGACCCTCCACCAACTCCATGAGACACATACTGTATATTATCCACGTGACTTGCCATCTGTGCCATGTCGGAGAGAGACAGAGCTAGCAAACCACACAGTTTCCAGAGGGAAACCTTTTGTTTACCTCTGGTTTTAAGCTTACATCCCAAAATTAGTATGGTATTTGAACTCCCTGATTCAGTTCACTGAAATCAATGCTGCAGGTCCACAATGCATTAGAATTAAGTGTACCAGACTCTCCTGATTTTCAGGGATTGTCCACGTATATAGACCCCTGACCTCGACTCCTTCCTATCTGGATACCTTCTGTCCCCGATTTTAGTAATGGGGACAGAGGTGCTGCATTGAAGTTTGACATGGGTATAGTATTACTCCTGCCTCTGCCTGCCTTCCTCCATGTAGTCTGGCATCTCCCCATCTTGCCACCACCCATTGGGGACAGCACCTCCTCCAAACCTCCCTTCACATCTCCTTCCTATTTGCTTTGGTGTCAGCATAAAAAGTTAACAGTGCCACACCATGGAGTCTCCGTCAAGTGAAATGCAGGTCTCCACTGGGTTATTTCTAGTAAGTGTTTGCTATTGTTGTTGTTTTGGGTGACTCAATATGGCTATAGAGATACAGTATGGTATATTCATAGGAAATACAGAGCAAAATCTCTTTTTTCTCTAAATTGTTTGTTTTTCAAAAACTAGGAGAAAAGGACCTCATTAAGACTTCAATCCACAAACTTGGAGCTTATAGCTTCCTATGTGTGATTGGTCAAACAAGTCATCATTGGTCTGAAAAACCTCCTATTCACCGTTGCTGAGTAGACAAAATTTCAAAACTTTTAATTCACCAATAATTTTACCAACAACTAAATGAAGTAAAATTATTACTTAGCTTAAATTGCACAGCTCATATAAAACTTCAGATGATCGTCTCATTGTCTTTGTTCTGTAAAATTATTTTAAGTCTTAGGCAGAGTTCCCAATGGGGACCCGCTTTGCATAGGCTTCTTCCGGAGACCCCACCTCTGTTTCAGATGATCTATTGTGCCTGTGCTCTTCACTGTGTCTCGCTGAAAATGAATGGGCTGTGTTGGCATTAGCACGCAACAGCCGCTAGAACAGCTATGTAAAAGTGGGGTTAAATTGCTGGATATAACTTGATAGTTGAGAACTGACCAAGAATTCTATTAATTTGGTCAGAAAAGGTAGGTGTAAAACTAGTGGGCAAAGAAAGATCAAGGCCATTTCCTTTGGGGATAGGAGTCTATCACCCATCAATGAAGAAAAGTATCCTTGATCAAAGATCACATTTATGAAATTGACCAACCAACAAATTATCAAATTTGGAGAATTCAAAATCAGAAAGATTGGATGGTTATCTAATGTACAGGAGAACACAAAGTTTTTCAATAAGGGTGACACATCCCTCACCGATACCTCTGTAAATGTGAACCAAAGTCTATGTGCTAGACTTGCAATAGAAATATGATGTACTGTGTTTATCTCTTTATCCTCAAAAACATGGGTCAATGTCTCCTTAAAATACACATAAATCATATCACTCCTCTGAGAAAAACATGTAGCTGACTAGAAGTGGGCTGACCACTAACAGAGTCACTATTACTAAAGCAGGTGTTGAAAACACTTCATAAGTTAAAATAGTTTTCTCAAATTCAGACTATCTATTTCAATCAACCCTGAATAACATGTTCTCTTTAGTTCTTATTTGATGCTTATGTTGGAGAAAAGAAATGTTCCAACATTTTTTACAAGTATTATCTCCAGTTTTTCGCCATTAGATTTCAAATCCTTCAATTCTTCCAAAAACCAAGGATTATTCATAGTTCTAGAACTAAATGTAAGCTTTTGAGGAGCTGTCAAATCCAATTCAGCAGTAATACTCTGACAAATTTTTCCAAAGATGACTCCAGTTCCTCCTACAGTAGATAACAATGAAGTCACTTGAAACCAGAAAACTTCTGCATCGATTTTACCGTGAGAAAAAAATACCTTTTTTTTACAGGTTGGGAAAGAGGATGAGAAGACAAAATTCAAAGTAAAAGTCCATAAAAACTGACCAGTCCATGAAACTGGGATCCACTCACAGAACAAAAGCAATGGATTTGATGTAGACATGGATGTCCAAGGAATTAACTTTTTCATGTGTCAGATTAAAAAATGGAATAATAAAATGTAAAGTGGCCAATCCAGGTCTAAGTACCTGGCAAGATCCCAAAAGAGTAAAACAAATGTTAAGCTGCTTATCCTAAGTCCATCTTAATAATGATTGATTGATTGAGTTTGTGACTAACATGATCTATTGTTTTGCTTTGACTGCAGGTGTACTTTGCTGTCCTCTAGAAGCAGATGCCCTAGGTGACGGCCTAGCCTTGCCTAATGGTTGGGCTGGCCCCTGGGGGGGGGGGCAGATAGAGAGACAGGAAGGGAGGGATAGAGAATGGAGGTGGAGTGGGGGGAGGGGGAAGACCAGACAGAGAGAAAGAAAAGAATGCAAGGTTATCTGTCCAAAGGTCAGTGAGAGAGGTAGAGGGGGAAAGAGAGAAGGTGTACGTACATCTATGCAAAGGTTCAGAGAGAGAAAGTGGGGGGGGGGGGCAAAAGGGGGGAAGAGAAGAGAAAGCATACATGCCTGTCCCTAGAGTGAGAATCCATGTGGTTGTATCACACACGTGCAGAGAAACCCACACTAGATCATTCATGCTTAGAGTCTAAGTCACCTGTAACTTGAAGCTGGCATTTATACCTAAACTATGAGAACCATAGTCATAGGATCTATTTAGCTGATTTTTGCAGTTAACACTGGTGATTTAAAGTCATTCCTCCCCTTCATTCACAGGCTAAATTTGTCTATGTAAATCACAGTTCAAACAAGGTTTACCTAGATAAAAAAAGATAGTGCTGGAGGCTTCTCCTGGGGCTCTATTATACTTTAGCCTTTTGCTGTTAATATTCAATGCTGAACAGCTAGAACTGTCCAGACAAAAAAACCACCCTAAGGTTATATGGATAACTATCTGGACAGATTCAGCCACACATCTCTCTGGGTTAAGTTCCACTCCTTAGCCAGATAACATTATGCAAACCAATTTCCCACTTAGAGCAATTTCACTATTTAGGTGCCCTGAGGACATGGGGTAGGAGCTCTGTTCTCTAATGGACACCCAGGGTCTGTATAAAATACTAGTGTAACCTGGCATCAGTGTGCCTAACATAACACACCCGCAGCTGTACCAGCCATACAGCTGGTAGAATGAGGCTAAATGAGCAAGCACTCACCTAACATAGTATTCTGTAAGTTACATGCAAAAGTAGGAGCCCCGCCATGTCCCAGCCATGCTCCGCCCCTTGCACTATGTAAGTCAGGTGCACTGCTGGCACTTTTGTGGATAATTGCACACTTATATGAAAGTGCTAATATTCTAGAGAATTGCACATGGAAGGGAGGCGTAAAAGCGGACTCCTAGGTTGTGTCTGTTTGAATATGGACCTCTATGTGTCCACGCCCCTCCTGATGGATCCTCCATGCCATACCGTGATAGTGGACAGGACGGTTCCATTCTTACAGTGTTCCTCCACTTGAAGCTTGTAGAAAGACTCTGCAAATTGTGGGCTGTGGTCATTGATATCGAGGAGGTGGATGGTGACGTTGGCAAATGAGCAGCAGTCCGTGCCTAAGGCCGAGTCGTTAGCTACGATCTGTAGGTGGGAACGGCAGGAAAATCAGTCCTCACACTGTTCTAAAAGCATCTCCCTTTGTAAAGTGGCATCTACTTGTACATCACATTCACATAGAAGCAACAATTTCAGCACATGGACATCACCAGGACACAGAGATTTGTAAGGGGCCATGTGTATTCCCCATCTTACATATGTTACAAAACATTTCTCTGTCGAGTTTGGACCAGCTTCAAGGCATGCACAGATTTTTAAAAAGTGCTTATTTCACCCAGGGGATTAACCCCTCGTTGTTTGTTTCTGCCATTATACCATACTATACTATAGTATTTTATACTATACTACAGTACTTCCCAAGTCCAGTCCTGGAGTACCCCTTGCTAGTTAGGTTTTCAGGATATTTCAGGGTCTCCATCAGTTTCTCTCTCATAACTCGTTCCCCCCCGCCTTCACCCAGTCTATCTGTCTCTCTTTCTCATACCCTCCCCCACAGCCTTCACTCAGTCTCTCTCTCTCCTACCTCCTTCCCAAAGCCTTCACCCAGTTTGTCCCTCTCTCTCTCTCTCTCTCTCTCTCATACCCCCTTTCCCACAACCTTCACCTAGTCTGTCTGTCTTTCTCTCCTCTCATACCCTCCCCCTAAAGCTTTCACCCAGTCTGTCTCTCTCTCTCATCCCCCCCCACAGCTTTCACCCGATCTGTCTGTCTCTCATATCCCCCCCAATACACATGCAGCTTTCACTCAGTCTGTCTGTCTCTTTCTCATACCCTCCCCTACAGCTTTCACTCAGTCTAACTCTCTCCCATACCCCCCATATCCTTCACTCAGTCTCAGTCATAGGCCCCCCCACCAGCCCTCATTCTGCTCCTCTCATGCCCCTCTCCAGCCTTCCCCCAATCTCTCTTGTGCCCCCCTTCTCCTGTTTCTCATACCTTGTTATTCACAGCACTACCTCAAACTGCTTCTTTCAGCCCTGCACAGCGATTGGGCTCTGCATATACTTGAGCCGTGCAGTGCAGGCAGTTGGGGAAATCTCATGGTTTAAAATCCTGAGAGACTTCCTGAACCCCTTGCAACATGCCTCTCAAGTATATGCAGAGCCCAATCGCTGTGCAGAGCCCAGAGAAGCAGTTTGAGCCAGTGCTGTGGAAGGAAAAAATATCTTTCGGAGGCATGAAATCCCAGGATGCAATTTCTTGGTGCTATGGCGACCTGGTGCCCGGGATTTGTCAAGCCCTGGTCTATGGTGTTCTGTATATTGATAATTTATGATTATGTATATTTATTTGTTTATTTGCTGCATTTGTATCCCACATTTTCCCACCCATTTTCAGGCTCAATGTGGCTTACAAAACGTTACAACAACATTCACATTAATAGAATAAGAATTTCAGAATATAGATACAGATAAGGTGCATAAGAATATCATGGCAATCATATTAGCGGAACAATAATTTCAGAATTGTTGCAAATAAAGGTGCATAAGTATATCATGTAGGATTGGAAGTGGATAAATGGATAAAACATAATACAATGATATCAGGACAAGGTATAATATTCAGTAATGAGGAAGTAAATAAAATAAACAAATTAGGAGAGTTCCATAATAGTTGCATTTAGAGTAATTTGGAAGTCAGATTGTTATGGGGGTCTTTATTGTACGTCTTTATGAATAAGTAAGTCTTCAGTAATTTTCGGAAGGTTGTCAAGTTGTGTGTTGTTTTCAAGGTGATCGGTAAATCATTCCATAGTTGTGTGCAGATGTATGAGAAGCTAGATGTATGTATAGATTTGTATTTAAGTCCTCTGCAGCTGGGATAGTGAAGGTTTAAGCAAGTGCGTGATGAACTTTTGTTGTTTCTCTCTGGTAAGTCTATTAGGTCTGACATGTAAGAAGGGGCATCTCCATAAATAATTTTATGAACCAAGGTGCAAATCTTGAATGCAATTCGATCCTTCAGTGGGAGCCAATGCAGTTTTTCTCTAAGGGGTCTAGCACTTTCATATTTCGCCTTTCCGAACATCAATCTGGCTGCAGTGTTCTGGGCTGTCTGGAGTTTCTTAATGGCTCAATACCAATGATTGCACTAGTTTGCGGAATGCAGTGGCATAGCAAGGGCGGGGCAGTGGGGGCGGTCCGCCCCGGGTGTCAACGGGTGGGGGGGTGCTCTGCTCCGTCCATCCACACCCCCCCTTGGCATGGAACCGTCATCCCCCCCCCCGATGCAGTCCACACCTGCCAACCAGGTTCCACCTTCGTCCACCACCAGCGTGGCGCCGCCTCCCCCCCCACGCAGTCCCCACCTGCCAACCAGGTTCCAGCTCCGTCCACCCCCAGTGTGGTACCGCCTCCCCCCCCCCGACGCAGTCCCCACCTGACAACCAGATTCCAGCTCCATCCACCCCAGCATGGCGCCACCTCCCCCCCCCCCGATTCAGTCCCATCTGCCAACCAGGTTACAGCTCCGTCCACCCCAGCGTGGCGCCTCGCATCTGCAGCGCTGCTGTAAAAAGAAGAAAATCGCCTCCTCGTCGGCCCTTCCCTCACTGTGTCCTGCCCTCTGACATAACTTCCTATTTCCTCTAGGGCAGGACACAGTGAGGGAAGGGCCGATGAGGAGGCGATTTTCTTCTTTTTACAGCAGCGCTGCAGATGCGAGGCGCCACGCTGGGGTGGACGGAGCTGGAACCTGGTTGGCAGATGGGACTGAATCGGGGGGGAGGCGGCGCCATGCTGGGGTGGACAGAGCTGGAACTTGGAAGGCAAGTGGGGACTGTGTGGGGTGGGGGGTGCCGTGCCATGTTGCCCTGCACCCGGGAGGGAGGGGGAGCAGTGGCGATCCGCCCTGGGTGTCAGGCAACCACGGAACGCCAATGGCAGACTGTCTCCCTTGGGAAGAAAGGTTTCACTCTTCTAAGCCTCCACATTGCATAGAACATTTTCTTTATAACATTTTTTTACATGGCTATCTAGATTAAGATTTCGATCAATTGTTACGCCTAGGAGTTTCAGGGTGTATTATCCAATCCACCTAGAATCTTAGATTGTGCGGAATATAAATTTTAAAAATAAATACGTTTTAAAAGAATCCCCAGGCATCAAACGGAGAAGCAGGAAAGGACAACTCCTTGTTATTACATTGTTGGTGAAGTCTGGCACAGAGTGAAGTGTTATTGGAGGAAGAGAGAAGAAACCTGCATTGTTTCTTCAGATAAGAGGTGTACTCTGACTACAGAGAGAGCATTAAGCTTCTCCAGTTTCATCTGGGTTATGGATATAGCCCGGCTTGCATGTAATACTCAAAGGTTTTGGTGATTGGCATGGCCCTCTGTCTCCAGGAAATACAGAGGGGGTAGGGGGGGAAGGAGATGAAAAGGTCTTCACCCTAAGCATCACACCAATTCCCTCTGCAGGAGCTGGCCAGGATGGTCTTGGGGATTAACATATGTTTTCCCTCCCAATAGATTCAACTGCGGACAGTGAACATACCTGAACAGTCATGACTTTCATTACTTCATAGTCCACAGCGCTGGAGTTGCTCACCAGGATCTGAACGGTTCCACTGCCAACAACTTTATGGGGTGAGACAGAAAAGGCAGCAGCATCTGGGCCCTGAAGAAACAGCTCAAAGGCCCCGTTGAAGTCCTGTCCAACATAAACCCACAACCAACAATCCCAAGGTTGTCATTGTGACAGATAATTAGCTATATTATATACTTGTGAGCAAAAACACTGGAAAAAGATATTACATTACCCCACCCCCACCCCCAAACAGCTCTGTGAATGTATCTCACTCCTTCCAACAGCATCCCAAGCTACTTCAGCACCAAAAAAACCCTCAGCAACACACGGACACACACCCAGCTCTGCCAATACACCTTAATCGTGCCCCACTACAATTGTGTATGCCCAATAACAGACAGGTCTGACTTGTTTACCTTATCAGGGTCATAAGCTGTAATGCTGAGGTTGGCAACAGGGACCCTGGAGGACGAGTGTTCTTCAACTTCTCCCACAAAGTTGCTCTTGGGGCTTGCACTAAAATTACAGTTGGGGAGCTCACAGTTGTAAAACTGGGGTTTGTTATCATTGACATCAATCACTCTAACTGTGAGGTTCATCCTGGCATCTGCTACCTGACCATAGATGTTTAAATTTGACTCTTGTGCCTGGAAAAGAGACAAATCTAACATTAAAAAATGTACTCACCTGCTGAATCAAGAGTCCAAGATCCCCAACCTGTCCGAACAGCTTCTGGGGTCTTTCAAGCAGACTTTCATGAATATTATGGCATATCTACTGGAGACTCATCTACGTGAGAACAATCATTGGAAGTCTCTAGCTCTAGACATGCCAGATACTCTGGAAGCTGGGGTTGAAAATTTCATTTTATCCATTCCCAGCAGCCTCTGCTTCCCCACATTCATCTACAACTTCTCAATGGACAAATAACTCAACTCATTCCTGAAAGCAGAATATCTGAAAACTCTTAGCAAAAAGATTTGTCAACATTTCCTGGCTCTCATCCTGCCTCTGCATGCTCTGTTTGTTTGTGCTCACCACAATGGTAAGGAGAACCTGTTCATTGGACTCCAAAAGTGTTTCACGATCAATCAGTCCACTCACGAAGATTTCTCCAGTGCTGTTGTTGATTGCAAACAAACCTGGTACAGAAGCATCTAAATGTAAGAGGAGAGGAGAGGAGATGCGTGAGGTGCAGAGGAGGTTCTCCTATCAGCAAGGCCAGGAGAGGTGTGTATGAGCAGAGCTAGAAGTGCAGAGTATAAGACAAAGACTTTTCAGGGAAAAAGCAGAGGAAGAAAGTAGAAACTGAGAAAAACTAATGGGGAATGGGGTTATGCACAGGCCATTGACATTCAAAAGATCTGACCGTTTAACTTTGGGAGTTAATTGGACAAATCTCAGCTTTTGAATTTACCAACCCAGTGACCAGCTAAATTTTATCAGACAACTTATTTGGATATTATTGAACCATTAAATCTTGGAGGCACTGGAGAAATGCCAGGTATTCAGTTAAATTTTACTAGATAGTATTATTATTATTATTTATTACATTTGTACCCCGCACTTTCCCACATAATGCAGGCTCAATGCAGCTTACATAGTAAATTGAAATACAAAGTCATATAATAGAAATTTCAAAACATTATAAGTTGAGCTTGATAGTTTATGATAAGTTGAGCTTGATAATGTACGATTAGGATAAGAGAGGGTAGACAGGATAGGATAGTATAATTTGGGAGAAAAGGGGTAAGGAGGGATAAGATAAAGGGGAGATGGAGAAGAGAAGGATGGGATGAGTAGAGGGGGAATGGGGAGGTGGGGTAAATAAAACCAATGATGAGAGCGTCATCTAAGTCAGAACAGAATTGGGAGTGGAGGTTGGTGAGATTAGGTTGGGGCTGTCACGTCTGTGGTCGTGACCACCCTCAGACTTACCTTGTTTCTGGGGGTCAGCATCTGTGCTGGCTTCTGTCTGTTTCTGTGTTAGTCTTGTCTCTGTCTTTGTGTGCTGATTGCTTCACTAGACCTCACCTGTGTGGGCTATGCCTCTCTGAGGAGCCAGCATCTAAGATGGCTCCCGCTTGTTCTATTCCAGCTTCCAAGATGACTCCTGCTTGTCCTTCCTGTGTGTTCACTTCCTATGTGTTCCAAGCCTCTCCTTGGTGTGAGTGTGTTCCCTGCTTCTGTCCTGCAGTAGGTGACATCATCAGTGGGAGCCTTCATAAGGAAGTGCTGTGCTTGCATTCAGGGCCTTTGCATAGTAAGTGTGTTATGCCAAAAGGTCGTCAGGTTAGCGAGTGCTCTGTTGTGCTGCTACTTAGCCTTTCTCTGGGGCTCTTGCCCATCTGCTTTGTGCCTGTGGACTGCTAGTCCTTCTGTGTGGGCTTTTGCCCTTCTGCTTTGTGTCTGTGGACTGCTAGTCCTTCCATTGCCTTGCTCTGTGTTTGGAGTCTGAAGCTTCAGCCATTTTCTCTCTGTCTGTGTTTGGAGCTGCTGAAGCTTCAGCCCTGACTGTTATCCCTGGTTTATTCCTCTGCCTGCTGCCTGCCCAAAGACTCTGTTTGCTCCTGGTTTATTCTTCTGTCTGCTGTCTGCTGCCTGCCCAAAGACTCTGTTAGCTCCTGGTTTATTTCTTCTGCCTGCTGCCTGCCCAAAGACTCTGTTTGCTCCTGGTTTATTCTATTGTCCGCTGCCTGCACCAAAGACTCTGTTTGCTCCTGGTTTATTCTATTGTCCGCTGCCTGCCCAAAGACTCTGTTAGCTCCTGGTTTTCTCCATTGTCTGCTGCCAGCCCCAAGACTCTGCTATCCCTGGTTTATTCTATTGTCTGCTGCCTGCCCAAAGACTCTGCTAGTTCCTGGTTACTTCTTCTGTCTGCTCTGCCTTGCTTGCTTGTATATCCCGAGTCCTGTTTCTGCCAAGCTTGCTTGTATACCCTGAGTCCTGTTTCTGCCAAGCTTGCTTGTATATCCTGAGTCCTGTTTCTGCCAAGCTTGCTTGTATTCCTGAATCCTGTCTCTGCCTAGCTAGTGTGTATATCCTGAGTGTATATCCTAGACCCTGCTCCTGCCAGCCTTGTGTACGTCTTGTCTCCTTAGTCTGTATCATGTTTCTGGCTTAGTGGCAGCGTGCAGCTTTCAGTCCTAGTGTAGTTCCATGCCCAGCCTCCCTCGTATATCCCAGACCCAGGGTGGGTCCTCTGGATCTTCAGTTCCTGCTTTGTCCTGCAAGTCCTGCCGGCCACCCGCACTCCGGAGCTCAACTCCGAAGGAACGGTGGTCAAGTGCAGGTGAAGCTGTTCCTTTTCTGTCTGTTCTAGTGTCCTGCCTCAGTTACTACTCCAGTCCAAAGTTCCAGTCCAGCTCTTCTGTGTATCCAGTTCCAGGGTGGTCTCGCCTGCCGCTGTCGCTCCTCGGCAGTGGCCCAAGGGCTCACGAATTCCGGTTCTGCCTCGAGAACCCGACAGGGGCATTAGGATAGGCTTGCTTAAAGAGATGAGCTTTCAGCAGTTTTCTAAAGGGCAAGTATTTGTTAATTAATCGGATTGGTCTGGGTAGAGCATTCCAAAGCTGGCTGCCCAAAAAGGAGAAACAATATTTTGTTAAAGTTAACTAGTTAAGGCTGGTGCAGATATCACTGGCTTAAATTTGACCATTTAGCTATCTTACCAAAGAGCTATCCAGGAACTATCCATCCTCACTTGATAATTATTGGGGTAATTATCCATCACCACATAACTAACCATCATCACTAGAAAATTATCCACCACAGATAACTATCCAAATAACTATATATCACCAGATAACTAACCACCACTAAAGGAGAACTATCCATATAACTATCTTTCATCAGATAACTATTCACCAGAAGATAACTATCCATATTACTATCACCAGGTAACTATCCACCACTAGATAGCTATCCACCACAATGGATAACTATCTATATAACTAACTATCACCAGATAACTAACCACTATTACAGGAGAACTATCCATGTAACTATCTATCACCATATAACTATCCACCACCAAGTAACTATCCATATAACTATCACCAGATACCTGCCCACTACCAGATAATTATTCATTGCTAGATAACTATCTGTGTATAATTATCTATCATGAGATAACTATCCACCACTGGAAACCTATCCCTCACCATAAAACTATCCATCCTCCCTTGCAGATAACTATCTGGTTAACTTTTCATTGGGTTGACATCACTGTATATATATTTTTTTTAATTTCTTGGTTCACACCAAGAGGTTCTGCCTCTCTATACACCTTACTGAGAGAATTCTTAGACTTCTGGATTATAAAACTCAAGGAGCACCTGCTTATTATTATTATATATTAGGATTTATTGACCACCTTTTAAATTCACCCAATGCAGGGTACAGCAAGAATAAGCCGCAAACAGTCAATATACTATTACAGCAGTAACAATATTGCAATAACAATACACATTACAGTACAGCATGCCTCTTACAATACACAATAAAACATCTTGCCACCCAGAAATGCTTCCTTGACTGCTCGATCATATCTCAACTTACGCTATCCAAGCTATAAATCTGTTCGATATAAATTGCTCCTTTCCTCATCCTTCACCCATGTCAGCCCAAAGTCTTGGAACAGTCTACCAAGGTCCTTAAAAGAGATTGCCGACCATCAAATTTTCAAGAAATCCTTAAAAACATTTTTGTTTGAGAAGGCATATCCCAACTACATCGCTCAGTCCACACCTTCTTCCTCCTGATTGAACCTGTTTCATACAGTTATTACCCTTATTGATATGTGACTTTTTGTAATTTTGTAAGCCACATTGTGCCCGCTTTTGTGGGAAAATGTGGGGTATAAATGTACTAAATAAATAAATAAATCTTAATAAGCAGCAAAGGGCAGTGGTCTTCAAACTTTTTCATGCAAAGGGCCGCAAAGTGCACACAAGAAAGCTCCAAGGGCCACCAAAAGATTTTAGGTTTACACATATAATTTTAAATACTAATTTTGATTCTACAATATCACTTTATTTTGGCTTATCAACAGTTGCAAAAACCCATAAATGAGAACCCTGAGTAACACACTTCAGAGATATTAATGAGATACCTGTGTCCTGTTACAGTATGTGCGGCTGTTGCGTGTGACCAGTTGGTTAGTAAAATACAAAAGGGATGAGAATGATCTCAACTAGGATAGGAGTGGATAAGCAAGTCCTGCTCTAGTGTGTGTTAGTCCTTGTGTATGTGACCAGCTACTCAGCTAGGTTTTAGTGATGTGACTTCCCAAGACAAACCTGTCACCATTCTGAGGTCTGGGAGTTCACATCCACAGCAATGTGACTGGCTCTGAGCTATAATCTGAAGCAGCAGCAACTTACAGCCAATGTGGTAGAGGATTTTGTCATTCACTCCTTTGTCTCCATCAATGGCAGAAACTGTCAGCACAGAGGTTCCCTGCAAAGAAGGAGCAACCAGACTTCAGAAATACATGGAGCAACAAGCACACAGAATGCAGAGACACACAAACATACACAGACACAAACACACAGAGAATACAGAGACCCCCCCCTATACACACACACACACAAACAAACAAATACATAGAGGATACAGAGAGACACACCCAGAACACACAAACACATCCAGAATGCAGAGACACAAAGACACACAAACAGACACAAAGACACAGAGCATACAGAGACCCCCCACACAAACACATAGAGGATACAGAGAGACACACACTCAGAACACACAAAAACACACAGAATGCAGAGACACAAAGACACACAAACAGACACAGACACAAACACACAGAGCATACATAGACCCCCCCCCCACAAACACATAGAAGATACAGAGAGACACACCCAGAACTCACAAAAACACACAGAATGCAGAGACACAAAGACACACAAACAGAAACATACACAAACACACAGAGCATACATAGACCCCGCCCCCCCATACAAACACATAGAGGATACAGAGAGACACACGCAGAACACACAGACACACACAGAATGCAGAGCATTTGAATTTGTAGTTCTACCCTCTTTCCCTTTGTACCATGTCCTGTCTTTGTAAACTTATGTTTTTGATTAATCTTTGTTTAATTAGGATTGTAAGCCACCTCAATGGTTCCTCCCATCAGCAGGATAGAAAGTTATAAAACATTTGAATCTTGAAATAGTCCAAAATTACAAAAAAAGCCCAAACACACCAAAAAAGAACTGAAAACTACATCCCTCCCCACTGCAGCTGAATATATTCAAGAAGCCTGGTACAGAGAAGCCTCAGTGCCCGGATAGGATCAGGAGCACAGCCAAGATAACTCCTAGGGTTCCACATGCCAGAGATACATGTGTCACTTGCAGGGAAATGAAACTTGGTCTTACCAGAGCTGAATTCTCCATGACTGTGACCAGGTCTTGGACATTAATGAACTGGGGGGCCAAGTCAGGAACGTCGATGATGTTGAAAGATAAATACGTGATACTGCTCTGAATTATTGAATAACAATTTTGTGGTTCTCCATTATCCTGCAACATTAAGAAAGATGAGCTGATGTCTGTCCATCTCCTGGGCCACAGACTGGTCCCCGTGCACAGCTGCTGTCTGAAGAACTTACCGAGGCATTGATTTTCAGCTGATAGAAAGTGCTGTATCCGTTATAGCTCAAAGTACCATTGAGAATCACATTTCCTTCACGAGTGATGTAAAACAGATTTCGGTTCTCTTCGCTTCTTGGAATTACCTGCATGGGAATGCACAGGAGATATCATTCAGACACAAGGACCAACACTGGCTGCACATACTGCAGCAGGACCTGTTACCACACGTGAGTCTAGCTGAGATCACTTGCAGACACCTTTCTCACTCCATGTGCAATTTTTCCTAATGTTAGTCACCGTTATCTTCTGTCTAATTTCTGTTATCCTATCTTATCTGTCTATAGGATAGGTACATAAGTATCACCACATTGGGACAGACCAAAGGTCCAACAAGCCCAGCATCCTGTTTCCCAAAAACATACCATAGATTTCATACTGCTCCAGGAATACAAAATGGATTTTTCGAAGTCCATTTTAAAAATAGTTTACAAACTTTTCTTTTAGGAACCTTTTTTAAACCCTGCAATGCTAATTGCTTTTACCACATTCTCTGGCAATGAATTTCAAAATGTAATTACACATTGAGTGAAGAAATATTTTCTCTGATTTGTTTGAAATGTACTACTTTGTGACTACTTTGTGCATTGCCTAGTCTTTGTACATTTAGAAAGAGTGAAGAAGCAATTTATGTCTACCCATTCCACTCCACTCAGGATTTTGTAGACCTCTGTCATAATAATTCTGAGAGTTATTTCAACACTCCTTTCCTAATAATTCCAAACATTCTATTTGCTTTCTTAGCTGATACTGCACATTGAGCAGAGGGTTTCAATATATCAACAATAACACCTAGATCCTTTTCCTGGGTAGTGACTTCTAATATGGAACCTTGCATGACATAGCTATAATTCGGGTTCCTCTTTCCCACATGCATCACTTTGCACTTGTTCAGATTAAACGTCATCTGCCATTTGGATGCCCAGTCTCCCAGTCTTGTAAGGTTCACCTTTGCTTGTCTCCTTTGCTGTCTGTTAAGATGTTTTAATATGTATTGTGTTGACATTGTAAGTAGAATACTTTACCCTAATATGTAGTTATTTGGATATTTTTACTGCTGTAATTGTTTATTGCCTACACTTGCTGTACACCGCCAGGGTGAATGCCTTCATTAAGGCAATAAATAAATCCTAATAAATAAATAAATAAGTATGAAATTCCTAGTGCAACTGGCAAAACATGTGCTTCCATTTAGATGTGATCACATACAGCAGCTCTACAGCTTGTGTAAATGCCAGGAGATGTGTAAATTATACTCTATAATTTATATGTGTACTTGTGCAGTCTATCCATGCTCCACCGAAATTCTGCCAATGCGCAGATCCACTGGCAAAATCACCCCATCAAAGCACGGCACATACACATTCTATAAGGGGTCATTTACACTCAATGAGCATAAGTGACTAGAGTAGAAGAGTAGCCTAGTGTTTAGTGCAGCAGACTTTGAGCCTGGGAAACTGGGTTCCATTCCCACTACAGCTCCTTGTGACTCTGGGCAAGTCACTTAACCCTCCATTGCCCCAGGTACAGAAAACTTAGATTGTGATCCCCCTAAGGACAGCAAAAGTACCTGCATATAATAAAAAACACTTTGAATGTAGTTGCAAAAACCACAGAAAGTTGGTATATCAAGTCCCCATTCCCCTAGAATACATGACATAAGGATAAGTGACTAGAGTACACAGCACATACTTTCATTTACACTTCATGAGCATAAGTGACTTAAATACCCACCATTGCCTACATTCCTACCACCTAAATCTAGCACTGACACTTTTTATTATCAATGTGAAAATGAAGAAATGATTGGTGGACCTTGTAGAGCTGAAGGTTGCTGGTCCTAGTCTCAGCAGAGATGTTTCCTCCCAAATACAGGAAGCTGATGATCACCTCTTGTGGAAGTGACACAACCCCATCATTGGTAGGGGGAGAGAATACAAATGATGCTCTCGACAAAGTTTCCTTATCAGGTGGCTAAATGGTGCAATACGGTACTATCTGAGGTTAGATATCAAACTAATCATGTCAAATTTTTTTAACTGCCAAAAATGTTTTTATTTCAAAAATGTGTAATATCCAGATGAATAAGTTTATATGGTTTGTTTTCATTCTTATATAATTTCCTGACTATGATCAGCTGCATTACACTACCCGTCACACTGAACTCAACAGGCTAGTTTGGGATATAAGTATCTTTTTTAATGTAAAGAAGACAGGGGTGCAAAAAAAGCTGTTGCACTCTCTATACCAGCTCATGGCCCAGACTCCTCTCCCTTATCCTTCCAAGAAGCAATCATGAGAAAAAGGAAACTGTGATCTCTCATCTCAAGTGAGGGGAGACCCTGTGCCCAACTAGCATATGAAAATCCAAACCCCAGCCCTGAGCAAAGAGCACATAGGAAACCTCAGCCCCAAACACAACAAAACTTGGATCCTACTTTGAGCACAAGGGTGACCCTATACCCCGGGTGGGAAACCTGTAATCCAGGCTCTCAGGACATGGAGACTATCTGACCACAGCGCTGAGCACAGTTGGAGAGGATTACACACACAGCACAGAGACCCTGATCCCAGGCTGAATATCAGGCGTTCAGAATACATTCAGTAGGTAATTTCTTTTTCTCTCATCAGACGTTTAGTTCTTTTACCCAATCCCCATCTCACAATTACCTCTGTGATGGTGAAAGCCAGTGCCAGTTTTGGGTCATCGACATCCAATGCAGACACATGGAAGAGTGAGCTGCCCACGGTGCTGTTCTGAAAGATGGAACATAGGTGTCAGGTGCAGTGGCTGTGAGACTCAGGGCACCTCATTGGAACAAACAGTCAGATGTCAATGCCCCCAACCTTCATGGATGTTCTTCTTGTGATCCACCTCAGAATGAAAGAAGTGGAGGAGTAGCCTAGTGGTTAGAGCAGCAGGCTGTGAACCAGAGAGACCAGGGTTCAAATCCTACTCATGCTCCCTGCTGTGGCCTTGAACAAGTCCCCTTTCTCTCCATTGCCTCAGGTACATACACAGATACATGGTAAGTTATCCATGGAGAAGAACATACCTATTGTAAGACTACACTGGAGGGCCTGATATTCAGAACATAAGAGTGGCCATACTGGGCCAAACCAATGGGCCATCTAGCCCAGTATCCTGTTTCCAACAGTGGCCAAGCCAGGTCACAAGGGTTTAACCGAGCAGAAGAAGCTGAACCCCGCTAAGCTGGCCATCTGGCAATACTCAGCAGCAGTTAGTGCCAGGGTAGTCTGGTGGTAGAGATTGGGTCAGCAGCAATATTTAGTCCAGTAAGCAGATAAGGTTAAGACAGCAAAAAGGCTGTCTTAGCCTTATCCATGGGGTGCTGACCAGTGTGCTCTGGCTTTGGTGAGAGAGGAGTTGGGATAGTTCTTCTTTTAGCGGACAGTGAAAGAGGCTCTTACTGCTCTCACTGCCAACTGTAATGCTGCCACTAAATCAGGGAGGGGCTGATGTCATGTGCACAGCTTTGTGGACGGAGCTAGGATCAGTTCTCAGATCAGGCTGACCAGGACCTGGGGGTGCAGATGTCCTAAGATCACACAGGTTTAGGGCCCAGTACTGCAAAGGGAGGCTGAGGTCTGTCACTGCAATGACTGGGCTGAGTGTGAAGCAGATATAACATTGGGAAATGAAGAATACAGGTACCAGATTCTGGCTCCAAGATCCAACGGAACTGGAAGGTCTATCGGGAAAAGAATAATTTTTGAAAAATAATATTAACTCCACCAGTCCTGAGCATCCCGTCAGACAGCAGCAGTTCTC
This sequence comes from Microcaecilia unicolor, assembly GCF_901765095.1. Classification (NCBI taxonomy): domain Eukaryota; kingdom Metazoa; phylum Chordata; class Amphibia; order Gymnophiona; family Siphonopidae; genus Microcaecilia; species Microcaecilia unicolor. The sequence goes on along the minus strand of NC_044038.1, from coordinate 183,713,137 downwards.
CAGGGAGGCAATTTGACCTCCAGACTCCTGGAGCAATGTTCCCTCTAAGCGGAGCACATGAGCGATTGCTCAGACATTTTAGGTGTGTCACTCACAGAGTTTACATGGTTGCTCACAAAAATGTGGGGTTTTTTGTTGGTACTATCTATAAAAATGCTTTTGCTAATACTGGCGCTCAAAAATTGTTGGTTTTTAAAACTTGCTGCTCACATGAAAAACATTTGCACACACCAGGCCACTCTTTAGATGAAACATTGTCCTGGAGTAGCCTGAGGGCAGGCTGGGCAGTGAGTCCCAACTAGTAGCTGAGGCCCAAGTCCTAGATTATGGGTCACTCAGCCATCAAACAAGGAAACAGAAAGACATAAAAACAACATCTCCTCCCAAAGCAATTCACAGGGCAAGGACAGGTACCTTACCTCCAAGATCTCAGCCACATAGGGCGTGTTCTGGAAAACTGGGGCGTTGTCGTTACAGTTTAACACAATAACAGTCATTGACTTAGTCACCTGCAAAATAAAATGTTCCAGTTATTCCAAAGCCATTACAATAAATAACACCAGTCACCAGTCCCTACATACATATACATACACACTCACTCATACAAACACACACACATCATACATACACACACATACATACACATACATACACAAGTGCACACACATACACACATATATATACACACACAAGCACACACACACACACATACATACACATACACACACATAAACACACATACACACACAGTCACTCATACACATGCACACACATACATACACACACAGACACATACATACACACTGTGACAAGGCTACAGCCCAGAGGTACAAAATGAAATAACAAAATCCTGAACTACGTCTCCCAGAATGCATTGCCCGTCCCAGCAAGGGGAGCCCCAGGGATAGACAAGATGGGTATATACCAACTCTGACCACAAGAGGGAGGGAGAAGGAAGAAGCCCAGTTCCCCTGGCTCTGTAATCAATACATCATGCCTCCCACCTGTAAGAGGGAAGGGTGGGGGTGAGAAGCAGGAGGAGGAGGGGATGGATTGGGTGGAGGAGGGGGTTAAAGAGGCTGAGCAAGACGCAGAAAGTAGGATGGAATGGGAGCTGGAGAGCCCTGAGGAAGGTAGCACCTGAAGGTGGAAAGCTATGTGTGTAAAAGTTTTGATTTAAAACCTGTTGTAAGGAGGAAGCCTGTTTTGATTAGAACTGTTTGCTCTGGGGGAAGGGCAGAGGGCTGGAAGAGTTATAAGCCTGGTTCTCCAGCTGCTCCTGATTGTTGTGTAAGAACTGTGGGAGCTGGAAACCCTGTTTGGACAGGAGGGAACAATCCTGCTGAAAGGCCAGCACTGCCTGTGATACGTACTTTGAAAAGGAAGTATTTTCAAAGGGGACTATTGCAGCCCTCAAGAAAGGGCAGAGACTTTGGATTGCTGGGTGAGGGGCAGCACAACCCTGCCTGGGGCAGCCCTAACCCAGGGCTGGACTGAAGCTTTTGTTTGTAACTTGGAAACAAAATAAAAGAAAAGAATATTTGAAGGTATCTGCTGGTGGAAATTTGTGGGGCTCGGATTAATCCTGGGGAGGAGACTTCCTTCCTCCCCCTACTGGCGCAGCAGTCCCGTTTACAACACATATACAGACACACACACACATACATACATACATACATACATAAACACACACATATACACAAACACACACACACACACATACACACACATATACACATATGTTTTTGCTCCTTATAATGTAATGAGGAGTTTTCCTGCTTATCATGAAAATTTCAAGGTTTTAATGTATTTTCTAGAGTTATGACTTTTTGATTCTTATTGTTATCCGCAATGAACTAAAAGCACTGGTATTTGTAGAGAAGAAGCTCCATATAGCATAACATAACATAACACGCACACACATACATACACAGTGACCATTCACCACAGTCCTACCGCACTCTGATGACACACAAGCAACTCTATCAGAGTGTCTCTCCTGCCCTGCAGCAATCTCTACTATTCCATCACTGAAACCTGCCAATGTACCTCACTCTTGCCCCTGGAGCACAATAGTAGACTTCAATTCTTACAGTTACAATTTTTTCAAAAACAATAAGCACAAGCTTCATCTATTAGACATGTTGACCTACAGCACAAGGAAGGAGTAAAGAGGAACCATTACCAATAGAGAAGTCAGGAGACCCCAGAATGGGAACAAGGTGAGGAGAGAAAGGGAGGGAAAGATAGAGGAGGTGTAACAGAGAGAAGGGCAAAGAGACAGAAAGAACTGAAATAAATAAAAAGGAGGTTACAGGAGAAGAACAGAGGTGGAGGAGGGAGATGTGTAAATGTGGAATAAGGAAAGGAAGAATAAGTGGACAGGATGATAACTGAAAGGAGACACAAAGAGGGAGCGGTGGTAGGAGATGGGGTGAGGGAAAATGAAGAAATGGGTATAGGAGAGGCAGAGAGGAGAGGAGGCATACAGGATGGAGAGGTGGAGAGAACAGACACAGAGGGGAAGGGGTGTTGAGAGCATAGAGCATAACTGACCTTCCGTTTATGACATACCTTAGCAAGACGGCCATCATCAACTGTAATAGTAACTCTAAAAGATCTTTGTGCCTGTAAAGTTAAAAATAATACATTTAATATTCACATCAGCAAAAAAAAGTTTTGTTTCTCGGAACATTTATAAAATATGGGAATGGTTGGTTAAAGGAGGGTTCAAAGGTTTGTGGGAGACCTCGGGAGGTGTATGGATGTATGAGTGTCTCAGAAGCTATTTGAGAAGTATATGGGCATCTCATAAAAATATCATAAGTATGGGGGGGGGGTCTCTGGAGATTTGTAGAAGATGGAGTCTCTGGAGATATATGGGAGCTATGGGGATCTCAGAAAGTTGCTGGGGGTACAAAAAGTTTCTGGAGATTTGAAAGGAGATGGAATCTGGAGGTATACAGGTCTCAGAAAGTGACTGGAGACATACAGAGTTTCTGGAGACTTCAAAAGAGATGGGATCCCTGAAGGTATACGGATCTCAGGAAGTGGCTGGCCTGACACATAAAGAGTTTCTGGAGATTTGAAAGGAGATGGAATCTGGAGGTATACAGGTCTCAAGAAGTGGCAGAAGACATACAGAGTTTCTGGAGATTTTGAAAGAGATGGGATCTCTAGAGGTGCATGGTAATTCTGGGGGTTTTATCAAGTTGTTGGAGGTCTCAGGAGGTCTGTGGAAGTTCTAGGGATCTCAGGAGGTTATTGGAAATGTAAGGTGTTCCAGAGAGTTCTAGGAGATGAGATCTCTGGGGGACAAAGTTTCTAAAAGGTTAATTTTACAAACACCATGATAATAATGAACTTCACTCTTAAGCCATCTACACGGTAAGAAGTTCTTTTTAATCAGACCAGTGACACCCAATACAATTTGCAGAAGATGGGATCTCTACAGGTGTAGGCAGTTTAATCACATTTTCAGAGTATATCTCACCTCATAATCCAAAGGGACTACAAGTGTTACATATCCCGTAATTTTATTCACTGAAAAATGATATGAGTTTGATCCTTCCATACCATAGGACAGCGTGTCATTATCTGCATCATGAGCAACAAGTCGAAATGCAATGTGGCCTGTGTGAACAGAAAAGATTCAGCATCAAAAAGGAAGCACTGTGACAGGGGCGCCTGTCACCCATATTTGAAACATCCAAGCACCTACTATGGGTAGGCTCTAAGATTTCATGTCCCCAGTGGGGTCGAATGGCAGACTGCTAGCATTCCATATCACAGAGGTCCTCAGTCAGGACGGGACTGTCCTCAGCTCACAATTCAGACCCAGGTTTGGCAGATTTTTCAACAACAAAACATCCTATTTGCACTGCCCAGGAAGTATGGCACTCAGACAAACCTCATTTCTTAAACACTATTAGGAATGGGACACTCTAAATGTTGAAATACCAACCAAAACAAATTAAACAGACCTGCAATGGCACATTAGCTTCTGCAGGTCATATTGCCTCATTCTGATATTTAACTATGGCACCAACTCTTGACAAGTGAATTTAGTGCTGCTGGTCTCAGGGAAGAATGAGCCATTGAGAAATCAGACTGAGGCCATAGTGCTACAATGTTACAGTGGAAGAGTAACCTAATGGTTAGTGCAGTGGACTTTGATCCTGGCAACCTGGGTTCGATTCCCACTGCAGGTCCTTATGACCTTGGGCAAGTCACTTAACCCTCCATTGCCCCAGGTACAAAAACTTAGATTGTGAGCCTTCAAGGGACAGAGAAAGTACCTGCATATAATGTGTATAGCACTGTGTACATCTAGTAGCGCTATAGAAATGATTAGTAGTAGTAGTATCTACTCACTAGACCACTCTTCCAACTGAGAAAGAAGAAAAAGGAAAGACCAGCCAGGAGTCCAAGACACAAGGTCACCATAAACCACAAGCCTCAAACACTGAAGACCTGCTGGAAGCGCCATGACTTAGAATTCTTTAAAATGAGCCTGGGAACTCTTGGGTTTAAGCTTTAATGGTTCCTGGACACCAAAAAGGCCTTGATCTGTATAATTCATCTGAATAGACTAAAGAGATGGAACTGGATGAGCAAAGAAGCTGGCCTGAACTAAATGGCACTATCTACTTTACTAGCTAATTAAGTTCATTAGTTCTAAGTGTCTGAAAAGTTAACAATAAAATTTTGAAACAAATTTTGGAGCATACAGGAAGTCAATGAATGGAATTTAGAAAGGAACCAGATGAGTGAAGTGGTTACAGCTGTCACTAAAAGGAACAGACAAGCAAAAAAGTGGAAGGATAGGTTCCAAGAACTGCCAGAAGTCCAATATTTTCCAATAAAAAGTTTATTCTTCAAAAAAGAGTCACATGCAATGTCCAGACCCAACACGGACCGTGTTTCAGCAGTATGCTTTCCTCAGGGGTAGTTATTCTCCATATTGTTTCTATATTCATGATGAGTCGAGACCCCTGAGGAAAGCATACTACCGAAACACGGTCCATGTTGGGTCTGGACATTGCATGTGACCTTTTTTTTTTTTTTCTTCGAAGAATACATTTTTTATTGGAAGATATTGGACTTCTGGGAATTCTTGGAACCTGTGCTTCCACTTTTTTGCTTGTTTGTTCGACTGCTGTGGAGGCATTCACCCGCTGTTTCTTTTGGCTCTACTAAAAGGAACAGGTCATTGGAGGATGGACATGACAGAGAAGACATTGGAAGAGGTTCCATACCTTAAGATAATCCTCTCTGGAGACAAGAGAAAAGGGTCTCACCTTTGACTTAAGCTTTGGATCTCTTTCTTCTAACAAGTCACAGAGCAAGTGACACTCACTGCTTCACCACCACTGGCTTAACTTTCTTTTTCTGGGTCACTATTAGATCTGCTGGGAAGAGACTTTCCCGCTCACACAGATCACAGCAAAGCCACTCAGCTGCCATCTCTGGGTAGAGACACTCTTACTTCTGCTCCCCTCCCTCCACTCCCAGCCTATAGCTAAGGAGACAAGATGGGTCAGGGTCCCGGTATTGGTCCAGTCTCTTTACACTCCTTATAAGTTGTTACCATCGAAGAGCTACTTTGTTTGGTAGGAACGTACATTCATTAATACACATTAAAAATGCAATTGGGGCTAAATCCATATAACATTTGTTAACTTATGACTCAATTCAATGAAAGGATAATTCTATAAGCCAGGCACTGACATTTATGTGTGTTACAGAAGTCTGACATTTATGCACACAGGTATTCACATATATGTGTATTCTGTAAATACTATTTGTGAGGGGTTTACAGAGGGGAGGAGCGTGGAAGGGTCATAGGTAGGGCAAATAATAACAGAATACTGTAAGGACAGAGGCACTACATTTACCCCAAGCTCTATGGCTGGTGCGCTGATACTGTTATGCTATGATTCTATAATGGAACCCAGGCGCCTAGATCCTCTATAGAATAGGATCCTACCACGAGACCTAGGGGGCGTTTAAATGGAGGTGTGCAATTATAGAACCTGCCTCATTTGCACATACATTTTAAAATGTTTATTGAAGCATATGCATGAAATGAACTGAAAACAAATTCCACAAATCAGGAAAAATGGCCAAACAAACCAAAAACCAACCAAACCCTTTCACCCTGTGCATATCACTGTTTGGCATGCAAACCTTTATGCTCCTGCACATATGCTCAAAGGCCAGAGAAGGAAGCTGAAATCATAAGGAACATACAGACATGGCAACCGTGCTCAGAACTTACATTTGACTTTAACCAAAGAGGCCAAGAAAGAATCATTATACAAGAGTCAAAGAGCCAAGGTAGTGAGGCTGTGAGCTGAGGTCTTCTCCAGCCCTTGTGATCTCTCCAGTCTCTGTACTCACCAACTGGAAAGTTCTCTTTTAATTCCACAGTGGTCATGTTGGACTCAAAAACAGGAGGCATCTGTCCTGAAACTGGAATGTAGAGCTGTATGAGTCAGGATGATTGTCTATGGAGGGAGTAGCTCCCCTGCTACCAACCCCCTCCTGTTACACCCATAAGACTGGAAGGAAACACTCAATGCCAGGGCTAAGTCCCACTGGCATGGATGCTCCAGTAAGCACGAATTTCCTTCAGGGCTCAACGCTGAGATATTTTTAAGGAGTTTTTGTGCTCCAAAATACAAATCTTTACTGAGCAAATCATCTTCCAAGTATAACAGTTGCATATTATAAGAGCTTTCGGCATAGGATACAGTTACAAAACGGTTTAGGAATTTCTGATACTTACTGCAGACTGCGTGAGGTGCACTTTGGCTGCAGTTATGGGGTTTCTTGATTACAATAAAGTTATCATTATTTTTATTATATCAGTTTTACCTGATGCAAGCAGGAAAGGGAGGATGGTTATGAACCAGCCGCTCATCTTGTGTTACCAGCACAAGCCCTGCATCCATGGGGAGAAAAGTGACAGTCAGTGCTCAGAATGTAAAACCTATAGACAGACCTCGCACAGAAAGCTGATGCCATACCGAGCTGTAGCACCAGAGAAAGCCTGAGACTAACCACCCTAGCCCCCATCAATGTTTAGTAAGACTTGAAAATCATAACTGGTATAGTCACCCCAAAAAACTGCCTGAAGTGGAGGATCTTGTGGGCTCAGTGCAGGTCCTCTAATCAGCTCTGGAGTATGCCCAAGTCCCTTTCAGGACCACCAAATTACATCATTTCAGGAGGGAGATCTCAGGCCAGCCCTCGATTTCTAACAACCCTATCCTGATGCATTTTGGGACCTGGAGCTCTGATTTCATAAGAACATGAGTAGCAATACTGGGTCAGACCAATGGTCCATCTAGCTCAGTATCCTGCTTCCAACAGTGGCCAATCCAAATTACTAGGCAGAAACCCAAATAGTAGCAACATTCCAGAACCTCAAAGAGTAACAAGATTCTAGAATCCCAAAGAATGGCAACATTCCATGCTACCAATCCCAGGGCAAGCAGTGGCCTAGTATTATCTCGATTAGTTTACTGTAATTCCCTTTATTTGGGTTTAAATTAATCTAACATTCAGGCTCTGCAAATTGTTCAGAATGCAGCAGCTCATTTGCTTATAAGACTGAAGAGGTTTGAATATGTATCTCCCACATTGAAAAGTTTGCACTGGCTACCTGTAAAATTCTGTGCATATTTTAAAATTTTAACTTTGAAACATCATTGTGTATATAGTAATATTCTGCAATGTTTATTGAATTATATGAATATGCATGAGCCACGGTGTGATTTGCAATCTATGTCAATGAAACAGTTGTTTCAATATGTCATTTTGCAGAAACACGGAATTGTACCTTTTCAATAGCTGGAGGGAATTTATGGAACCTTTTGCCAGGTTATTTAAAACTTTGTGCTGATTATAAACAATTTAAGAAATTGCTAAAAACTTTTTATTTTGTGAAAGCTTTTATCAATGGATAGGATTGAGTTTATTTCTTTGGCAGTTTCCCATGTTTTGCTCTGTTTGTTTTATATTGAATGAGATTTATGATTATTTTGTGATTGTTCTGTTTGTTGTGGGGTTTCTTCTTGATATTATGATTGTTTTTTATTGTAACCTGCTTTGACTTTAAAGTGGGATATACATTTTTGAAAAGAAATAAATAAACCAGAGGCAGCTCAACTTCTTTTTTGTTAGAAGGGGCTAAACAAGCCAACCTCTGCCCCAGTCCTCCAAATCCCCTAGTAACTGATGCCATGTGGCACAGAAAATTGGTAGGGCCCTGGCTGCAATGGCCCACCCTGTTTCATTGCCTATGATGGAGGGGGCAAAGGGATATTCAAGAAGGATAAGGTCATAGCTGAAAAACAACCTGAATTCTTGTCTTTGTTTTTTAGAAAGGTTCTGGTATAGTATCTCCCCAACTTCCTCCATTTTACATGGCAGTAAACTAAATAATAGCCAATCACAGGGACCTGATGGTGCTGACTACAGTTCTAAAGAAATCCACACAAGAAACTGCAGACCTGCTACTAGTAATTTGTAACCTATCATTTAAATCTGCCTCTGTATCTGAGAATTGGAGGGTAGTCAATGCAATATTGCTTTTCAAAAAAAGGCTGTAAGGGTAACTCAAGTAACTATAGTGGAGGGCACAATGGTGGAAGGCTATTGTTAAAAATAAAATTTATTTGGCCATATTAATTAATATATCTTGATGGGGAACTGCCAGCATAGATTTAGAGAAGGGAGGTTGTGCCTACCTGATCTATGGTGTAAATAAGGATGTGAATAAAAAAACAGCTGATATTGTGCATTTGGAGTTTCAGAAGGCATTTGGTAAAGTCCCTGATGCGAGACTCCTGAGGAAATTCAAGAGTCAAAATGCCCCACTGTGGATTGACTAAAATATAAGAAACAGAGAGTTCTACTCTTATCCTACTCTGTATTGCTCACTAGAAGCTGTAGTCCCATCCCTGGAGACTTATCAGCCTCATTGGAATTACTTCTCTCTATATGCTACTATATATTCGTCCCAGAGTTGTATTCTCTTTTCCGGAACCTTATCAGCTTCCTTGCACCTACTGTTACTCTATTTTCCACTCTGTATATATTCCCGGAGTTGGTACTCTCCTCTCCGGAAACTGTAAGCCACATTGAGCCTACTGCTATGCGGGAAAATGTGGGATACAAATGTAATAAATAAATAGGTAAATAGTAGAGAGTGACTCAAGGATTAATTCAGGGACCATAACATACTCATTAACAATCCGGAAAAGCAGCAATGAAAGAATTAATCAAGCTTGCAGATCACACAAAAATATTCAAAGTAGTAACTCAAAGAAGAAAGCAGTTTCTATTGCTAGACCTAGGGATCACCAAATAGGGGCTGCTTTCTTTTGTCTTTTCCATGTTAAAATATGTTTTCTTTTTTAAACTTCACAAATGATTACATTTCTTAGCGATAAGACTGATTTTCAGGTATCTGAAGACTTACAGGCCGAGGCTTCTCTTGTTCAGTAGACTGTACCTGCTATAAGTAGAGGCAGGAGCTTACGATCACCTTAGTTTTCTTTATTATAAGGTTTTTTTCTTCTTATCTCCATATTTCAGCCTCAGCTTCTCTTTTGTGGACTTTGTAATTAGTACTGCTGATTAATGTTATATTTTTCATTATAATTATTTCTTGTAGTATAGTAATGTTTCTTTTTTCAAGTTTTGTGTTGAATTTTAAAATAGCATAAAAATAAAATTAAAAAGAAAAAAACATAAGCAGACTGAGGAGCGGCAGAAGGACCCTGCCAGACTGCAGAAGTGAGTGTCAAAATGGCAGATGAAATTTAATGTGGACAATCATATAAGGGAGAACAATCCTAAGTACGGTTATATAATTCTAGAAGTTATCACCCAAGAAAAGGATCTTGGAGTTATCATGGACAACATGTTGAAATCTTCAGCTCAGTTTGTGTCAGCGGCCAAAAAAGCAAATAGAACACTAGGAATTATTAGGAAAGGGATAGAAAACAAGACAAAGAACATTATAATGCCTTTGTATCACTCAGTGATGTCACAACGCCTTGAGTACTGTGTACAGTTGTGCTCTCCGCCTCTCAGAAAAGATATATCAGAAGCAGAACATGACAAAGGGGTTGAATGAGCTCCTTTTTGAGGCTAGTCTATAGCCAAAATCCCAGGAATAACATGTATACAATGTTTGTACGTTTGAGAAGCTTGCCAGGTGCCCTTGGCCTGGATTGGCCGCTGTCGTGGACAAGATGCTGGGCTCGATGGGCCCTTGGTCTTTTCCCAGTATGGCATTACTTATGTACTTATATGATTAGCGCTCTTCAGCTGGAGGGGTTGGAATGGTTAAATAGGAAACAGTTATTTACCTTTCAAATGGGACTAGAACTCAGAGAAAGTATTTTTCACTTACCTCACAATCGAGCTGTCCCATATGTTGCCAGAGGATGTGCTCAGGCTGGGGACCTAATAAGAATGTTCTTTCGCCTACATACATGATCCGAGGGTTGTGGGGAGGGGTGACAGCCATCAATTTTCATTATTATCTTTCCCTAATTATGTGTGCTGTAGATGCTTTGGGGGGAGGGGGACAGTGAACATTTGGTGGCAAGGTGTGGAATATTGCTACTTTATTGTCCTCTGGGTATCGAGAAAGGAAAGCGAGAAAATCGAAGTGAATGTTGTTTTAGCAGTGGGCTTAAGGAGCTGAGCGTTTAGGAGGTTTTAATACATGTTGATGCCCTTTGGAATGAAAGAGCAATGGCTCAATTATCCTCTCTTGCACTGATTGACCTAGTTCAATTGCTGGCATTTTCCACCCATCAACAAGAGTACATTTTAAATACTGGTTCCTTACTTTTGGACTGGGACAAGAAAATAGAGGAGAAAAAGCCGACTCCTTGGTCTGATCATTTTGTAATATGTTTTTACTTGTTGTGCCAATGGTACAAAAAAAAATAAAACTGGGATAAAGTTAAACAGATTAGGGAAAAGAAAGAGATTGGGATGGAGGACCTTTGAGGGAGACTGAATGACACATGTGTCTAGTTCTTCTCTGGATGAGGTAGTCCCAGTAGGAGGGACTGCTGTTCTCTCTTGACCAGCTAGTAAAGTAAAATTGTTTTCTGATTCATTGAAAGCACATACGATTTTGCAGTGTAGATTTCAAAGATGTGGGAGAAAATCTGGTTTGAAGAAAGATAAGGGGTTCTCTGTGGACAGCAGAATAAATCAGTCATGTATGGGTGATGTCATCCAACTGCATCAAGATGTATTTGCTCTCCTAAAGGTCAGAAAGCCAGCAACCTCCACCCTTGAGCCAGCCCACACCCTCCCTCAGTCATTCCAAAGCCTTGGCAGGTTCATCCAAGAGGAGAGACGGGTGGCTGACATCCTGTTGTCCACAGAGAACCTCTGCTACAGGTAAGTAATCTTGCTTTCTCTTTAGACAAGCAGGATGAGTCAGCCATACATGGGTGATACCCTAGTAGAGGAATGCAAAAGGGGGGGGGGATATTCTGAGATGTTGCTGAGCATGCACCCCCACCTCACCCCTTGCACTTCTTTTAGTACTATGGTAGGATGAAACTGCAAATAGTATTAGACAGCCAGGTATGTTTCAAAACAAAGCCTCACTACTTTTCTTATTATTGCCATTATTATTATTTACATTTTTGGTGACTGCTGGACTTGCTGGAACCACAGGTCACTCAGGGGATCAGAACAAGCAGATAAGGCAAACCAATTAGTAGCAATGGCCATAGTGTCTTAATATAGTGGAATGAGAACCAGCATCCCATGAAAAGAGTGAACTGATCCTGCAAACAGGAGAGAGACAGTGCTAATGGTACCATAGCCCAAACAGAGGCCAGATACCCACTGGGCTGGGTGCCTTGTTTGGTCCAAGTGAAAGTAATGTCTGTAGGGTCTTGTGCCCAAATGAGTTGGTGGTAATAGTGCTTGATGGATGGAAGGGCTAAGCATTGGCACTGCCCATGTCCCTCCAAAGAATGGGATTTGGCAAAGCTAGAAACTCTGGAGTGGAGTTGATGAGTACGGGCCAGCCCTGAGGCTGAGCTCTATTTGTTATGTACTCCAGTGCCTTCGTGAACAGACAAAACTATGACCGAATAGATGCTTGGGCGGACACAGAGCATAGTGGCAAGCACAGGTGGAGAAGCAGCAGGCAGAGAAAGTCAAGGAAGGGGGCCAAGCGTTAGACTAATTTTAGAGCCCTAAGTGGCTTTTAGTTCATTAATTGTATTAATTTTCAAATGGGATATGATTGTTTTTATCCAACTACGATTTGTTTTATGTTTGTCAATGCTTTGAGCATTGTAATATTAATTGTGAATATTAGTTTTGTACCATATAGAATGTTTTTTAATCATAAGAATGTTGTAAATCTCATGGACGATTAGAGGGCCAAAACAGGAAGAAGGTCGCAAGGAACAAACAAAAAGAAGATCGCTTGCAACAGGCAGTTCAAAAGAATCATGGTAAATATAAACATACAATAAAATCAACCCACACGAACCTATAGCAAGGCAGAGCAACTTACACAGACCGGGAGAGCCAAATGCTCCTTCCTATGTAGGTCTCTCTTACCACTTTTCATGGTATCATTTGAACATCACAACCTATAGTTAAGTTTGGTTTCCTGTCTACCATCTGTCAGCCCACCCTCATGTAACTTCCTGTGAACCAACCTGGTGAAAGTCTCTGCTTACCTTAGCCATCCGAGCTGGGTGAGCCTTGTCAGTTTCAACCTCTTGCTGGTACAGGACCTGGACAGGATTCTTCCTCAGACCTTTGTCTCCTCTGAGCTCATTAATACTTCTGTCTCTCCCCATCTCTGAGGCAGTGTTCAATCATTAACTGCTCATGGAACATACAGTAATAAACACTGAGCTTCATTACCTTGTCAATACCCAAACGCTACCAGCGTAGATGCACAAACTAGACCTCTAACCAGAATCATATGAAAGTGGGGCACAGACACGTATCTTTCACAAGCATTCAGAGTTCAATTACTTTAGAAAATATAAAGAAATCTAAGGGAAATAACAGTAAATCTTTCTTTCACCCAGACACTTGGATCTGATCCGGTAAATCATACCGTTCTTGTTATTCAGTTGGAACATCTGGGAGTAATAGAAACTGCCCTTCCCATTCACATCCTATCTGCAAAATAGGACCTTTCAGGGCCACTGGCTTAATTCCCTTTCCAGCAAACACAGCAAAGGTGACACACACACAAAAAATAAATAAATAAAAATATATATATAAGGCTAGATGATGTGTAGAACATGCAAGATTTTAATTTTAAACATCCAAAGACTCAACACGAATTGTGTTTTGACCACAATGGCCTGCTTCAGGAGTCTTCAAAATGGATGTCCTCTAGCACTTTATTTCTCAGATCTAGCACGGAAAATCAATTCACCTTAAAACATGTAATCGCTAGCACAAACGTAGTGGTCACTGCCTGTTCACTCGAAAGTTAACAAACTTAATGTGGACAAGTGCATAAAGTGGAGATTTCAAGGGCCCCCAGCTTGGGCCTTGAGAGATGTCTCACAGGGCAGCACACCGACCTTTGGAGCGGAGAATGATATATCCATTGAGTGAGGGTTAGAGAGCTTGAGAGAACATCCATTTGGGGGGCAACTGATGCTGGGACGGCCCTCTGTGATCAGTGTACTGTGCTCCTTGAATATGTGTGTGCTGTAGGGGTTAGGTCTGTGCAAGGTGTAAGCTCTCTTGAGCAGGGACCATCCTTCCCCATGTTTAAACTTGTACAGCGCTGCGTAACCCTGGCAGCGCTATAGAAATGCTAAGTAGTAGTAGTAGTGGTTTGATTCCCAGCCTGGGTGTTTGGTGTTACTGTTTTATTTCCCCTGCCATAGTGGCTGCAATGTGCCAGGTAGTTGAGTAAAGTGACACTCTGGGCACTTTTACATTGGTCTCTAGTTATGTTCTTATTGCTTAAGTGGCCAGTACAGCCAGAGGAGATAGAGATGTTCATGTAGCTTCTGTTCCTGCAAAGACTCACGGGCTCTGCTCCTGCCACTGCCATGATGAAATGAAAGCCAGCTGCTGATGCCAGTAAAAAGGAGGGAGTAAGAGAAGGGACAGTGCCCTTATCCAGCTGCTGTCCCCAAAAGGGATAGTGAAGCACAAAAGTTTGTCTATGAGAAGTGAGAGAGAGGGGGGGGGGAGGGAATGAGAATGCAACAAAGCTAACAAAACTTGATGAATGATCTACAGTGTGGCAACTATGATTTAATGCTGAAAAATGAGCATTCATGCATTTTAGCTGCAAGAACTCAAGAGAGAAACACAGTATAGAGGTGAAGTTCTTCTAGGCGTGAAGGGATCTGGGTGTGGTCATATCTGATGATTTTCATTTCATTTACTATTTATATATTGACCTCCCAGCAACACAGGCTGCTCAGTGTGATGTACAACTCATGAAAAGGCAGGAAAGAAGAGGCAAGAACTGTGAAGGAGAGAACCAAATAGAAAAGGAAAAAAAGGATACCAGAGAAAAAGAAAAAGAATGAAACATAAACAGAAGGAAGAACCAAAAATGAGAAAACAAGAGACATGACGGACCAGGAAATCAAACCACAGGCGCCAAAGGTTGGAAGCTTTTACTGCCTGACAAAGAATATTAATCATGTAAAATATTGCAGCACCCAGTTCAAAGTCCCTAACTAAGATGTGACTCCCACCCAGAATTTACAAGTTGATAACAAGTCTATATATTTCTGTCTGCCTCTACTTCATCTTGTGTACAATAACTTCTTTTCCATGCAATCAGCCTAGAGATTTATGTAGTGGGTTAACAAAGTTTTAAATGTATATGATGTGCCACCATTAGAAAACTAAAGGTTTACATCAAATCAAATTCAATTTAAAATTCAAATTTAAAAGCATCTAATATAATAATTTGCTCCTCCAACATTCCAATGTGTCTCACTGGGATCGTAACCACCTGCTGACATCACTCCTCCAACGTTCCAATGTGTGTCACTCTGATTGTAACCACCTGCTGACGTCACTCCTCCAACGTTCTCTGTCCCCCCTCCCTCCCAGTTCCATGGGACCCTGGAACTGGGAGGGAGGGACGGAGGGACAGAGGGAGGGGGGACCCTGGAAATGGGAGGGAGGGGGACCCTGAAACTCAGAGGCAGGGAGGGGATGACCCTGGAACTTGGAGGCAGGGAGGGAGGGGGGATGACCCTGGAACTCAGAGGGCGGGAGGGAGGGGGGACCCTGGAACTGGGAGGGAGGGGGGCCTCTCATGCTCACACTCTCTCACACAGACACACTCGCACCCAGTCTCACTCTCTCTCTGTCACACACACACTCACACATTCACTCTCTCTCTCTCTCACACACACTCTCTCAAACATACACACTCCGAGGAAAACCTTGCTAGCGCCCGTTTCATGTCAGAAACGGGCCTTTTTTTACTAGTATCAAAGAAAAGACAAAAGGACAAAAAGGTAAAGAGAAAGTTACAATCATCCAAATAGAAGCAAAAAAGTAAAAGAAAGCACTGTGTTTCTGTGCATCCCATAGTCTGGCCCCTAACTTGAGATCTCAGCTCAAGAATCGAAAGCCTTATGAAGGAAAAGGTGTTTATACCAGTCCTAAATTTAATATATAAGGGATACTAGCCTAAAATTCAATGCTAAGGAATTCCAGTGGCTCAGGATCATTGGCTTGGATATCAATTGATAAATGATCCTGAAATTTTGCCGGGTAGATCTGAGAGCATGTGAGGATCAATAAGAGTTCAAATAACGAAACAGATAAAATGTTCATCAGAATACAATATTTTGTGGACCAACATCAAGATTTTGATTGGAAACCTATTTAATATTGGCAACTGATGCTCTGCCTTTAGCAAAGGGGTCACATGAACAGACTTCTCAGCACCTGTAATCAGTTTAACAGCAACATTTTGAACCAAATGTAATTGTCTGAGATCAATCATTGGGACACCCTGAAGCAAAGCATTACAGTAATCTAGACTACTTTGGACCAAGGCATGAACCAAATTGCGTAAAGCCTTCTTATCCATTAAGTTTACTTATTGAATGAATCATTCTTAGTTTAAAGTGACATTTGCTAATGAGAGATAAAACATACAGATAGTAGTTCATGTTAGGATCTAAAATAACTTGTATCTTAATGGAGGTAAAAAGAGAAATGAAAGAATATTCTTTTAGATATAATCTTGATAGCAAATTGCTATAATTTTGCATTGGATCAGTTCACTGGAAAATAATCTCTTCTCCCTCTCCCCCTCCCTAAACGGACTGCTTGCTCATTACTGGCACATATGAGAAGCAGAATGGCTGCCCTCAATACAGAAGATGGAAGAGGCAAACCTCCAATTTGTGGAATAGACTGAACTAGCAACAAAAGTTAGAAAGCAGGTTAAAAAGAGTCCCAATGTTTTAAAAATTTAGAATTCAAAATCTCTGCATTTGCCAACAATCTGTTGGTGCATATATTACTACCCCCCCCCCCCCCAAAAAAAAAAAAAAAAAAGATCATCCATTGCATTGATGGAACTTTTTGCTGAATATAGGGACTTTTCAGGGTTTAAGTTGAACTGGTCAAAATCCCTTTCACTGGCCTCTTCAGATGAGGTATGGCAGAATGGACAATTTCCTTTACAATAGGGGAATCACTCATTCCCACTGTCAAGTTGGTAATGACTCCCTCTTGGTCTGCACAGTAGGATTCATTTGTTAAAGATGGTTGAATTCCCAAAATGGCTATGGGGCTCATTTTCAAAACAAAAAAACATCCCCAAAACATCATAAGGTGGTAGATGAATGTTTTCCCCTCAAGACTCCATTTTTAGACGTCTTTCTCCACAGTTCATCCACATTTCAAGGGGTCATCTTGGGTGTATGTTTTGGGTGAGGCATGGGAGGGGGGGCACCAAAATGCAAACGTTTTTCCTGCAATAATGAAACAAAACAAAAATGTATAAGGCCAAAATCAAGATGTTTTTGGCTAGACCTCTTTCAATCACAACTAAGTGACCAAAAGATACCCTAAATGAACAAATGACCACTGGAGGGATTAAGGCATAACCCCTCTTACTCTCCCAGTGGTCACTGACCCCTCCCACCTCCCTAAGATATGACATGACGGCTCTAGATATGATAGGCATTCTTGCTAAAGCAGCAGGCGGGTCCATGGAGTAGCCTAGTGGTTGGTGCAAAGGACTGTAAATAAGGGGACCCAGGATCCCACTCTAACTGGTACACTTGTGGTGCTACATGTGAGCCCTCCAAAAACCACTAAATGCCTACCGTACCTACATATAGGTGACACCTGCAAGCTTGAGATTGTAGTAGGAGGTACAGTAGGTTTTTCTCTGTTCCTGGAGGGCTCACCATATAGTATAAGGGGGTTATGGTGAGATGTGTACCTGGGACCTTGTATGTGAAGTGCACAGCATTGCCCCTTAGGCTGCCCCACTGCTCTGCTGGGATTTCTAGGTGACCAGTTTGCTAAGAACGATAGTCTCCAGAAATAGTCCCAAAAGAAAAACACACTGTGCACAAAACATCTAGAAAAAGGCAATTTTCAAACAAAAAGATATATATTTTTCAGGTTCGAAAATGACTGTTTGCCACTCGATTTTTGAACATTTTTAGCAAAACATGAAAAAAATTGAATTTAGATGTTTTATCGAAAATGTCCCTACAAATGTACTACAAATGCTATCCTAAATTGTTTATTTATATGTAGTCTTTGTTGTATCTTGTTTCTCCTGAGGACCCCTAAATGGGTAATAAAATATTATTAAACATACAAGTGAAGATAGCTCCACCCCCCCCTCAAAAAATAGAAAAAGAACAAAATAAGTGATACAGACACACAAGAAATGTCAGAAAATGACTTGTTATTGTATATATAATAAACACATTTATGCAAATGGCCCTCAGAATTTCCTAACTTGTGGTACTAGGATCTAGCCCTGAGCTTCTTTCACCACAGGATCACTATCCTGGGTTCATGAGATGTGATCATGTCCGACAGCTGCTTTCTTCAATCTGCGATATGAAGGGGATCGTGGAGGTTTCTATCTCAGTGCTGAGTAACTACACCTTCTGCAATTGCCATGGGATGCTGAAAGCTCTTCCAAGAGGAGTGTCTGCAAAAAAAAACAAAAAAAATGAAAAACAGCGAAACGGATGGTGCACAAGAGAGAGAGAGAGAGAGCGCAACAGACAGAGAGTGAGAGAGACAGAAAGAGACAGAGAAAGACAGAGAGAGAGAGCAACAGACAGAGAGACACACACACAGAAAGAGACAAAGAAAGAGAGAGAGAGACAGAGAGACAGAGAGAGAGACAGAGAGAGAGAGAGAGAGAGACAGAGGGAGAGAAAGAGAGAGAGAGAAAGTCTATGCACAAGTGCAGAGCACAGCAGTACCTGCACATCCAGGAGGAAGCAAACGTATGGATCTCACTGACATTTTACGTGCAAGAATTAGTGTGGGATGGGAAGAGCAGGGGTTTATTCAGATGTGCTTCATTCTTGGTTTGTGCTGTTGATTCTTTCACTAGCTGTGATTGGCAGAGCAGCACTACATTCTTTTCACCAGGAGGTGGCGCTTGAATACTTGTGCTTTCAACGCACACAGCATAAAGGCCTGGGGTTTCTGCTTCTCATTTGCTGAGGCTATTGCTGTGGTTTGCGATGCTTAAATGGAAGAAATTAGCAGGGGTGATCTGGAATTTACATCCAGAAATTTATATCATAAAGCTGTTAATGACTGTTGAAATCTCATGGAAATCAAACCTTGCCAGCATACAAATTGGGAAGCTTTATTTATTATTTTTTTAATTTTTTTTACAACGTCTATTCCACACAATCTGAAATTTTTGGTGGGTCATAAAATATACACACATAATCACAGTTATCAAATAGACAGTACAAGATTAAAATACATCACATTAAGCAAACTTAAGCTTAAAATATCAGACAAAACAAAAAAATATTAATTTAAACGTAATTATCAACCTTAATGTCATCTACATTTCCAGTTCCTACATTACAAACCAATTATCCAATAAGATGTCCTAATAGAAATGCTTTTAACTGTTTTCTAAATAACACCACTTAATCCAGTTTAAGCAGTTCATCAGGTAAAAGTTCCCCAGCTGCGGACCAGTTACTCAGAAAGTGGTAGATCTCAGTTCATCTGAGCGCATTATCCGGAAGGATGGGATGCTTATTTATTTATTCATTCTTGTATCCCACTAATATCCGGAGCAAAGTTTCGGTTGAATGTGGCTTACAGTTGACAATCAGGTGAGATCAGTGGCGTAGCTAAGGGTGGGTCTGGGTGGGCACAGGCCCACCCAGTCAGCAGCCCATGAGACCCCCAAAACTTATCAGTGGCGGCGCTTCACTACTCTCTCTCCCTCTTCTCCACTCATGGCCTGGCATCTGCCCGTCTCTCTCTGAAATCCCCCCTCCCGGTCTACCTCAGAGCTGGCATCCTATAGGCATCCTGCGCCAGCCCTGCAGGCTTTTCTCTATCATGTTCTGCCCTCCATGATGTCACTTCTTATTTCTTTGGCGGGAATGTAGTAGAGAGAAGCCTGCAGAGCCAGCGCAGGTTGCCTATAGGAATTGCGACAGGCAACGACTCTGAGTTAGGACCGGGGGAGGGGTTCAGAGAGAAATGGGCAGACGTCGGGTCATTAAAAAAAACCTATATTGTATGTATGTACAGGGGTAGGAGTGGGGGTGGGATGGGCCCACCCAGGTTAACTCTGGGCCCACCCTACGCCCCTGGGTGAGATTATAGTGTTGCAATTCAGTTACAATTTGTCTGGGTCATCTGCGTACATTTTAACCCTACAATTTCTTGAAGAGGTAGGTTTTCAGTTCTTTTCTGAACTGGAGGTAGTTTGTGATGCCTCGTGTGATTTTGGGGATTGAGTTCCACCGTTTGTATCCCAAATAACTGAATCCTGCCATGTAGGTGGTTTTGTAGATTATGTTTCTGCATTTGGGTAGGTGAAGTAATAGGTAGTTTCTTGGCGATAGCTCGATCAGGTCTAGCGCTTAGGTGCCAGGTTGAACAGTATTTTGAAGATAAGGGTGCTAGTTTTGAACAGTAATCTGGCTTTGATCGGGACTGGGAGTCAGTGCAGCATTTAGTGGGATATCAGCAACTCCTGACTGTGCCCTCGGATTGGGAGGCACCATTGGATATTTTCCGTAAAGCAATGTTTAACATTGCTGGGCTTTTATTATGGAATGCCCTCCCATTGTCGCTGCAGGTGGAGGATTCCCTCTCTCGCTTTAAGGCCCAGCTGAAGGCGCTCTTTTTTCGGTCTGCATTTGGCCCTTGACTGTTGATTACAGCATACGGTCAATTCCCTCATCCCTCTATTTCCCCCTGTCTTCTTTTGCTATTAAGATTATATGGAGTTCTTGTCTATTTTTTGATTTTACATGTTGTAATCCACCTTGATGGCATAGCTTTAGGCGGCCTATCGAATAAAGACAATCTTGGAACCTATATCCGGCAAATTCTTGTTGAGTAGGTAACAGGTTCCCCGGTCGCAGACCTGTTATTCGGAAAGTGCTAGATTTCAGTTCATGTAGGCTCACTATCCAGAAGATTGACCACAGCATTCTTGAGGGGCAGTAGATCTTCAATGTTGAGGCTAAATAAAAGGAGCTTCATTGTGAAAAGTGTTGTTTATTATCAAGGAAACCTTAAACTGAGTCCTCCAGGTCACTGGAAGTCAGTGGCATTTACATAAAATAGGGCTGTTATGGCCAGATCTGGAACTGCCTCATATGAAATTTTGTGTAACCCATGGTGCATGCAGGGCATATGTCGCTAGTGCTCAGTTTAATGAGTTTCAGTTATCAGAGTGAGGGATAGGAATATTCTGTACCGTAATCTAAAGTTCTCAACAGTGAAGTAGTCACCTAATTGTCTAATTAACCAAAGCTTGAAGAAAATAGTTTTAATTACTGATTTGAGCTGAGGACGTAAGAATACCGTGGAAGATAATGAATGTCATTTAGTACAGGAATAGCACATTGATCGAAGAGAAGATTTCCAGGGCAACTTACTGTTTTGGCTTTGTTAATAACAATATCTGAGTTTATTGACATTAGCTGACATCCAGTGTTTGATAAGGCTAATGCTGGTCTTTCACTGCTGCAATACTTGTTTCAGCTGTAAAGAAAACCTGGAGATCATGTGCACAGTCTAGAGTTTAGTCCTAACATGTCAATAACTTACATATCGGGGGTCAAATAGATTTCATTCGCATTTAAAGTGCAGACCAGGTAAAAGTGCACAGAGGAGGGTTTGGCAGGACAGGATTGAGGTGCACTAGCAGAGAGCTCTGTTGGGTAGGGAAGTGGGTCTCAATAGTGCAGGGCTGCGGGTACGGCCTAGCTGTCCACCAGGAGGTCTCCTCCCTGTGCCTCTTGGACAACTGCAGCTACTCTTCTTTCAAATGGACATCCTGACTGACAGCATGACTAAGAGGTGAAGTGAAACAGGCTATTAGAGCCCAAATAATGTCCTTCAAAGAATGGAAAAAGGACCCAAATGAAGAAAATAAGAAGCAACAAAAGCACTGGCAAGTCAGATGCAAAGCATTGATAAAGAAGGCTAAAAGAGAAATGAAAAGAAACTTGCCGCACAGGCTAAAACTCACAGTAACAACTTTTTCAGGTACATCAGAAGCAGAAAGCCTGCGAGGGAATCCATGGGACCATTAGATCATGAAGGAGTAAAAGGGGCGCTCAGGGAGGACAAGGCCATAGCGGAGACACTGAATGAATTCTTTACTTCGGTCTTTATGGAAGACTAGTAAAACATACCCGTTTCTGGAGCAAATGAAACGGGCGCTAGCAAGGTTTTCCTCCTGAACCCCCCCCCCCCTCCCTACCCACCCCTTCGGCGTTGTGAAGCCACTGACCGCCATTGCTCCGCACCTCATCAACGCACGCCACCTTCATCTCCTGAGTCGTGAAGCCACTGACGCCATTGCTCTGCCCTCGCTCTGTGACGCCATTGCTCCGCCCTCGACGTCATCATGTTTGACGCGAGGGCGGGGCCCAGAGACAGTGATTTCGGTGGCTTCACCACCACGAACCCTTCGAACCCGAAGGAAGTGCCCAAAGGAAGTGACACTGACGTCAGTGTCCTCAGAACGTTGAGGGTGAGTTTTATTATATAGGAAGATGTAAGTGATCTACCTGTACCAGAAATGGCTTTCAAGACTGAAGATGCAGAGGAACTGAAAGAAATCTTGGTGAACCCGGGAGACATACTGAGTCAAATTCACCAATTAAAGAGTAATAAATCATCTGGACCGGATGGCATGCATGAAATTGCTGATTTGCTGTTAGTAATCTGTAACCTGTTATTAAAGTTGTCTGTAGTACCTGAAGATTGGAGGGTGGTCAATGTAATGATGATTTTTATAAAGGGTTCTAGGGGTGATCCAGGAAATTACAGACTGGTAAGTCTGGCATCAGTGCCCGGTAAAATAGTGGAAACTATTATAAAGAATAAAATTATGGAACACATAAATAAACATGGTTTAATGGGACAGCGTCAGCACAGTTTCAGCCAAGGGAAGTCTTGCCTCATCAATTTGCTTCATCTCTTTGAAGACGTGAATAAACATGTAGATAAAGATAAGCTGGTTGATGTAGTTATCTAGATTTTCACAAAGTTTTTTGACAAAGTTCTTCATGAGAGACTCCTGAGAAAATTAAAGAGTCATGGGATAGGAGGCCATTTTCTGTTGTGGATTAGGAATTGGCTATTGGCAGAAAACAGAATGGCCATTTTTCTCAATACAGGAGGGAGAATAGTGGCATGTTGAAGGGCTCTGTACTGGGACCGATGCTATTTAACGTATTTATAAATGATCTGGAAATTGGAAGGAATGACGAGTGAGGTGATTAAATTTGCAGATGACACAAAACTATTCAAGGTTGTTAAAACACATGCGGACTTTGAAAAATTGCAGGAAGATCTTAGGAAATTGGAAGACTGGGCATCCAGATGGCAGATGAAATTTAATGTGGACAAATGCAAAGTAATGCACATTGGAAAAAATAATCCGAACCACAGTTACCTGATGCTAGGGTCCACCTTTGGCATAAGCACCCAAGAAAAAGATTTAGGTGTTGTTGTAGACAATACACTGAAATCTTCTGCCCAGTGTGCTGTGGTGGCCAAAAAAGCAAACAGGATGCTAGGAATTATTAGGAAAGGGATGGTAAATAAGAATGAGAATACTATAATGCTTCTGTATCGCTCCACGGTGCAACCTCACCTTGAGTACTGCATTCAGTTCTGGTCACTGTATTTCAAAAAAGATATAGCAGAATTAGAAAAGGTTCAAAGAAGAGTGACCAAAATGATAAAAGGGGATGGAACGCTTCTCATATGAGAAAGACTAAAGAGGTTAGGGCTCTTCAGCTTGAAAAAGTGATGGCTCACAATAGGAGCTGTCAAGGTGGCCGTGTCAATTCAGTCCTACCTGCAGGCCCCGTGATTCACCCCAGCAAATCTCTACACAGTTATTGATGCAATTAGCAACACTAGTCATTACTAAAAACTATTTTTTGTATGAAAAATGTTTTTATTTAGGGAGGAAGTGACGTCATCGGAGAGCATGGCTGCCTAACTTCTGTGCTCCCGAGTACCCGAGGTGAAAATAGCGTTACCCGGCACTTACAATAAGCAAGGAGGGCAAAGAAAACGACGCCACTTAAGAACGAAGAGCGGAGGAGGCCAGAGACGTCCATGCAAAGGCGATCAACGCCGCTAAACTTGTCTAAATTCGCATATAAGAAAGGCGCGACAAAATCCAACATCGCGGCCCGAGCGAACGAAGAAATGGCGGAGCGAACAGATGCGGAATTGCAACCATCGGGAGACATGTTCGCATCGCAGACCCAGGGAGAGCCTGAGGGGGCTGGACTGCCGGAGCTATGCGCTTGGATCCAGGAAATCCGATTGGATCTAAAGGCCATGAGGTCAGAGCTGGCGACGCTGGGGGCTGACTTGAGAGGGGAGATAGCTGAGCTTGGACACCGGGTGGAGGAGGCGGAAGGCCGAATAGATGACCACTCGGAGTCCCTGGGCTCGCGGATGAGCGAATAGGTCAGCAGCTTCTTTCTGAAAAACTGGAGGACCTGGAAAATAGGAGCAGGCACCATAACATTCGCATTCGGGGCTTGCCGGAGATTTCAAAGTATCAAAATAGCGAGCAAGTGGTGCAGCAAATCACCAGCGATATTCTAGCGAGCACGGAGGATCCGATTCCACCAGAAAAAATAAACTTGGACAGAGCACATCGGGCCCTGGGGGCTAATAGAAAGAACTTACCAAAGGATATTATAGCTTGCTTCCAGGACTTCAAAGTGAAAGAGCGAGTCATGGCAGCGGCAAGACAAATAAAGGATTATAAATGGGACACCAATAGGGTGGAAATATACCAGGACTTGGCGGCTGCCACCCTGAAGAGACGGGCTGATTTGAAGCCGGTCACGGCAAAGTTGTGAGAACTGGATATTCGCTATCGCTGGAGATATCCGTTTGGACTAGCATTCTACAAGGATGGGAAACAGCACATGGTCAAAACCCTGGCGGAGGCGCAGAGAATACTGCAGGGAGACTACCAGATGGATATACCCTCTGCAGCGGAGCGCCCATCAATGACAGCGGGTCCCAGGACCCACCCCAGATGGCAAAGAGTGGGTCAGAGTCGCCTTCAGCGCCAGAAGTCAGCGGGACGCCTCACTTGACTTTGCATGGCAACAATGGGAGATAAGATCCCACTTGTTTAACAGGATGCGCCCTTGCGGCAAGTATACCAGGTGCCATGGACTTGGAAAGCAGCAAGCTGGCCTGGTCGAAAGTTATTGTTGGTTATAAGGTGCAGTAGGGTAATATAGAACTTTGGTTTAAACAGGGAGTAGGATAAGAGTTAAGTTAAAGATATTAATAGCTAAAAATGTGAAGGGGTATTAGTGAGTTACAACACCTCCGTGTTGCACCATCCAGAATATGGTAAAGGTGCTAAGGCTTTGGGGAAGGGGAGGAGGGAGGATGGGGGAGACTAGGGAGGGAGGGGGAAGGAAAGGAGCGGAGGAGGGAAGGGGTGGGGGAGGGAAGAAGGCTGGGAGGGATGGGTGGCTAATATTGAGATATGCTCTAATGATGCTTATAACTGGAGAAGATGTCTGCCTATACAATGCTTAAATGTGTGACTATAAATGTGCGGGGCTTGAATACTCCGCAAAAACGGAAGCAGGTATTTAGGGAAATGCAACGCCAGCAAGCCGATATAATGTTTCTCCAGGAGACCCACCTTAGAAAAGTCCATGAATACTTAATGAATAATAAGCAGTACCCATATATAAGATGTGCATCAGCCACAGAGGTTCAGAAAAAGAGGGGAGTTTTGATAGCTCTATCCCGGTCCCTGCCCTGGCAGGTGCATACAACGGTCAGGGATAAAGCGGGTAGATATATATTGCTGGTGGTCTCCCTTGATAAGGAATATTACACACTGGTATGTGCATATGCACCTAATGAGAACCAGAGGATATTTATGCAGGAACTGGAGAGGATTTTACAAAAGCATGCTAAAGGTCATTTGGTGATAGGGGGCGACATGAACTTGACACTGGACCCGAAGCTAGATAACTCAGGGGGGGTGGCAAAATACGCACAGGGAGATAGAGTAGCCTTCCAGTCCTGGCTGGCAAGGTGGGGGCTGACTGACTTATGGAGAGATACGCATGGGACTGAAAAAGATTTTACCCATTATGCCCCCCTCCACAAAACCTACTCGAGAATTGACTATTGGCTGGGCGATGCGATGGTGAGGAGGCAGGTTGAAAGGGTGACTATCGAGCCTTGTAGTTGGTCGGATCACTCTCTGGTGGTGCTAACGTTGAGGATGGGAAGAAGGCCTATAGGTCGTCCCCATTGGAGGCTAAATGAAGCTTTACTCTTAGAGCCACAGAATATAGCTGAATTGGAAAAGTACATAAAGGAATATATAGAGCTTAATGATAATGAAGAAGCACATCCGACCAGTATTTGGGAGGGAATGAAAGCGGTATTAAGGGGTCAGATTATAGCATGGCAGGCACACATTGTCAGGGATCATAGGGGGAAGGAGGACACAGTTAGAAATAACATGGAGGCCAGTGAAAGAAAGCATAAAGAGGATCCGTCCGACACGCAAAAATTGCAGGAAGTGCAGCAACTCCGAGCACAGCTTAATGATCTCCAGATGACAGAGATAGCAGGGCAGCTTCAGCGGGTTCGGCAGGAGCATTTTGAATTTGGAAATAGGGCTGGCCGGCTATTAGCAAATAAATTGAAAAAGCAAGCCCAAAGAAATTATATTGCAGGGGTATATAATGCATCAGGACAGTTAGTAAACCACACAGAAGAGATACAGGAAGTGTTTCGGGATTATTATGGCCAACTTTATAAGTCGGACCTGAGGGGCACGAGGGAAGAGATCGCACAATATCTACAGGGGATACAAATGCCAGGCCTTTCGGAGAAGGAGGTGGAGGAGTTGTCCTCCCCCATAACGCTTGAGGAGATAGAAGGGGCAATCGCGAGTTTGCCTAACAATAAGGCGCCTGGGCCTGACGGGTTCCCAGCGAGCTTCTATAAGCAGTTTTCCAAGTGGATAGCACCATTGCTGTTAAAAGCAATCACAGCATTTGACAACATGGGGGAAATGCCTCACTCGTGGAGGGTGGCAGAGGTAGTCTTGATACAGAAGCCGGACAAGGATCCCCCATGTTGTGGATCATATAGACCCATCTCCCTATTAAATGTGGACTATAAAATTTTCACCAAAATTCTGGCTGCGAGGCTGCAAAGGGTACTCCCGAGAGTGGTTCATGAGGATCAGGCGGGCTTCATAGAGGGCCGGCAGACGTTCGATAATATTAGGTGCCTGCTTCATGTGATTCAGCAAGCTAATGAAGAACCAGAATCGGTTCTACTCCTCTCGGTGGATGCTGAAAAAGCGTTCGACCGGGTGGAGTGGCCTTTTCTTTTTGGGGTCCTAAAGCAGATGGGACTGGAGGGAAGAATCTTAAAATGGTTCAGCTTGCTCTATACTAATCCCCTGGCAATCATAAAGATAAATGGGGCCTATTCGGAGCCGATAGGGCTGGGTAGGGGGACGAGGCAGGGGTGTGCGGTATCGCCCCTGTTGTTTGCAATATCCATTGAACCATTAGCACAGAGGATTAGAGAACACAAGAGTATACGGGGTGTGGTTAGAGGTAAGAGGGAGCACAAGATTATGCTGTTTGCGGATGATGTACTGCTGACCTTGGCACAGCCTAAACAATCGCTACAGCAGGTTACAGAAGTGATCTTGCAGTATGGGGAGCTCTCGGGCTTTAAAATTAATACCACTAAATCCGAAATACTTAATCTTATGGTACCGCAGAGGGAGGCCCAGGAATTGCAGAAATTATACCCATTCAAATGGGCAGCGCGGGCAATAAGGTATCTTGGGGCTATGATTACCCCAAGAATAGAGCTTTTATATCAGGAAAACTTCCCTAAGAAGGTCAGGGAGCTTTTTGGAGAACTGGATAGGTGGGAGGGCCTTACGATTTCGTGGTTGGGCAGAATACATGCGGTAAAAATGATGCTCCTGCCGAAGCTGCTTTATCTATTTATGGCGCTTCCAATTCCCATCCCGCGTACCTTTTTCCAACAGTTGACTAAAAAGGTTTTTGCATATATTTGGAGGAAGCGGCCACCCAGGGTGCGTAGAAGTGTAATGTACCAAAGGCCGAACAAAGGCGGCATGGGGGTCCCAAATTTCTTTCTCTACTACCAGGCAGCGCAACTGCGGGTGTGCGCTGAATGGTACCCGACCAATACTAAAAAGTGGCTTCACTGGGAGCGAGCATGGATGGGAACTAGATACACAGGGGACGCACTCTGGAAACCGAGAAAGGAACTCTTAACGATAATTGAGAGGGTCCCGTTGGGCTTGAGCCACATCTTACATACCTGGCTTCAATTAAGAAAGCGGGCTTTTCCAGAAAGAAAATATTTCCAACAGATGGCAATACAAGATGCACCAGGGTTCCCCTTGGGGAGGGAGGAGAAGATATTTCAGATCTGGGCTAAGAGGGGTCTTTATCAACTGGGGCAAATTTGGGTCAACGGGGAAATGCGGTCATTTGAGGAATTGCAAGATGAGTATGGATTGGAGGAGAGGGACTTAGTTTATTATAATTGTCTCAGAAATTATATACTCAAAAGAGCTAGGGATGAATTGGAGTTGGCAGAGACGGAGGTGGAAAAGGCAATGAGACAAGGAGGGGGTAGGGGTGATATAACAAGGATATATAGAGCTCTGCTTCTGCTCTCGTCCCCACTGGGTTTTTATACTAGAAAATGGGAGGAGGAACTCCAGGGTAACTATACGGAAGAGTGGTGGACACATAGCTATAGACACTTATTGAAGCCCTCCATTGCCCAGCCTCTGGCAGAGAATGGGTATAAGATCTTATACTGGTGGTATTATACCCCAGTTAGACTACAGAAGTTCTGCCCACAAATGTCGACAAATTGCTGGAGGGACTGTGGAGGGAAAGGCACATTTTGGCATATATGGTGGGAATGCCCAAAGGTTCAAAAGTACTGGACGGAGATCATGGACAGGGTGAAGGAAATGACTGAGATTAGCTATCCGAAAACGGCAGAGAATTGTCTTCTGCATGTAAGACCTAGAAAGAGCCCCATACATAGCCATAAGCTGGTCATCCATGTCTTAGGAGCAGCGAAATTGGCGCTCGCTCGGGCTTGGAAGCAGCAGGAGACCCCAGCCATGCAGGTGGTGATGGGCAGGCTACATCACCTGTATCAAATGTCAAAATTGACGGCAAAAAGGTCAGCTTCAAAAGTTTCAAAAAATATGAGTTGCGTATGAACAATGGAAAGGAGTGGGATGAGGCAGGATGATGTACACCCGAGGGGGGGGGGAGGGGAGGGAGGGGGGGAAGAATTGAAGTGGAACAGAAATGAGCATCTGAGCTGTATGATCTTCATTGTTTGTATGTAGTTGATGTAATAATTTCACCAGAAGCTTGTACCAGTAGAGGTTGTTTATTTTTGAAAAACCAATAAACAAATATAAAAAAAAAAAGATATGCATACTACTGAAAGTAGATGTTATCTTTGAAAAGGAGAGGGGACTCATAATGATTGCTTCAAGATGATAATGAAGTCAGGAAAATACTGACTCTTAAACTGTTTGGTGAAAATAGAATATAGAGAAAAAAAGTATGCTATTAATAAAAAAAAAATAAACTCATTACTTTATGGAAATACAAGTCCTGCTTGAAAATAAAATAAAATATATATTTTTAGATCAACATTAAAAAAAAAAAAAAGTGATGGCTAAGGGGAGATATGATTGAGGTCTACAAAATCTTGAGCCATTATCCATTGCTTCATCCTGGCCAGATACCCCCATCACAATATTGCATATGTGTGGTGAGTGTGTGTGTTGGGGGGGAGAGGGACCCCAACATGGGAATAGTAGGAGGTACTGCAGGACAGGAACATAAGAATAGCCATACTGGGTCAGACCAATAGTCCATCTAGGCCAGTATCCTGCTTCCAACAGTGGCCAATCCAGGTCACAAGTACCATGCAAAATGAGTTTATCTTGTTGGGCAGACTGGATGGACCGTTCAGGTCTTCATCTGTCATCATTTATTATGTTATGTTACCTGGCAGAAACCCAATTAGTAACAACATTCCATGCTACCAATCCCAGGGCAAGCAGAAAGGTACACTGGCAAGGTTGTGTGTGTAAATCTCAGTTCTGGAACGGCAAGAGATGCTAAATTACAATTACCTAACAACTTTTAGTCTTGGTCCTCCCTGCTGACTTTCATACTGCCCTTTACAAACCTGGGATTTCCCCCCTTACATCCTATGGAACTGGGTCACAAAAGTGTTGGGAATATATTTAAATGAGACAAGTTGTGATGTTTGTCTTCTTGCTGTTAGGCCATACTGACATCACTCATTGTACTTTCTCCACCCATTTCCAGATGTGTTACATATGTCTTTGTTCTGAAGAAAGGAAAGATAAGATCCATGCATATTTAAATGAACAGACAATACATTTCAGCTGCATAAATGTTCATTATCCTCTGATCTGCTATTCAATCTGGACGGGACAAAGAAGGTGTTTGATGTTTTTGTCGAACTGCAGTTCCCCTCACTGGCCTCTGGAGGAGGAATTAAGCCCTTAGGATTTCATTTAGCTACAGAAATGTCCTTGTCTTTCGATATATTCTACGGCCTTCTTAGGTCGATGCAACTTGGATATAAAATGACATCTATAAATGGGGATAAAGCAGATATTGAAGGGATGGATAGGACTCAGCTCTTACAAATGTAAAGGCTACACTTGATTTCCTTGCGCTACGCCTTCTTATCTGATAAGGGGTAAGGCAGCCTTTTGGTTTGTTCCCTCTTTGATTGGTCTTAAACTGCAAAAAAATAAAAAGGAATTATAAAACCCTGCTGGGAGGTTTCTTTCTCTCGGGAAGTTTTCAGTCCGTGTTTACTCAGCAGGAGACGGTCTCCTTCTGTCGAAAGCAATTTTCAAAGGTAGGGGTCACTAGGCCACATTTTCAGTGCAGCCGAAGTCCCGTAGGTTTTGCCTGTATTGTCTCCCCCGCCCCTCATTCCAAATATGGAGAAACAGCAATAGCGGAGACACCCACACTGCCCGCAATCTTCAAAGGCAGCAGCCCGTTTTCTTCCCCTCGGAACCCTAAGCCCAAGCTATGTAGGCGCAGCACACACTGAAAGTACGAGGGTCCGTTTCACTGCCCCCCCCCCCCCCCCACGATGATCGTGGGGTGCCGGATCGTGTGTGCGGTTCGAGCTCACAGCAGCCCGGACGTGCTCGGAATACTGAGCCTGTCTGGGCGCGGGGTTGTCTGAGGACACACGGCCGTTGGAGAGGGAAAGTCTACAGGCTCCCTGCTCAGCCTCGGGACGACCACACGGGGGCACTCCAAAGGGGTCATTGGCAGAGACACCAAAAGCAATGGCTTGAAATTTAAACCAACCTTCCACATCGTATAGGCGGCCTAGGGTTCCCGATTTTTCGGCTGTGAACCCCCACTTCATCCCCTCCACTCTTCCCTGCCCTGTCCTCTCAGTGCCAAGGCTGTGCCTAATAACCCTCTTTATCTGCCCTCCACTCAGTCTCCAGCAGTCGCTTTCCCTCTTTCTCACCAACTAGTCCTCCACCATTAATATCTCTCCCTCTGATGCTGGTCCCAGTACTCCTGCTTCCAGTTTCCATGGCTGCCTTCCATCACATCCTCGCAACTAGCACGACTGGTCCCACTCCAGTGACCCCAGGTTGGAAACCAATGGTAAATTCATAGCCTCTGTTCTGCTGTCAGTGTCACCAAGGGTGCTGGGTGTGTGAAATGGCCTCCTGGTGGAGATAAAGACTGCATCTGAATACAAGAAAGATTGAGACAAGCACTGAGCATCTCTGAGGGAGAGGAAGGGATGGTAAAGATCAGTAGCTGGTATGGATGGGCAGAATGAAAGCCAAATGGTCTTTGATCTGTTCTCATTTTCTCTGTTTCTATAGTGGCTCCAGTTTGCAGTCATCTGTGCAGCAAAGTCAAACCTATGGCAGCTCCCAGATGTCATGGCAGAGAGTTTGAATGATCAGACCCAGTGGAAATAGCTGCTCACTACCTGACCCCACTCAGCCACGGTGACAAATACCAACAGGAGAAGCAGTGTGTGTGTCTGTGGTGGAAGAGGAGCACCTTAATTAGAACCACTCACAATCACCTCTGAGAAGGCACCACGTTTTCCAGACAACAAACACCCAGCCCCCCCCCCCCCCCGGAAAAAAAAGCCTGCTTCTGCTTCAAGGGGCAACACTCTGGCATTCCTCTGCTCCTCTTCTGACTCACAATGCTTTGACGTCCTCCCCCCACCCCCACCCGCGCACACACACACACACTCTCTCTCTCTCTCTCTCTCTCTCTCTCTCTCTCTCTCTCTCTCAAATCTAGGCAATGCCTCTAGGTGGCACTAGTGAGGCTTTGCACCTTCATTCACTGATGTTTAGTTGTCCAAAAAGGATCTAATAGTGCTATTCCTTGTCATTGGAGATCTGTCATAGAATCAACTGCAAATATACAAATACACATCTGTACAAAAAGTTGATCAAGAAAGGGAAAACTGGGTGAAGGGGATACAAGAGAAGCAGGAAATAAAAAAAAACCATATTGATTTGAATAATATAACAGCTTTACTAGAACAATATTTGGAAAATACAACAGAAAGAATTACTCTTATTGTTTCCTTTGTATTCCAACAGGATCTCAATTCAGTTGTGATGTTATACTTTAAGGATGTTAATTCCCTCTTTGGAGGTGAGAAGGTTTGGATATATTCTGATGTTACCAAACAAACCCAGCAAAGAAGAAAACTTTTCTTAGCTATGAAAAAGAGGACATTGGAAGTAGGGGGTTCCTTTTTTCTAGCTTATCCATG
The DNA here is from genome assembly GCF_901765095.1 of Microcaecilia unicolor. NCBI lineage: Eukaryota > Metazoa > Chordata > Amphibia > Gymnophiona > Siphonopidae > Microcaecilia > Microcaecilia unicolor. The sequence goes on along the minus strand of NC_044038.1, from coordinate 183,680,461 downwards.
TAAATGCATTGTAAAAATGGGATTGACAAAGTATATATTTTGTATTTATTTATAGTATTTCAAACTTTATATAAGATATACCTTGCAAGAGAAACATAGAGATAATATCTAGGTTAACAAAAAGAAATATTCTAATATAAAGTAACTGCAACTCTCTTCTTAGACCACAAATTAAGACTAAGGGGGGGTCAGTTAAGTTGAGGAGAACATACATCATATTAATTCAAATTAAGAAACAAGACAAAGTATATTTTTTATTCACCAGATCAGCTAAAATAATTTCTAGACATCTTTAATCATAAAGGGAGGAAATGCAGCTTAATGTTTAATTTCAATTTATATGTAGTGTAGACTTCTATATTCTATTCGCCCCCTGCAGTATTGTGGTCTAAGAAAGCAAAAAAAATATATAAGGTTTATAAGGTTGATTTAAATTCCTCTTTAAAATTGTATGGCTGTATTTCATGACAAGATTGTTCTTGTTAATATTTTGAAATAAAGAAAGATAAAAAAGAAAGAAAGAAAGAAAGAAAGAAAAGGAAAACTGCCCTCAAATGTCTTGCCAAGGGCCCCTCTCTCTCTCTCTCTTCTTTCTCCCCTCCATGAAACTGTGCTTGGCAGCTTTGCTTTTCTTTTTCTTCATTTCATATAATCTTATATTTGTAACAAGACAAGAATTACTGCAGCTAATCCACAATGTCCCTATTCTCCAAATTCAAAGATACAAAATATTATGCACATGTCAATGTAAATGACATGGAAAGGAATGTCACCTCTGCCAAACTAAACATCCTTTTAACAGCATAAGAAATATATCAACAGGCTCGTTGTAACTCCTTCTATTAATACTGCTGGATTCTGAAGCCACACAACACATACTTTTGGGGGGATTCACATTTTCAGTTTTGGCTGTTTCGAGATACGTTATAAATGCTTCTCCTGTATGTTAAACAGCTCAGAAGGTTGAATTTACATATAAGAATAGCCATACTGGGTCAGACCAATGGTCCATCTAGCCCAGTATCCTTCTTCCAACAGTGGTCAATCCAGCCCACAAGTACCTGACAGAAACCCAATTAGTAGCATCATTCTGTGCTACCAATCCCGGGGCAAGCAATGGCTTCCCCCATGACCATCTCAATAACAGACTATGGATTTTTATTTATTTCTTTGTTACATTTGTATCCCACATTTTCCCACCTTTTTGCAGGCTCAATGTGGCTTACATAATACCATTAGGCAATCGCCAGTTCTTGTATGAACAAAATACAGAGTGAAATTGTAGTAGGGTAAAGTTCATGTGTGACAAAAACATTTGGGGATAGTAAAGAGGAGGAAGGGTTTAGTTATTTCCAGTATGGTTTTGGTTTCGTTGTGTTGCAGGGTTTAGGCATTTAGGTTGGATCATTAGGGTATGCCTTTATGAACAGGTCAGTTTTTAGTGCTTTCTGGAAGTTGAAGTGGTCATAAGTTGTTTTCACGGCGCTTGGTAATGCGTTCCATAGTTGCGTGCTTATATAGGAAAAGCTGGATGCATAGGTTGTTTTATATTTTAGACCTTTGCAACTTGAGTAGTGGAGATTTAGGTAAGCTCATGATAATCTTGTAGTGTTTCTGGTTGGTAGGTCTATGATGTCTGTCATGTATCCCGGGGCTTCGCCGTAGATGATTTTGTGAACCAGGGTGCAGATTTTGAACGCAATACGTTCTTTGATTGGGAGCCAATGCCATTTTTCTCGTAGGGGTTTGGCGCTGTCGAATCTCGTTTTGCCAAATATGAGCCTGGCTGCTGTGTTTTGAGCAGTTTGGAGTTTCTTTATGATTTGTTCTTTGCATCCCGCATAGATTCCATTGCAATAGTCTCTAGGTCCTCTAGGAACTTGTCCAAACCTTTTTTAAACCCAGATATGCTAACCACACTACATCCTCCAGCAACAAGTTCCAGAGCTTAACTATTCTTTGAATGACAAAATATTTCCTCCTATTTGTTTTTTAAGTATTTCCATGTACTTTCATTGAGTGTCCCCTGGTCTTTGTACTTTTTGAAAGAGTGAAAAATCAATTCACTTTTACCCGTTGTACACCACGCAGGATTTTGTAGACCTCAATCATATCCCCCCCCCCCCCCCCCGTCTCTTTTCCAGGCTGAAGAGCCCTAACCTCTTTAGCCTTTCCTCATGCAGGAGGCGTTCCATCCCCTCTATCATTTTGGTCGCTCTCCTTTGAACCTTTTTGAATTCTGCTATATTGTTTTTGAGATACGGTGACCAGAGTTGAACACAATACTCAAGGTAAGGTCACACCATGGAAGGATTACAATATTCTTGTTCTTATTTTGCATCCCTTTCGCTCTTTTGGGCACCACCACACACTGGTCAGATTTCAGCGTATTGTCTACAATGACACCTAGATTTTTTTTCTTGACTCCTAAGGTGGACCCCCTAGCTAGCATCAGATGAGCTTATGGTGTTCAATCACACACCTCTCCTAACATGGTGGAAATGTTTGGGAATCTACTTCAGTTCATTAAGGAAAATTATTAAATGCTTACAGCTACACCACCCTGGGCTCTTTGATCCTCTGATCTCAGAAGTGAACCAAGACTGACCAATTCACTGTTAGGAGCTAAAGGAAGCTGCCTTGTTCATATAACAGGTGACCTGCTTGTCTCTAACTCATTGCTGGCCCAAAGATACACTACATGTGGCCCATCGTCACAAACCAGTGCCCCAGCATGATGTTAGGGACACACTTGCCCCAGACCAGATGCCCCAGCCTTTTGTTTGGGACACACTTGCCCCAGACCAAATGCCCCAGCATGGTGTTAGTGTCGGGACGCATTGTTTCTGAAAGCTCCCTCCCCTCTCTCTTCCTCGGTCCTATTGCCACAGAATCGCAGGGGTGCTTCGGTGCCCGAGAGCGCTCCGAACCGGGCCTCGGGCTCCAGATCCTCCTAGGCGGCTAAGCAAGCAGTGCCCGGCGGTGTCGGGCTGCGGACACCACCCCTGACTCGGCTCTCTGGCGTCCCCCCGCCGGCCTCTGCCGGGACTGGTGGCGCTGCTTCCCCGCCCCAGAGCGCAGATGGTGGGATCCGAGCCACGGACGCTTCCATTGCAGCCGCCGGAGGAGGAGAAGGCGGTGCTGGGGACCGGGAGGCACCGAGCACCGTGAGTCGCGGTGCAGGACCCGAGAATGCAGCGATCACTCTGACCGGCCGAGGTAAGGCGGAACTGGGTTCCGGGTGAGGGGGGGGGCAGCTCGGCTTCCTTTACCTATCTGCGATCTATTGAGCTGGGGCTGCGTCTGTAACCCCATGCAGGCCCCCGAGCCCCTCACCCCAAATTGTCTCCTACTCTCCCTTCCCATCACACCCTATTCGCTGTCACCTTGCCCTACCCCCTTCTCGCCTCAGAAAGCTCCCTGCATGCCCTCTACAGTCTGATGCCACCCTCTGCACGCCCCTAGCAATGCACTTGCAGGCTGAACCTTGCATGGGTCCCCCCCCCCCCCCCCCCCCCCCCCCACACACACACACACACACCTTTCCCCACTGACCCTCAGCTTCAGGAGTGTTTACATTCTTCCCAAGTTTGCCGTCGGGGGCAGATTCGCTTCTCGTTCCGATATAAAGAGGAGACGGGATGGTTTGTGGAGTAGATTGTGGAGGTGCAGCTCCAAACTCTGGAAAAGGCCCAGCTGTTAGCAGGGGGGCACCTCCGAAGGGTGCTGTGCCAGAGATCTACCCCTCAATTGGGAGGGGGGGTGCAGGATGGAGATTGCTAAGACCTAGGAAAAGAATTGGTTTGAAGGGTTGGGGGATTTTGGCCTTTTTCAGATTTGTGAACTGTGGCTCCTTCATGGTGTTCTGGGCTATCACTAACCCAAATGATCCTTATGTGTATAACTAGTCCAATTTAAGATTGTTATTTTTATAAAGTGCTTTGACATTTCATGTCTGAAAAGTGGTAGACCAGAGGTGAAGAAACATTAAAGTTTTAGATATTTTTATAATTCAGAAAGAACTGTTACTACTAATTAGTCATATCTAATAGCCCATAGTTTGGTCCGCCTTGTCCTCCATCCGGATGATCAACCTAAAGCAAAAGTGCCTGAACTGTAGCTTAAATTCACCCCTTACTGCTGTTTTTGCTGGCAACCTCACCTCTTCTCTGCCTCTCAATAGAAGGTGATGGCCTAGGGCTGAACTTTGCCAGAGGTGCTCCACAGTCAGTGAAGAGTTATCCTTTCTCAGCCTGCCCAACGCATGTCCATCCTGTGCAGAGGAACAATGGAAATAAATCTCTTCCCTGGTTAATGGAGCCTCTGCTCCAATAATAAAGTGGACTCAGCTCCCTGGTTCTGAGCCGCAGAAGCAGCTGCATTGAAGAGCCTGCTTATGTGGAGCTGACCAGAGGAAGGAGTGGGGTGGAGCAGGGGCCCAGAATATTCAACCTCTTTCAGTTTTTGCATTTTCAAAGCACAAAACTTATGTTTTATGGAGGGACTTGACATACACAGCACTGTACAATGATGATAAGTATTGGGCCCTGGTTACTAAGGAGCACTAGCACACACTAAATGCTAGAGACACCCATATATTCCTGTGGGTGTCTGTAGTGTTAGCACATGCTATAAATGCTAGCACGGCTTAGTAAACAGGGCCCTGAGTCTCTTCCCCAAAGAGCTTACAAGTGGCTACCTGAGGTAATGGGAGATAACAGGTCACAAACCTTGGCTTTCCTGGTCCTCATTTTTAAGGAGGCACCAAGAAAGGGCGGCTCTTTTGGCACCCATTAAAAAGTTGGCTGCAAGCTGCTTGATCCTGTAACACAGAGCAAGAGAGGGAGATGTAGCCCCAAAGAGAAGACACACAGAAAAGCAGAAATACGAGGAGGGGGCAGGACCAGTTTAACCATTAGGCGGTTGCCTGAGGCTGAAGTGTCTAGGGGACCCTGAATCAAGGTAATACAGTAGGACCTGATACCACACTAACTCCAGGAATCATCAGCATGTAGTAATGTAGGTACATGGGATTCACCCCCGTAAATAATGCGACATGAGACAGAGTCATTATGTTGCAGCTTTATTTGTGAACACCAAAGCCAGTATTTAATTAGTAACCTGACCATGGGTCCATCCTCCCCCCACCTCCCTGCACAGCGGACCTCTGAACAGTCCAATGCTATCCCCCTACCTATTCTCCGAACCCTCAGAGCCCAAGGGGTGAACACCGAGCAGTCTACGTCCCATCAACTGACGCTGCACCCTGTGGTGCCAATGGCACTTCTGGAAGTTTCCATCTTGATCTTACCAGTCTTAACCTCTCCCACTGACCCAGGTTTTCCACCACTAAAACGAGCAACAGCTCATATGGTGTCAGGTTCTGATCTTTTACACAGGTCCAGGGTGGGTGACTGGGTGATTGCACTGTACAGGAGGCTTCCTTCTGTCACATAGCTAGCTGCCAGACCCACCCATGCTCCTCACGACCCTCACCCCACCCAGTCTGAGTGCGGGATGGCTAGGAATGTTCCAGCTCCCCTAGAGCAGCAAGTCTTAAAACAGGGGCCCTCGATGGGACAATCTCAGTCTGCTGTTTGCAAGCAGATCTGTGATCACATGTTTAGATGGTTTTTCCACTTATTTTGAATACTGAAGATTTATTTGTTATGGGCTATGTTTATTTGAATTGAGGTATATGGAATTTTTTGACCTATGATCGTACAGTGTTCTAAGCAAGTTGATGACCTTTTCTGAGGTCTTTTTTCTCCAGTTTTTGCTCAAACATTTATAGTGTTGATATGTGGAGACATTTCAAAAGAAATCAATATTGCAGTCATTTTTATTTTGTTATTAGGAATTTGAACTACTGTAGTCTTTTTTTATTTTTTGGTATTCAGATTTGGCCCTTGTGCTCATTGTGATTGGCCCCTTGCGATTTGAGACATTGAGCCCCCCCCCCCCAATTCTCTCCATATGTCCAGTCAGCCAGTTGCCCCCTTTTTTTTTTTCTTGCAAGGATAGTTGCTGAATGCCAGGTCTAATTCACTTTTGAAAATTTGCCCCAATATACAAAGCTAAGTTTAATGCCGACAAGTATGAGGTCCGATTATGCATTTTTACAGACTTTTATTTTTGGCCAGGATGGGGTGGGGGGGAAGGCATGTGTTGGGATAATGATGATTGTTAAGTTTAATTATCAAAACTAAGGGGGACTTCGGAACATGCAAGTTAATTGGGAGGGTACAAAGCTGAATGTTTGCTTAGGGTGCCTAATACCCTTGCAACCCCCCTCCCCACCCCAAAAGAAAGAAAAATGCAGACAAAGGCAGGAAGGGGGATGAGACAAAGGGGGGGGGGGTGGAGAGAAAAAAGTAGAGGCAAACAGGAAGTGAGAGAAAAGAGAAGAGCAAAAATACAGGGAGGGGACAGAGGTAAGAAAGAGAAATAAAAAGAAAAAAAAGAGCATAGAGGAAGAAGGCAGGAGGAAAAAAACAGACACAGAAGGAGAAAACAAGACAAGCAGCAAGAGACAGGAGGATAGAGAAGACACACAGGGAGGTGAGAGAAAGAAGATAGGTGAATTATGAATAAAAACAGGAAGGATAAAAGGTCACAAAAAGTGAAGGGATGAGACATGCAGTAAAATTGGATCCCTAGTCATTGTCCTGCATGGGGCCCTGGGGAGCCTCAGGAGGAAGCAGCAGTGGTAGGGCCTGAGGTCAGCGTGGGGTTGAAGGAAGCAGAATGTTTCTGGGTAACTTTCTGTGACTGCAGCACTGCTGAGGTATCTCTTGGGTTGCAAAGCCTTGCTGAAATGTTACCCATGATAAAGGAAGCTAGAAGGAAAACTTAGGCAGTTCACACAAAAGCTCTCTGCATGGCTCACATCTTTTACAAATTGCTCTTCTTGCTGCTGGTTCTGATAATCTTATACTGTCACATAGAAACCAGCAGGCATGGAGGAAGGACTGCCCCAGGATCTCAGACAGGGATTAGCCCCCCCCCCCCCCCCCCCACTCAATTATCTTTCATGTACCTAAACCCCTTCCCCTTGAAATATGGATAACAAAACTTGTTATGGTGGTCGTTATGTTTTATTTATTTCAACATTTCTATACAGCACAATCCAAAAGTTCTCAGTGGTTAACAAAATAAGCAAACAAAATCATAAAATAAACATTTGTTCTTACAGACATAGAACTTCAAACAAACTAAGACATATACTCAGTCTAATTATTTCTGTCAGCTTAATCTTGATCTTATGCCACTCCGTAAACTTCCATAAAAAGATAAAGTTTTTACCTCTCATTTGAACAGTTTGTTTCTGATAGAAATATAGGCAGGTTACAAGCAGCATTTTTAACCCCCCCCCCCCCCCCACACACACACACACACCACACCAATACCAAGTCTGTCTCGTACCTTCAAAATACACCTGTGCTAAGCAGCATCAGTACTTCAAAATAACAAGCCTGCTCTAAACAGCAAGGCATCTCCCAAAGCTATTTAACAATCTAATCATCAATACATTCCCCATCCAAAGCCTTCAGTCTTTTCAAAGCAAATGCCTGTCCTAGGCATCAATATCCCCCCACCACCTCGCTCAGCCTCTTGTATTTGCTGGTAATGGAAGTGACAGAAAGGGTGTGCCTGTGCTATTACTAGAGAAGAGTGGCATGTTTATGACATCACTAATAGCCAATCAGGGAGCAGGTTTTATACCCAATGCCTCCGGATTGGCCAGCCAGGATCTCCAAGGTATGGATGCTACAGCACAATAGCTGAGGGAAGACAGGATATATTGTGAGCCTTTTCTAGGGACCCCTCTGAGAGGACCTGTTCCTCGAATAAATGCTACAGCAGAACCGATTGGTATCTTGAGGAAGAAGGGCTAGTTGGAAGGCTTTGGATGGAGGCATGTGCCTACCTTCTCTGCATGCTTAGTCTTCCTGAAGGAGATACTAGATATCACCACCTGAGATATTGATAAGCTTTAGAAACCAGCTCCTATAAATAGTTCTAATTACTGGGGCAAAGGCCAGTTGCTGTGTTTATTTTATTTCTCCTGAGAAGTTTAGTTGGCAGCTATACTAGATATATCATTAGCAGTTGAACTGCAGCGTTTCTTGTGTAATACTGTGAAACACAAGTTATTGTAATTAAACTATGTTAGTGGATTATCCTCAGAAACAGGCATAATACAGGCCTAAATGCTTTCTTAAGCCGCACATATCAAGTTGGTCATTGCCTATGTCTTCCCAGTCAGTGCACACTTTGGCTCTTTTGGTCAATGGTAGAGTTACTCTAGTCCATGCATGAAGCTTTTTCTGTTATGCACCATCCTCTGTTGAACACGTTATCAGTCGCATTACATAATACAAACAGCGCTGGTGATTTTTTTTGTAGCTTTTCAAAAGCCTGTTTATTTAGAATTGCTTACAGTTTCTTCCAAGTTTCTGTAGTAACATGTTTTTGTGTACTGTAAATGTTTGATTGTCCCTTGATTTCCCCCTCCCCTCAATGGTGATTTGGCAGGTTATAAACTTTATAAGCAAGTAAATAAATAAAACATCACATCACCTGATATTAGCAAAAACAAAAGCCAGTCCTGTTTGAACATTTCATATCTGCCAAATGGACTTTCTTGCTGGTATTTCAACTTCTAACCAATATCTCCTTATGAAAGAGAAGCAGTCTGCAGACATTTACTGTATACATGGATAAGTGGCATGATTTGAGACTATATTCTTACATTCATGAGTATATTTTTATGCATGAAAAAAAAGAAATGTTTCAAAAATATTAGTGAGAAGATAAGAACATAAGCGTTTGCCATACTGGGACAGACCGAAGGTCCATTAAGCCCAGTATCCTGTTTCCAACAGTGGCCAATCTAGGTCACAAGTACCTTGCAAGATCCCAAAACAATAGAATACATTTTATGCTGCTTACCCTAGAAATGAACAGTGGATTTTCCCCAAGAGCATGTCCCTGGCTTATGGACTTTTCTTTTAAGAAGCTATCCAAACCTTTTTTAAACCCCGCTAAGCTAACTGCTTTTACAATATTCTCTGGCAATGAATTTCAGAGTTTAATTACTCATTGTGTGAAGAAATAATTTTCTCTGATTTGTTTTAAAATTACTGCTTTGTAGCTTCATTGCATGCCTCCTAGTGTATTTTTGGAAAGAGTAAACAAGTGATTCACGTCTACTCGTTCCACTCCACTCATTATTTTATAGACCTCTATCATATCTCCCCTCAGCTGTCTTGTCTCCAAGCTGATATCTACTTATAAATAAGTCATCTAATGATGTTACTGTTGTAGGAGGAAAAGCCTCAAACAAATGATAGGAAATGCCGTTGTCGAGTACTTAATCAACCTTAGGGAGGCCCATACATTCATCACTGGCACAAAAACCTCCTGTCCTTCCTTAATCCTCTTATATGAAGCAAGTGCTCTCACGTAGCTCTTAATATCAACTTGTATTAATATATGAAAGGAAAACTTATCTCTCCAGCTGCTCAGTCCTTTGCTCAGTCTCTTTTCACTACCCATGGCGCAACTTTGGCCAAGGTTTCGACTTCTGCATCAGGGTCCGTGGCATCCACCGACTGATGTCTGTAAGAGAGCGTATTCATTACATCGCACAGTACTCTAAGCATAACCTCTCCCCATTCTCCCAAACAACATCTCACATTCATAATTGGATCCTTTCACGCTCATGTTGTTTGGGAGAATGGGGAGAGGTTATGCTTAGAGCACTGTGCGATATAATGAATACGCTCTCTTACAGACATCAGTCGGTGGATGCCACGGACCCTGATGCAGAAGTCGAAACCTTGGCCAAAGTTGGGCCGTGGGTAGTGAAAAGAGACTGAGCAGCTGGAGAGATAAGTTTTCCTTTCATATATTAATACAAGTTGATATTAAGAGCTACTTGAGAGCACTTGCTTCATATAAGAGGATTAAGGAAGGACAGGAGGTTTTTGTGCCAGTGATGAATGTATGGGCCTCCCTAAGGTTGATTAAGTAATCAACAAAGGAGTTTCCTATCATTTGTTTGAGGCTTTTCCTCCTACAACAGTAACATCGCTAGACGACTTATTTATAAGTAGGTATCAATTAGATTTGATAAGTTTGATGAACAGAGTGATATTCTACAAGCTCTAGTTTGATATTTATCTCCAAGCTGAACAACCCTAGCCACTTTAGCCTTTCCTCACAGGGAAGCTTTCCCATCCTTTATCATTTTTGTCACCCTTCTCTGTACCTTTTCTAATTCCACTATATCTTTTTTGAGATACGATGACCAAACTGCACACAGTACTCGAGGTGTGGTCGCACCATGGAGCAATATAAAGGCATTATAACATCCACATTTTTGTTTTCCAATCATTTCCTAATAATATCTAACATTCTATTTGCTTTCTTAGCCGCTGCTACACACCGAGCAAAGGGTTTCAACGTATCATCAATGATGACACCTAGACTCTTTTCCTGATCGGTGACTCCTAATAGAGAACCTTGCATCATGTAGCTATAGTTCGGGTTCCTTGTTCCCACATGCATCACTTTGCACTTGCTCACATTAAATGTCATCTGCCATTTAGATGCCCAGTCTCCCAGTCTCAGAAGGTTCTCTTGCAATTTTTCACAATCCTCTTGCGATTTAACAACTTTGAATAACTGTTGTCTACAAATTTAATTACCTCACTAGTTATTCCTATTTCTAGATCATTTATAAATATGTTAAAAAGCAGTGGTCCTAGTACAGTCCTCTGTGGGACCTCACTATCTACCCTTCTCCATTGGGAATACTGATCATTTAGCCCTAATCTCTGTTGTCTATCTTTTAACCAGTTTTTAATGCACGATAGAACCCTACCTCCTATCCCATGACTCTCCAATTTCCTCTGGAGTCTTTCATGAGGTACTTTGTCAAATGCCTTTTGAAAATCCAGATACACAATATTGACCGGCTCACCTTTATCCACGTTTGTTCACCCCTTCAAAGAAATGTAATAGATTGGTGAGGCAAGATTTCCCTTCACTAAACCCAAGTTGGCTTTGGCTTATTAATCCATGCTTATGTATATGCTCTGTAAGTTTGTTCTTTATAATAGTCTCTCTACCATTTTGCCCAGCACCAACGTCAGGCTCACCAGTCTATAATTTCCGGGATCACCTCTAGAACCTCTTTTAAAAATTGGTGTTACATTGGTCACCCTCCAGTCTTCTGGTACCATGCTTGATTTTAAAGATAAATTACATACTACTAACAATAGTTCCAAAAGTTAATTTTTCAAGTCTGTCAGTACTCTGGGATGTACACCATCCGGTTCAGGCAATTTGCTACTCTTCAATTTGTCAAATTGCCCCATTACATCTTCCCAGGTTTACAGAAATTTGATTCAGTTTCTCTGATTTGTCTGCATGTTTTGTTTAATTAATTTTTTTTGTTTGCACCTTTAACTCATGAATTCAAAGGATGCAATGCAAAAGTAGTTGGTGTGTGATTATCACAGAACACACATGACCAAAGTCAATGATGCAACACTTCCATGATACTCCTTATCACAAAACAATGCACTGATTCTATTAGTCATATAGGACATACATGTAATCATTATATGTCTTAATATATTATGGTTACATCAAGTGGACCAGCTAGTATTGCAATGGGTCAGTGATGGTTTCCGACTGGCACCCATATTCAGAGAAAAGATATAATTAAAGGATTGAAATGAAGAAATCATGCACTAGAAACAATTAGAAGTGAGGAGGAGGTTGACCTGGTGACTACAGCAGCACCCAGAAGACCAGAGCCGAGGATGGATATAGGTAGTAAACCTATGGAGCGAAGCCAGAGCACCTTCAAAGCAGTTTACCTATTATATACAGGTACTTATTTTGTACCTGGGGCAATGGAGGGTTAAGTGACATTGCCCAGAGTCAAGAGGAGCTCCAGTGGGCATTGAACATGATTACAACAGGCAGTAGAAGCTGGAGAGGTGGCTTGAGCGACACAGAGGCCTCAGCTTTTTCTGGAGAATTACTCCTTTGTAAGGAAGTTTCTTCTTTGTTGCCTCTGCAAATACCCTAGTAAATATAAAGTTTATTTCATTACAACAAATATGCTGTTCTCCTGCCATAAAATCCCAGATTGTTTGGGAAGCAGCCTTGAGGATCCAATCAGAAGAAGTGATAGAAAAGGGGATCAGGGTGGCGAAGAACGGGGAGTGCAGAGAAACCCTACGATCCTACCTTACTGTGCTATACTTTTATTTTATTTAATGGAACGATAATCCGAAGAATAGAAAATCCGCGTTTGGATTCTCTCCTGTAATCAAAACCTTCAGTGTGACCTCTTCGGGGGTGGGACTCTAGCAGTCCCAAGAGTTACACTTTCCCGTATCATTTTGGACTGAGCTGTCCGACCAGCCCCCGCACTGCCCCGTACGTCCAGCCGAGATAATGAAGGGGGGGGGGGGCGGACCTTGCTCATTCATGAAAGCAGGAGATGGGAGGAGCTCTTTTTTTTTTCGGGATGCTTTATTGGTGTGGTCGGTCTGGGGGCGGAATCAGAACTGGGCGGGGTCCCTTCGTTCGAGCTCGCGCGTACACGCTTACGTCGGGAGCGCGTGGCTCGTGCCTGCGCCGCTGAATGTTGTGAATTAAAATTAGTCGTTTTGTTGGGTTCGGCCGCGGCCCTGCTGCTTCTTAAAGGGGCCGTAAGCGGGCTCGGAGCCCGGCCCCGCAGCTTCAGAGCACAAAGAGGCTGGAGACAGCTTATTACGGCAGGAAAGGAAAGAAGGGGCAGGGCAAGCGACCCTGCCCCGAAGAGCTGAAACGGGCGGCGCGCTCTGCCAGGTAAACGGCGGCCTCCTCCCGTACATTATTTTGGCTGCAGTTATTGCGGGCGGCGGGGCCACACGTGTTGATGTTGATCTGCGACCGGCGCTTCCTCTTCCTCAGGGACTGTGGGGCTGGGGTCTGCTAGTGAGAAAGGGGGTGGTCTCCGGATCCGTGGCCTGTGCCCTTCCCTTTGTTGTCTCCCGCTGAGCACATGGTCTGGACCTGCGCCTGCCTGCTCTGCTCTTAAAGTCCCAGTTTGGGGGCAGCTTTTCTTGGCCGTTCAGAACCGGGACTTTGCTTTTCGCTTTGATGGCCCTATTTATCCCCGGCTTTCTGTGTCCGTGATGCCAATGGGGTCTGGGGAAATAGAGGCCTGGCTGGCGGAAATGTCTGTTTTGAAAGCAAGCTGCCTTCGGCTCCCAGGCCCGCCTTGTCTTGTCTTTGCATTGTTTTCTCAGTCTGTCTTCGTATTTATAAACTGGCTTTCGGCGCACTTGAAGTGCAACTGAAGCTAACGAAGTCCCACTGGCGTGGCAGTTCGAATCGAAGCAATACAATTGTATATTTAGGATAAGCCAAGTTTTTAATCGAAAACACTTTGGGGGAATGTCACTTCTTTGAAAGGCGTTTGCTTAACAAAATTCACTTGATTGCCTTGCCTTGCCTTGCCTAGAAAAGTTGGGAAACCAGTCAGCGTTTTGTCCTTAAACCCATTATGATGTGGGTTTTGCAAGATTAGGCTTATGATACTGTAGCACTTCATTTCTAGTTTCTCTTTTCACAATCATTTATTTAGTATTGTGAGAAACCGAACATTAAGGGATAGCAGCTTGAAGAGAACGTGTGTGAGTTGTATTAGATTGACAAACGTTTGGAAGGGGTTACACCGTTTAGAAGATATGTAACTATCAAGTGCTGCTCACGTTTGTATCAGTTAATTTCTCTTATAGTTACAGTGATAATCGGTGGTATTGTGATGTCATGAAACATTGTAAAAGCTGCCGTGGGATTGGCCAGTGCCAACAATGGGCATTGTGCATTCTTAGCTATAGGTTCTGGGGTAACTTGGTTAGTGTAGCAGAGCAGGGAAGAGGGCGAATCTGCAGCTACATAAGCTGGGCTCAGGCTAAAATTTGGAATTTTCTTTATAATTGGCCTGCTTTTTTTTGGGGGGGGGGGGGAAGTGTGTGACTTTTATTGTGAGAGATGGGCATTTTGGGGATCCTATACGGAGTGTTATTGGCTTGATTAAACTAGTCACCTTATTTTCTAACTCCTCTTATTCTCTTACCTATCTATATGCTCCTTCTTTGCTTATACCCTACACTGTCAATTAAAATGTTCTATTACTATTATGTTGACATTGTAAGTAGTAACTATGCCATACTTTTTTATTAGTTGATTATATTTACTGCTGTAATTGCCTATTGCTCATGTTTGATTTATTCTTACTGTACACCGCCTTGAGTGAATTCCTTCAAAAAGGCTGTAAATAAATACAATAAAAATAATCAATCATTTTGGTTGATTGCATGCTAGACTTTAACTCATTAAAAATGTGATGTGTTTGTATGAAGAGTTTTTTTTTTCTCTTGCTCCTTTTTTTTGTTCACCATTTAAGTTCTGGGCCTTGTAGTAACTTCTACATACCTGTCACATTTTGCTCATTTTTAACCTGAAGTTATTGCCTTCAAAACCTAGTCGGAAAAATATATAAAGTTAGTCCAATAAAAAAAGTGTCCTTTTAATCTTCTTTTTTGCTCTGGTTTTATCCGCACACTTATTCAGAAACTGCATGCTGTTACCACACAGGGCCCGTGCTAACATTTCCAGGGTTCTTTTTCTGTCCTTTCACCTTGGAGTTGAAGGGCCTTCAGGCACATTATTGGGTGACGTTTTAGGATGCTGTGTTGGGAGCATTTTACTTGTAGGTTCATAGGGGTACAAACTTAGAGAGCTGGCCATTAGCCCTGGCTGCAAGCTCAGAAAGAGAAGGACAGGAACCCAGTCCTGCAAGCTTGGCAGAACCATCCTGAGCAATGACTGGGGTGGAATGAGCTGGTAGAAATAGAAGTACCTTAGCAGTGCCTCTTAGTACTAAGCAGGTGCAGCACAAATTTGCATAGAGAACTTTCTGGTTTGTAACAAAACCAATCCATACCATAAAGGAAGAAGCTAGTTCTGGGAATCAAGTGCTCTTGGATGTGGTGATGAAGGTGGTGCCCTAGTGCTGGGAGCTCCAAGCCCAGATAAGAGTTCTGCTCTCACCATTATCTTTGGGACTAGTACACATTCCCTCCTATGGTGCCTTCTGGAAGATAAATGCCATATGGAAAAGGGCACATTCCTGAGAGGTGCATGTGGCGCTGGCATAGGAGAAATGTAGCTTTGTAGTTTAGCTGTTGGGCAGGGGGAGATTGTGGGAGGCTGATGTAAACTGCTGCCATTGAGAATTAAAAGGCAGAGAAATTATCTAGCTGTGGCTACCACCAACCCCCCCCCCCCCCCCCCCAATAGTCCCACAGTACAGAGTGGTTGAGCTGTATGAAAAGGGTGACTGTTGGTCTCCCTCTTCCACCGCTTTGCGGAAAAGTGTTCTTGATTGTGTTTGTCTGGGATTTGGTGATGGCAATACTTTTAGCAGCTTCTTGAAAACCTTCAGGCTGCTGGGGTCTGTCTGTGCTCTCTGTCTTCGGTCTCATGTCTGCTCAGGTAACATTTCTTTCACTAAATGCACAGTTATTGCTCGATGGCTGCCTTTTGGTTTGGTGACATGAAGTTGAGAGAGAGCACATGCTAAGCTTCATGTCTCATTCCTCTGTGCAGTAATATTTCAGTCGGTAAACTGAACAGGTATGAGCTGAAGCGGCAGAAGGTGTACACTGACCAGCCCCAACAATCTTATCGCAGAAGGAGATTAGGTCTTTTACAATAAGAGTGAATGGGATGAGGCATTGTGGGAAGATCTGAGGTTTTCAGAGCACCAGACCTTCTCTCGCATCCCCCCAGCCGAGAAACTGGTGCAGAAAAGACGCTGCTGCACAGGTTGTCCTCGGGCCAAGAAACATGGTAAACCCCAGTGTCAAAACTTTCTCTCACTGTCAGTGTGACATAGATTCTGGGCTGCATTCAAGAGTTACAAGAACCTGAGGAGCGCTAGACAAAGCTGCCATGGTAACTGTGCAGCCTAGATTGTTTGTTTAATTCTGGTGTTTTGCAGAAACAGGAATTGGAGGCTGCAGGTTCTGTGGTCTGTTGGGTCCAGCGTGGGGTGTGGTCAGGAAACCAGAGCCCCAGTGGTCCATTCAGTCTGTACAGACATCTTTCTTGTTTGTATCTCTGCATCTTGTGTTGTGCTTAGGATGCTGTCCAGCTGTGGGAATGCTTGAGTTCTGTCTCAGGTTAGGAAATTGGTGGACACTGCTTCAGGTCTCCTGCTGTTCAGATTGGAGAGAGAGAGAGAGCAGGATCCTGTGCTGCCAGTGGTGTGGCCACTGCCCTGGCCTACATGTCGGAAGGGTCACATCCTCTTGTCAATCTCTGTTCATCCAAACCCTAACGCTTGCAGCCTTGAGTCTGTGTGGTTCGCTTTGCCTACTGTACAGTTACTCTGAGTTGGAAGTGTTGGGCTCCTGCCATTGGAAGCACTGGCTTAGATAAAGCCAGCTAGTCATGACTCTTGCCATCTAGGGTTGAGTTTCACTGGGTTTTGATTCTCAACAGAGCGAAGGCAGGCAGTGTCTGGTCTGTACTCGGAAGCTGAGGTCCAGCACCCCTCCGCCTCTCCGACGTCACCAATGCGACCATGGGAACTGGCAGTGAATAGGCGGCCTCCCTCAATCCCCTTTAACCAGCGGAGATTCTCAGGGGGACCCTGCAGCACCCCTGCACACCTCAGGCGAAGGTATGGAACCCTGCTTGGACCCCAGCTCCAAAAGATCATGGTGGATGAAGCTGAGGGGACCCGTCAGAGCAGGGGGCAGGCCTGGGGTTATAAAGGGCTCTAAAGAGGAGGAGTTGTAGGATGGATCATCCCTGAACCTCCCCTGGTACATAGTCTCCATCATCACGTTAACAGTTGGTTACGAATGCATGTAGATTCGTTCAGTGCTTGCGTGGATGTTCTCTCTGTCTTCCCTTCATCTCTTTCCCTTCATGGTTGATCACTGAAGATTGTTCTGACCAGTAGGCGACTGTGTGAACATTCTGACCACAGGGTAGCAGTTGGATAGAAACAGTGAATCCTGAGGGTGGTTTGGACCTCATTTTACCACTCCTAGGGAGGTGTGTGCTTTTATCCCTGGCCTTGCTGTCTTGCACCTCTCTGCAGTCGCTCACCCTGAAGCTGAACAGCAGGGAAATGCAGACCCCGGGGAACTCCTAGGGTATGGTGTGGTGGTGTGTATTTTTGTTTTTGCTGTTGCCAGATTTGCATTTGCTTTTATCAGGATAGTAGTTTTCACAGTGTCTTTCTTCTGTCTCTCTCTGGCACCATGCTGCAGTCCCCCCATTCGGCATCAGTGGGGACGACAGGACACACCTCTGCAGAGCCTGTTTGCCTCACAGAATGAAAGTTTTGCACACCTAGCTTTGATTCAGCAACACTTCCCAGTAGATGAACCTCGAGCTTTTCCACTGGGCAACACACAGGCCCGAATGCTTCATCCGCCAGCACCCCCTTCTCAGCAGAGTCCATTCATGGTCGACCTCCACGAGCAGGTAGGTGGGACAGAGCCAATGCAAGTCTGTTTGCAGTATTATTTTCTGAACAGCAAGTGCAGGCTGGGAGATAGCGCTGGGTAGGTCCTAGGTATAGCCAAAACTATTGGAACCAGTTGCACTTATAGATCCTGGGTGTGAGGGGGAAGGGAGTCTCTGTGTTGGAATAGCAAGTGGGTACTGCAGGGCAGGAGCAAAGTTCATCAGTAGTGTGTGGGAGGGTTGCAGTGCTGGACTAGCGGGGGAGGGGGGTGCTGCAGTGTGATATCACTTCTGGCTACATTCATCAGCTCCTTTTTTTATAACCCCTCCCCCTACCTCATTCTCCATCGGAGCTGACTTGAAAATGTCTTTCACACTGACTCTCATTCTGTCTGTCTGTCTTTTTAAGGTGCACCAGGGACCTGTCCCTTTTTCCTACACAGTTACCACAGTAACTACCCAAGGTTTCCCGATCCATACGGGCCAGCACATCCCAGGGTGCAGCTCCCAGCAGCTCCCAGCATGCTCAGTAATGTTCAGTGGACAGCATTATCCGCTCTGCTGCCTTCCTCCTCCGGTGAGATGTCAGCTGCACTTGCTTCGATACTGTTGGGTGGTCTGTAGACAGGAAGACCTGAACCGAGACTTTCACTTCAGCAGTGTGTGGGCTCCCATTTGCTCCTCCCCAAAGCTGTGGAGGGGGGGGGGGGCAGGCTTATGTGTATGTTGCATGCCCATCCATTCCTCCTGTCCGTTCCCACCCTCTCCCATAGAAATTGGATCCTGTAGGGACAGGAGCAGCTGCTAGGCTCTCACCAGTCCTCGGGACGTACCCAGTCAGCCAGGTTTTCAGGATCCCCACCATGTATGTGCAGGATGCATTTGCCTACACTACATCCATTGTATGCAAATTCATAGTGGGGATCTTGAAAACCTGACTGGCTAAGTATGTCCTGAGCATAGGAGCCAACTTAAAATCTTGGGGTGCTAAGCCCAATGGAAATAACCCCTCCCTGGCCACATACAAGGAATTTTCTCAGTCCACAGATTCGGCTCCAATGGTCCTGAGGACCAGGTTGAGAACCCCTGAGCTAGCCTGATGTGTAGGGGAGACATCCCAAAATGTATGTTGTTTTCTGAATGGATTTTCTGTCTTAATTTTTTCACGGGGGGGGGGGGGGAGTTGCTTCTGACCTGTTGGTCACACATTACCCTAATACTTGTAAAGCTGGGTTAAGTAAAAGGCTAAAAAGAGCTTTAGAATCTGCTGACCCTGTTAAAGAACAGATACAGTGTAGGACATACTTAAAGCTGTAGCTTGTGTGTTAACATGGCAACATGTGTGTCTGTCTCTCCTGCAGCTGATTCAGGCGTGTGGCATGCACCAGCTTCCAGTCTCCTACCAGCCATTCACACCCCTCCTCTCCAGTGACCATTATATCCTCCATCCTCCACCCCCGCCAGTGCCCCCGCACCAGCCTCCTCACATGGCCCCCCTCAGCCAGTTTGTTCCAGTGCAGCCTCAGCACCCACGAATGGTGAGTGGAACAGCAGTCATTCAGGGGTCAAGTGGGGGTGGGGGCCAAGCTGTTAACATTCTCAGTCTTTTGTCAAAACCATTAGAATATGGGCAGATTCTCTGTATGAAGAAAGTCGGGCCTACAAACTTAGTGGCTAAAATACTTTTTTTTTTTTCCCCCAAAAAAAATGATTCTATTGCATTCCATCCAAGCAATTTACCTGCTTGTACAGAAAGTTTACAATCTGCAACATTAACAACTAGGGAAATCTTTGTGTTCTGAATGTTCTTTTCTTCCTGGTTTGAGTGTTTGGTCTGACAGGAGGTGCTGTAAATCGGAGGCAAGTCATTGGTGGGTTGAGGAGAGGCTTCACCCAAAGCATTGGACCTTGCTCTCCAGGGAGGAACAGCCTCTCCTTCAGTACCAGCAGTTGGTAAAATGTAGAACCAAGATTGGGCAGGTCTGTGCCGGGCTCAGTGGCTTCTTCATAGCTCTGCCCTCTGAATTAGAAAGGGTGTTCAGCTTGAGGAGATCAGACTTCCTGGGTGGCAGTCTGTTTCAGACTCCAGGTGTAATACTGAATAGAACATATAGGAGGGAACGAGGAGATATGATTCAGACATATAAATGCACAGGAGGTGAGCCTTTTAGTTGAAAGGAAGCTCTGGAATGAGGGGACATATGATGAAGGTAAAAGGGGTGTCACGAAATGCCTAGCCACCCGCCTGGGGTTACCCTGTGGCCACTTAGAGGACCTGTCCCCAGCACAACTTAGGTCCGCCTGCACCTGCCACTTGTGCTCCTTCTGCCGAATGGGTCAGAACCGCCTCTGGGTGAGTCTCATGCTCTCCAATTATCCCCAGTGATTTCTAGATTACTGAGGCCACACTCCCAGTGGTTCCACAGTTCCCAGAAAGCACTCACAGACCCAACACACAAACCACTAGGATTCTTGATCAGTCCAGACATCAGAGTCAACAAACAAAATTGTTTATTTTCTTAACAATGAACAAAAATGAGAGTGCAATCGCCAAACAATAGCGGGTAACTGAAATATGGATTAATTATAACACTAACAAATCATTTGCTTACTTCCTAGAAAGTACCTGGGGAGTTCAGGACATGAATTCACCAAGCCTCAGCAAAGAGCGCTCTCTCTCTCTTCTCCCAGGCTAAGACTGAAACAGCCAGCAACAACTGCTGGGTAATTTCAAACTACAGGCCAATCAGAGCCCAGTCAACAAGTTTTAAAAATATACTACTCACAGTACTGTAGATTCACTTTTTCACTAAGTGAAACTAAAAGAGGACATGCACTTTTCTATAACAGCTTTAATATAAAACATGCACCACCTGCTGGTCAAAATAGAAAAATGCACTTCAAGAGTTAAAGGCAATTTTACAGGTTTAAAACACACTGTTCTGTCACAAGGGTTAGACTTGGAAGGAACCTGAGGAAATACTACTTCACGGATAGGATGGTGGATATGTGGAACAGCCTCCCGGTGGAGGTGCTGGACAAACTATTTGAGACGGGTACATAGGATCTCTAGGAGAGAGGAAGGGCGAGTAGATGGATGAAATGGACAAACTGGATATGCCATATGGAGGCATATTTTCAAAGCACTTAGACTTAAAAGTTCCATAGTAACCTATGAAATTTGTAAGTCTGCTTTGAAAATGAGCCCCAAAGTCTCTTATCTTCCTTCATTTTTTGTTTCTGTATATGGTTGTGTGAACTTGGGAAGTAGATTGACAAGTTCCCTTGGATTCCTAAACATGAACGTTAAGAACAAAAAAGCAAAATAAAAAATACATAAAAGTGAAGAAAAATAAACAATTTTGGAACTAAGACCCAAGGAGGGAGACGCAGAGGTCTATTGAGTCCAGCATACTGATGGTGGCCGGTCCAGGTCACTTGGATGTGCCCAGAAATCATTTCCTGTTACTGAAATAAGATGCACTGATCCCTTGTCTCTGACTAGAAGGCTCTCTAGAGATTTGTCTAAGTCTTTTCTAAAATCAGATGTTATTAACTTCCCAATAGCCAGATGTAAATTTTGGGTGAGCCAATGGAATCCCCAAGCCCCACCAACTGAAAAGTCTGGAATATGGCCAAGGCTCTCTCCAGCTCAGCTCTCCAGTTGTCCGCAGCCGTGTACCGTTTTTGCATGCGCCAGGTTCTGGCATTGGGCAGCTCAGGAAAGCTGCAGATAACTGCAGAGCCGAGTTGGAGAGAGCCTTGACCACATTCAAGGAGCCCTGCCAGCTGCAGCAAGGGTGTACCACTGCTGGGGTGGGCTTGAGCCCAAAGTGGGTGAGCCCCTGCCTCCAGGCTGAAGAAATACATAAGCTCTACTTGAGATGACTTTTTGGATAAATTCAGACTACCAAGTTTTGAAAGATAAATTTATTAGAATATAATTAGTTTAAGGTCACGAGATTAGATTAGTCAAGGAGGTTGAAATGGCACGTCTGAAGCAGACGGTAAACACTTCAGTTTATTTGTGGCACATACGAAGGCTTTGTTACAGGTACCTGACCCTGCAGAACACTTCATGAGATCGTGTTGGGAATGTAGGAGTGTATGCAGGCCCTCATCAGGGGATTGATAGTCTTGGAGTAATAACATTTTATTTTTTTGTTGATCAGTGCTCTCTTGAGGGTACAGGGGTACTGTGTGCATCGGCCTTGCTGACTGTGACCTTCTCTATTCATCTTGTGCTGCCATGTTGGACTAGCAGGAAGTGTTTCATCCAGTGTGGTCCCTGTGAGAAACTCTACTGACCAGAATATAAAATGCTGGCTTATTTTACTTTATTCACTGATGGTGCTTTACCTAGAACTTGCCACATGGAAAGAAGCAGAGTTTTCTGCTTTTTAAGCTTGATTATTTTTTTGTTTTCATACTGTTGACCTATAACGGTTCCTAATTTCTGGATTTAAGGCTGGATGGAGCATTTCTAATTTTTCTCCCCTTCATTGTTTTTCAGCCTCTGCAAAGAATAGAGAATGAAGTGGATATGCGAGGAGAACATAACCCTTTGGGGGGCTTCACTCACCCTCATTCCCAGCATGCCCCAGCCTTGCCCCCTGCTGTCCCTCTTCATTACCTCTCCCATGATCCCTTGCACCAAGACCTGCCATTTGGAGTGGTAAGTCATTAAACGTAACTTAGATAATGGGATGGCAGGGGACTAGTTTCTGATCTACATTCCTCGCTTTTTTGGTCTGTGTTACAGCCATACCCACATTTGATGCCACAACGACTGAGCACACAGAGATATCGGCTTCAGCAGCCCTTGCCCGCACCACCTCCACCACCTTATTATCCCAGTTTCCTGCCGTACTTCCTGTGAGTAATCCAAGTCCATTATTGCTTTGTGTCCAAACTAAAACACAGTAATGTGAATGGAAGGAATCATTTAGCCCATGGAAGCCAAAGGACATAAGTGCTGAATCCAGTGCAGAAATCTCTCTAAATATTCTAAACTGGTAGATGTTTCACTATCCTCTTTGCAGTTCCATGCTTCCTGTGTCTCCGACTGCCGTGGGGCCCACCATCAACCTCGATCTTGATGTGGAGGATGTGGAAATGGAGAATTATGAGGTATTCTATCCATGCTGCAAACATGCAGCATATACACTCATGTGTTTGCACATGGTACTACTGTCTGATCTCCATTTTCTGTCACCCCTGCATTCCGTTTACATCCCTCTTGAACTTGCTCCATGTTCCAGCTATCGCAGAATCTATAACTCATCTGTATTAGCTGAAATACGGTTCCTGTGTCTATTAGAACTGGGGTAATATCCTTAAGGTAAAGGATTAGATTCATCTTGGGTCCATGGAAACTCCTTATAAAGGTTACTCCTGAGGGATTCTGCACACAATGGGGAAAAGGAATGGGACTTAATAATACCACATTTCTGTGTTTTTTGCAACTACATTCAAAGTGATTTACATATTATATAGAGGTACTTATTTTGTACCAGGGGCAATGGAGGGTTAAGTGACTTGCCCAGAGTCACAAGGAGCTGCAGTGGGAATCAAACCCAGTTTCCCAGGGTCAAAGTCTGCTGCACTAACCACTAGGCTACTTCTCCACTCCACACTATTTGGAAATGCTGCAAAATTCTGCATGAAAGACTCCAAAGGAAACTGGAGAGTCATGGGATCGGAGGCAGTGTATTATTATGGATTAAGAGCTGGTTAAAGGATAGGAAGCAGAGAGTAGGGATAAATGGCCATTATTCTCGATGGAAAAGGGTGGTTAGTGGGGTCCCTCATGGGTCTGTGCTGGGACCGCTGCTTTTTAACATATTTATAAATGACCTCGAGATGGGAGTAACTAGTGAGGTAATTAAATTTGCAGATGACACAAAATTATCCAGGGTCGTCTCATCGCGGGAGGAGTGTGAAAAATTACAAGACCTCGTGACACTGGGGGATTGGGCGTCCAAATGACAGATGAAGTTCAACGTTGTCAAGTGCAAGGTGATGCATGTGGGAAGGAGGAACCCGAATTACAGCTATGTTATGCAAGGTTCCGCGTTAGGAGTTACGGACCGAGAAAGGGATCTGGGAGTAATCCTGGATAGGACGTTGAAATCTTCAGCTCAATGTGCTACGGCGGCTAAGAAGGCGAACAGAATGTTGAGTATTATTAGAAAAGGGATGGAAACTAAGCATGAGGATGTTATATTGCCGTTATATCGCTCCATGGTGTGACCGCACCTGGAGTATTGTGTTCAGTTCTGGTCGCCTCATCTCAAAAAAAGATATAAAGGAATTGGAGAAGGTGCAGAGAAGGGTGACAAAAATGATAAAAGGGATGGGACGACTACCCTATGAAGAGAGGTTAAGACGGCTAGGACTCTTTAGCCTGGAGAGAAGGCAGCTGAGAGGTGATATGATAGAGGTTTACAAAATAATGACCGGGATAGAGCGGACAGGTGTGAAGCGTTTGTTTACGCTTTCTAACAATAATAGAACCAGGGGACACAAGATGAAATTAGAATGTGGAACGTTTAAAGCAAATTGGAGAGTTTTTCTTAGCGCGTAGTTAAGACTCTGGAACTCATTGCCGGAGAAGGTAGTGACGGCAGCTGGCTTTGCTGAGTTTAAAGGGGGTCTGGACAGATTTCTGAAGGAAAAGTCCATTGATCGTTATTACATTTTGGGTTTTTTGCCAGGTTCTTGGGGCCTGGATTGGCCGCTGTTGGAGACAGAGTGCTGGGCTTGATGGACCTTTGGTCTTTTCCCAGCGTGTGGCAGTGCTTATGTGCTTAATAGGTCATTTGATCACTATATTTGGATGATGCATTTTGGAAAGTATTACAGAAAATGGTTATTCACCGAAGCAAAATATTTAGAATATTTTGTAGAGAATTCCTTTTTCTCCTACCACCCAGTCTTCATCTTGTAGCAAACATCCACCTTTTTATCCCAGTCACTTTACATGTTCTTTTTCCTCTCTCCCACTTTGGTCCAGATTTCACACTGCACTTGCTTACCAGCCCCAGTGCTTGAGCCCACCACCACTTCTTTGTACCTGCCCTGCTTTTCCTCTTCTATACCGCTCAGGCCTAGGTGGCCGTGGCCGTTACACTGCACCATCATGCTGGTTCTCTGTCGTTGCCTCTGTTCTACTTCAACCTAAGAGGGAAGCTTTCATCTCCTGCACGGCTGCAGCTGCACTGTTCTTCCTGCGCTGATGCCAACTAGGAATGCACCCTGTTTCCCTTCCTGCAACATGAGGCAAATTCTGCACCAAACCTTAAAAGAGAATTTAGCAGTGTGGATTTGCCCATAACTTGCCTCTGGAATAACAGGCACCTTTTGAAGCACCGTGCATTGGTGCTAAGTATTTAGTTAACTCTGTCCCTTCCCAAAGCACTTCCGCTCTAACCAGCTCCATAAAGCAAGGGCAGGTGAGTGTTTGTCATATGAATGAGTCATTTTACGTGACAAAGTGGGAATTGAGCCATGACTTACTATCTGGCGCTGCTTCTCTTGCAGCAGCTGCACAAACAGTCACAGGTTACTGTGTGGAGGAAGAATGTATGTGTGTGCATACACACATGGTCGTTTACTGCAGCGAAGGAGGGAAACGTGCAGCTGGAGCCGAGAGTCAGTCTGAAGCTCATTCTTCTTCCTCTAGCCATATGGCTAAAGCTGCAGCTGAACAGAAGCCAGGATAGGCACTTGCACTCATATGCCTGCTTCTGGAAGACTGAGGAATGGACGTGGATATTCTCTCCACCCTACCCCCACTCGTGGAACAGATGCACTCATGCACCCTGTCTGTTGCTGGCAGAGAAATAGATATGCACAGAGCTCCTGCAGGTGCTGGAAGGCAGGGGCATAGCCAGACTGGCGGGAGGGGGGTCCAGAACCCAAGGTGAGGGGGCACATTTTAGGCCCCCCCCCCGCCATCACCTACCTTTGCTGGCGGGGGACCCCAACCCCCGCCAGCCGAGGACCCCCGCCAGCCGAGATCCTCTTGTAAGTACATAAGTAATGCCACACTGGGAAAAGACCAAGGGTCCATCGAGCCCAGCATCCTGTCCACGACAGCGGCCAATCCAGGCCAAGGGCACCTGGCAAGCTTCCCAAATGTACAAACATTCTATACATGTTATTCCTAGAATTATGGATTTTTCCCAAGTCCATTTAGTAGCGGTTTATGGATTTGTCCTTTAGGAAACCATCTAACCCCTTTTTAAACTCTGCCAAGCTAACCGCCTCCACGTTCTCTGGCAACGAATTCCAGAGTTTAATTATGCATCGGGTGAAGAAATGTTTTCTCTGATTTGTTTTAAATTTACTACACACTAGTTTCATTGCATGCCCCCTAGTCCTAGTATTTTTGGAAAGCGTGAACAGATGCTTCACATCCACCTGTTCCACTCCACTCATTATTTTATATACCTCTATCGTATCTCCCCTCAGCCGTCTCTTCTCCAAGCTGAAAAGCCCTAGCCTCCTTAGTCTTTCTTCATAGGGAAGTCGTCCCATCCCTGCTATCATTTTAGTCGCCCTTCAGTGCACCTTTTCCAGTTCCACTATATCTTTCTTGAGATGCGGTGACCAGAATTGAACACAGTACTCAAGGGGCGGTCGCACCATGGAGCGATATAACGGCATTATAACATCCTCACACCTGTTTTCCATACCTTTCCTAATAATACCCAACATTCTATTCGCTTTCCGAGCCATAGCAGCACACTGAGCAGAAGGTTTCAGTGTATTATCGACGACGATGACACCCAGATCCCTTTCTTGGTCCGTAACTCCTAACGTGGAACCATGCATGACGTAGCTATAAGTCGGGTTCTTTATTCCCACATGCATCACCTTGCACTTGCTCACATTAAACGTCATCTGCCATCTAGCCACCCAGTCTCCCAGTCTCGTAAGCTCCTTCTGTAATTTTTCACAATCCTGTTGCGAGTTAACGATTACCTCGCTAGTTACTCCCATCTCTAAATCATTTATAAATATATTAAAAAGCAGCAGTCCTAGCACAGACACCTGAGGAACCCCACTAACTACCCTTCTCCATTGTGAATACTGCCCATTTAACCCCACTCTCTGTTTCCTATCCTTCAACCAGTTTTTAATCCACAATAGGACTTTTCCAACTAACCCATGACCCTCCAATTTCCTCTGTAGCCTTAAATTAGGTACCTTGTCAAACGCCTTTTGAAAATTCAGATACACAATATCAACTGGCTCCCCTTTGTCCACATGTTTGTTTACTCCTTCAAAGAACTGAAGTAAATTGGTCAGGCAAGATTTCCCCATACAAAAGCCGTGCTGACTCAGTCTCAGTAATCCATGTCCTTGGATGTGCTCTGTAATTTTGTTTTTAATAATAGCCTCTACCATTTCCCCGGCACCGACGTCAGACTCGCCGGTCTATAATTTCCTGGATCTGGAACCTTTTTTAAAAATGGGTGTTACATTGGCCACCCTCCAATCTTCCGGTACCATGCTCGATTTTAAGGATAAATTGCATATCACTAGCAGTAGCTCCGCAAGCTCATTTTTCAGTTCTATCAGTACTCTAGGATGAATACCATCCGGTCCAGGAGATTTGCTACTCTTCAGTTTGCTGAACTGCCCCATTACGTCCTCCAGGTTTACCTCAAGCTATTCTTGATTCACTTCAATCTGGCTTTCGCCCCCTTCATTCAACTGAAACAGCGCTTGCTAAAGTCTCCAATGATCTGTTCCTGGCCAAATTGAAAGGCCTTTATTCTATCCTCATCCTTCTCGATCTATCTGCTGCTTTTGATCACAGCCTACTACTTGATACGCTGTCCTCACTTGGATTTCAGGGCTCTGTTCTTTCCTGGTTTTCTTCTTATCTCTCCCAGCGTACCTTTAGTATATGCTCTAGTGGATCCTCCTCTACTTCTATCCCACTGTTAGTTGGTTTACCTCAGGGATCTGTCCTGGGACCTGTTCTTTACTCCATCTATACTTCTTCCCTTGGTACTCTGATCTCATCCCATGGTTTTCAGTATCATCTTTACGCTGATGACTCCCAGATCTACCTTTCCACACCAGACATCTCAGCCGAAATCCAGGCCAAAGTATCAGCCTGCCGGTCTGACATTGCTGCCTGGATATCTCAGTGCCATCTGAATCGAAACTTGACCAAGCCTGAGATTCTTATCTTCCCCCTAAACCAACCTCTTATCTTCCCCAATTCTCTATTTCTGTGGATAACACTCATCCTTCCTGTCTCATCAGCTCGTAACCTTGGGGTCATATTTGACTCCTCCCTCTCCGCACATATTCAGCAGACTGCTAAAACCTGTCGCTTCTTTCTCTATAATATCACCAAAATTTGCCCTTTCCTTTTTGTGCACACTACCAGAACCCCCATCCACACTCTTATCACCTCTCGCTTAGACTATTGCAACTTGCTTCTCACAGGTCTCCCACTTAGCTATCTCTGTCCTCTTCAATCTGTTCAAAATTCTGCTGCATGACTAATATACTGCCAGTGTCGTTATGCTCATATTAGCCCTCTCCTCAAGTCACTGCACTGGCTTCCTATCCATTTCCACATACAGTTCAAATTCCTCATTGACTTATAAGTGCATTCATTCTGCAGCTCATCAGTACCTCTCCATTCTCATCTCTCCCTACATTCCTCCCCGGGAACTCTGTTCACTGGCTAAATCTCCCTTATCTGCACCCTTCTCCTCGACCGCTAACTCCAGGCTCCGTTCCTTTTATCTTGCTGCACCATATGCCTGGAATAGACTTCCTGAACCAGTACGTCAAATTGCATCTCTGGCCGTCTTCAAATCTAGGCTAAAAGCCCACCTTTTTGATGCTGATTTAACTCCTAACCATAGGAGCCACCTTTTTAAAATTATTGGGGGTGCTAACCCCAGTGGAGATAACCCCTCCCTGGACACATACAAGGAATTTATTCAATATTGGGGGTGTTCAAGCACCCACAGAGTCGGCTCCTATGCTCCTAACCCTTATTCACTTGTTCAGTACTCTTATTTTATCATCCTCACTTTAATATTCCTTTATCTCTTGTTTGTCCTGTTTCTCTATCCTATTGTAAGCTCTGTCGAGCAGGGACTGTCTCTTCATGTTCAAGTGTACAGTGCTGCATACGTCGAGTAGTGCTATAGAAATAAGTAGTAGTAATATAAGTAAGAATAACCCAAATTTACAGCTATAGGATGCTAGGTTTCACAGTAGGCGTTACTACTGTGGGAAAGGATTTAGATGTGATAATGGACAACATGTTGAAATCTTCCACTTAGTGTGTGGCAGCAGCTACCAAAGCAAACACAATTATTAAGAAAGAAAGGGAGAATAAAACTGTCATAATGCTGTTCTATGCTGAGACCACAGCTTGGGTATTGTGTGCAATTCTAGTCACTGTTCCTCAAAACAGATACAGTGGAACTGATAAAGCGGGTGAAACTCCTCTCCTATGAGGCAGCTTGGAGATGGTTGGGGGAGATTACCCATTCCACTCTCTTCAGGATTTTATGGAGCTCTATTGTTAAACATGAATCAATTGTTTATCACAAAGACTAGGGCACACGCCTTGAAGGAGACAATATTTTTTTTTTCACTCTATGGTTAAACTGTGGCACAAATGCTAAAAGCAGTAAATGTAGCTGCTTATCCCTTGGTCTGACGCAGTAGGGGCAACTCTTCTGCACTTGTGATCTCGAGACAGAGGACGGCATGGTGGATGGCATGGAAGGCAGACTGGATAGGCCATATGATCATTCTCTCTCTTTTCCTCATTTTCTCCGTTTCTATGACAGAAACACTTCACCATTTTAAAAGCCACCCCCAGGGCCAACTTTCAATACAGGTTATATGCTTTTAAGGGTTCGTGTCCGGAATTGTACACGTTAATCCAGGTGAGGCCTTACTAGAGCAGGGGTTCTCAACCCATTCCTGTCACCGCCTTTTTTTTTTTTTTTTTTCTGCTGGCTAGTCCTCTCACTCTGCATCTACACATCCTTCTGACATTTCCTCTTATCAACCTATTTAATCAGTTTAAGAGCAGTAGATATGATCACCCCCCTTTCTGTGCATAAAATAACTTTATTCATCAAACGTGGGTACACATGTAAAGCAGTGCTTTTTTTGTAGAAAAAAAGGTGCTGGTACTCATTATGGGCGGGGTCACCACATATGGCTCCACCCCTATGATAGCCACACCCACATTAACCACACCCCTACACCAGCCATGGCGCATATAAACAGACATCATTGAAAATATTACAGTACTATAGGAGAAAAAAATATCGTGATTTTTTTCATTATAAATAATCAATGTAAGCTCTTACAGCTCCAGTATACCCAGTGCAAAATAAGACAGCCAATGTAAATTCTCAAATTGGACATATTACAAACACTAAAATGAAAATAAAATGATTTTTTTTCTACCTTTGTTGTCTGGTGACTGTTTTTCTTTCCATATTGGTCCCAGTCTGTGATTCTGCTTTCCTTTGTTTTCGCGTAACTCTTCTGTGCCATTTGTCATTTTTGTCTCCTTTTTCTTTGCTTTCTTCAATATTTTTCAGGCTCTCTCTGTCCAGATTTAATTCATTCTTACTATCCATTCTTTAATTTCCTTCATCTACCTGTGGCTTTTCATCTTTTCCTCACCCTTGTTCTCCCCATGCCCTTCCTCTTATTCTCCAGTCTTTCTCTATTCCCCTTTTCCATCCAGCAGCTCTGCTTTCTCTCCCCTATTTCTTTCTGCATTCTTCCATCCAGCGTCTTCCCTCTTTCTCTCCCCATCTTTCCGTTTTCCCTCTCTCTCTCCCCATCCTTCCATCTGTTTTTCCCCCTCTCTCCCCAATCCTTCCATCTGTGTTTTTCCCTCTCTCTCCCCATCCTTCCATCTGTTTTCCCCTCTCTCCCCAATCCTTCCATCTGTTTCCCCCTCTCTCCCCAATCCTTCCATCTGTGTTTTTCCCTCTCTCTCCAATCCTTCCATCTGTTTTTCCCTCTCTCTCCCCAATCCTTCCCTCTGTTGTTTTCCCTCTTTCTCTCTCTCCCCAATCCTTCCCTCTTTCTCTCTCTCCCCAATCCTTCCCTCTTTCTCTCTCTCCCCAATCCTTCCCTCTTTCTCTCTCTCCCCAATCCTTCCCTCTGTTGGTTTCCCTCTTTTTCTCTCTCCCCAATCCTTCCCTCTGTTGGTTTCCCTCTCCCTGCCAAGTTTCCCGCGAACGGCGCGAAGTCGCGACGCACGCGGCACCAGCCCCTATTTCCGGCCGCTGCTGCTTCTCCTGTTGAGCAGCAGCGGCCGCTACACAAAGAAAAAGTTAAAAAAAAATTGAAACCTGGCTGAAACGCGGCACCCCGGCACTGTAGACAGCCATTAGGCATTGGCTGTTGCCCCACAGCCGCTCCTCCTCTTGCCTCTACGTCACTGCCCCTGGAGGAAGACCCCGGAGGAGCGCAGTGACGTAGAGGCAAGAGGAGGAGCGGCTGCGGGGCAACAGCCAATGCCTAATGGCTGTCTACAGTGCCGGGGTGCCGCGTTTCAGCCAGGTTTGAAGTTTTTTTAAATCTTTTTCTTTGTGTAGCGGCCGCTGCTGCTCAACAGGAGAAGCAGCAGCGGCCGGAAATGGGGGCTGGCACTGCGTCCGTCACGGGGCGGGGGGAGCAAAAAAAAAGGTGCCGGTACGCCGTACCGTTGCGTACCGGCACAAAAAAAGCACTGATGTAAAGTATCACATACCATGTAAAATGAGTTTATCTTGTTGGGCAGATTGGATGGACTGTAAGGTCTTTATCTGCCATCATTTACTATGTTACTCTTTGGGGTCATAGAATGTTGCTACTAATTGGGATTCCAGAATCTTCAGAACATTTAGTCCAAGAACAGTGCTAGGCAGACTTCTACGGTCTGTGCCTTGAAAATAGCAAGGACAAATCAAACTCTGGTATGCATAGTATACATAAAGTATCACATACCATGTAAAATGAGTTTATCTTGTTGGGCAGATTGGATGGACTGTAAGGTCTTTATCTGCCATCATTTACTATGTTACTCTTTGGGGTTCTACATAGAATGTTGCTACTAATTGGGATTCCAGAATCTTCAGAACATTTAGTCCAAGAACAGTGCTAGGCAGACTTCTATGGTCTGTGCCTTGAAAATAGCAAGGACAAATCAAACTTTGGTATGCATAGTATACATAAAGTATCGCATACCATGTAAAATGAGTTTATCTTGTTGAGCAGACGGGATGGACCGTTTGGATCTTTATCTGCCGTCATTTACTATGTTACTATTCCCCTAGTCCACTGTCCTCAAGGGCCACAATGAATAGACATGAGAATGAATAGACAATAGAAGCAGTACATGCAAATCCAGCCTCCCTATTCATTGTGGAAATCTAGAAAACCCAAGTTGGTTGTGGCTTTCGAGGATCATTGTTGCTCACCTCTGCCCTGTACTGTTCACATGATATATATAAAAGCAAAGCGGCCAGCTCTTCTGCAATATCGCTTCTGATAACACCAGACCGATCCCTGCAGCAGCTTGTTGCTGACACTCATCCTTAGAGTAAACTCAGTTTACCAGTATGCTTTGCTACCTCCCACACAGTTTCTGTCCCAATCTCTTTAAGGGCTGTACCACAAGTGCTTGTCAGAACCACGTTCAGATCTGGTGTTTTCTCTTGATCCAGCTGTCTGGTAATCCAGTCAAGACTACATCAGATGCTGCTTTGGAGCCTGCGTTCCACTGGATCCCAGAAGCTGCACTGTTTTCTGTTTCAGCAGCAATTCCATTCCTTTAGCACTGAGGTCATACTAACCAGGCTCCTTCCACTTCTATGGAGAGGAATCGCATCCCTGTGGCTCAAGAGATGCAAGTTCCAGGCTAGAGATTTGGGGATAGACCTGGATTTCTGAACCACCACCACCTCATCCTGCTGCATTAATGGATTTGCAGCACTGACTTCAATGCGGGATCAGGCACACTGCTTTGGGGTGTAGGTTTGAAACCAGGACTGACCAAAAAGTAACCAGCTTTGCAAGTGGGTAACTTGCCATCTCTGCATAACTCTAAAGCAGGTCTTCTCAACTGAGTTTTTGGGATACCCACAATGGATATGCATGAGATAGATTTGCATACAGTGGAGGAAGCCCGTGTAAATATCTCCACATCTTCATTTTGGATATCGTGAAAACCTGACTGAGCGGGTTGAGAAGCTCTGCTCTAAAGAATTGAGAGGGTCAGATAGTGGAGTCTTAGCTGTGTCGCATCCTGGCTCATTGCTTTGTCTACTTCTGCCCCTTCTTCGGCAAACCAAACAGAAATGTTTGTTAAGCAATTGAGGTTTTTTCCTCATTATCCTCCATGTATTCTTCCTGTTCACCTGAGTCTCACAATGCTGCTCTTTAACTTTTCTCCTATTACTGGCATACCTAGAAATTATTCTCCCCTTATCTTACTGTTTCAGATATTTCTCTTCTAGTTGCATGTTTGCTATATAAATGTAGCCTTTGTTCCTTTACCTATTCAGCTTCTTCTTTAGGAAACTCTAGTAGCCTCATCTACCTCTTAATTTATTTACTTTCCTGACAAAAGGGGTTGTAGCGAACAGAAGACCAAAATGGAGACTTTTGATAAAGATTTAGTAGCAGTGAACTCTTAAACTTTAATGTTGATAAAAAATAGCAATTTCCAGCAGCGAAAAATAGAATATCTTGAAAATCAGATAAGAGGCAACAATCTACGATTTCTTAATTTTCCTAAAGCCCCCCTTACTCCGGCCTTAGATATGCTTAAAAAATATTTTTCAGAGGTATTAGGTATTCCCCTTGAGGGATTACCGCCTATTACCAGGACTCAATATATCTCCGGAGCTGGTCCGAGTAAGTTGTCTATAAAGCCCCAGTCTGATGTTAATTTGACAGAATGTTTAGAGCCTATCTCTGGAGGTAGTGACTGAAAGAACTACACTGCTGGTTACATTTGCTTTACAACTGGATTGGGACAATATATTTAAACTTTATTTCAGACACATGAACTCTCCTTTTCTTGGATCAAAAATACAGATATTTCCGGATTTTTGTAGAGAGACTCAAAGAAGAAGAGAGCAGTTTTTGACGTTAAAAGAGAGGGTTCTCCGAATAGGAGGATCCTTTATATTAAAGTTTCCTTGCAAGTGTTATATTTCTTTGAATGCTGTTAATTACAGGGAAGTTAATTGAGTTTATTTCAACTAAAGAATAACTGCTGTGAATTCCCTGATTGCTAGCGCTTATCCTGGCTGTGATACTGAAGGTTCTATCTACTCTATATATTTTTTTTTCTTTTACCTTTTTGTAATTTCCTAGATCTTGGGTCAATATTTGTGGACTAAAGAGGATGTTTTTGCCTTTTTGAGATATCTAGTTAATACTTTAATATGTGAAGTGTGTATCTATGTATTATTGCATAAATGTAAATTTAATAACTCATAAATAAAAAAAATAAAAAAAAGGGGTTGTAGCCCTTCCACTGCCTCCTTTCATATCTGCCCACTGGTCCTCTATATCTCCCCCCCCCCCCCCCCCCCCCAAAAAAAAGAAAAACAACTCCTTACCAAAGTTAGTTTTCCCTGAACTCTTGGACTTTCGCTGCCAAGAGATGCCAAGGTACCCAGTTTCAACCTGGAGACTTGTGGACTAGGTCTGGTTTCAACATAACATCCCAAAGCAGTGTGGTATTCGTAGTGGCTGATCCTGCCAATTGAAATCAGTGATGCAAGTTCCATAATGCATCAGCCTGGAAGTGGGTAATTTGGCATCTCTGAAATACTAGTAGCCACTGGATCATGGATGATTGTGGACTGCAACATCAGAAACAACACTCCCTGTTCATAAGCAGTACATAAGACTATAAGTGTTGCCATACTGGGACAAACTGAAGGTCCATCAGTCCCAGCATCCTGTTCCCAACAGTGGCCAATCCAGGTTACAAGTACCTGGCAAGATCCCAAAACAGTACATTTTATGTTGCTTAAACTAGAAATAAGCAGTGGATTTTCCCCAAGTCCATTTTAACAATGGTTTATGGACTTTACTTTTAGGAAGTTATCCAAACCTTTTTTGAACCCCGCTAACTGCTTTTACTACATTCTCTGGCAATGAATTCCAGAGTTTTAATTACACGTTGAGTGAATAAATATTTTCTCTGATTTGTTTTAAATGTATTACTTTGTAGCTTCATTGCGTGCCCCCTAGTCCTACTATTTTTGGAAAGAGTAAACAAGCGATTCATGTCCTCCTGTTTCAATGCACTCGTTATTTTATAGACCTCTATTGTATCTCTCAGCTGTCTCTTGTCCAAGCTGAACAGCCTTGGCCACTTCAGCAAAGTCGTCTCATCCTCCTTTATTAAATAATTTTTGTCATCCTTTTCTACACCCACGCTCGCTACTCTGAGCCCAAGTGGCAGAGATGTTTTCGTTGTGCAGCTGGGATCCGCATGCAGAACCAGCCTCTTTTCTGGCTTTTAGGGTTTAGTGTCTGCTCCTCTCTAGGAATACATTTGAGTTATGGAGTGCATTAAAAAGGCAGAGCTGTGCTGGGATTTGCCTGTTCTGTGCTACTACTAACTATTGTCTTAACTCCTTTCTCATTTGCTAGACTTTGGTTTAAGGATTTAGGTAGTGGATGTGTCTTTTCATTTGATGGAGCACACTGTCTGTGCAGGTGTATAAACCTTTGATTTTATTCTTCCACAGGCATTGTTGAACTTGGCTGAGCGTCTGGGAGAGGCAAAACCACGGGGGCTCACCAAGGCCAGTATAGAACTGCTTCCTTCCTATCGGTTTAATCCTGAAAGCCACCACTCAGAGCAGACATTGTAAGTATAAATGGGACACAGAGCAAAATTCTGAGCTGAATTCTAAGCACATTTTTTACCCCACTGAGCAAGAATTTGGGGTTCCAATCTTACTGTGCAGTGTACGTTGTGCTATAATATCAGCACATGTAGTAAGGTGACCACTGCCTTTTCGGGCCTCACTGTGGAAGAACTTGGCCTGAAGGGTGCGGTGATCCAGCCTTCCCTACTCCCTGCATATCTGGATATTTTAACATGGGGATGGAAAGGGTAGCTCACTTCCTGTTGCGTGCTGAGAAGGGGTGTGGCAAATGCTTTTGTACACAGTATGACTTCCTGATTCTCCTCCTACTTTAGGTGTGTTGTATGCTTCAGTGATTTTGAAACTCGGCAACTTCTTCGAGTTTTGCCGTGTAACCATGAGTTCCACGCGAAGTGTGTAGATAAGTGGTTGAAGGTGAGTGCTTTCTCTTTGCTTACACAGAGAGGGTTTCACTGTTACACAGCTAAAGCGACAGCCATCTTTGTTATGGTCGAGGGCTTAATATTCTAATCGTGCGTGCACATGAGCAGGCCAAATGTTTAGAATTAACGTGTCTCAATTGGGCGGGATTCAGGGTGGGCCAGGAGCTGGTTTAAAACTACATGCAGAGCAGTGAAATTCAGCTGTTCTATATAACGTAAAAGGTCCTTGTTAGGCCAACCAAATAGTCTCATAACTTTGTGTTTTTCTGTCTCCCTTTGTG